>NC_091824.1:15255227-15560909 GCF_038994185.2 Dermacentor albipictus
AAGGCCTTGAGCAAGCTCACCCGCAACATGGCGCCGGGGTACGACAGAATAAACAGGACACTCCTTAACCTCGACGGACCCTCTGTCGATGCTTTCTTAATATACATTAACGAGCGCTGGGAACACAGTAAAGTACCCCCGGAATGGAAACATGCCGAGGTAACCATGGTACCTAAACCCAACAAGCCCATCAGCGTGCAGAACTATCAACCTATATCCCTCACCTCGTGTGCTGGAAAGCTTTACGAGCACATGGTGCACTACCGCAGGATCGAACATCTCGAAGACAGCGGACACGTCTCAAACACCACGTTCGGATTTCGAGCTCACCTGTTCACGCAAGACGTGTTACTGCAGATCAAGTAAATTTCATCGACAAACTGGACACGCGCAGCAAAAGAGCCATCCTCGCACTTAACGTGAAAGGGGCTTTCGACAACATGTCACAAGAAGCCGTACTTGAGCACCTCGACATATATAACTGCGGGGAAAACGTATATAATTATATCAAAGCTCTTCTGAAAGAACGGACAGCCACAGGTGGGATAGGCAACTTACGCTCTGGGAAATTTCACATACTGCGAAAGGGAACGCCACAGGGCTCCATCATTTTGCCGATGGTATCCCTATTGCAAACCCCAGTGCCACTGGGACCCAGTGCGCCGGATTATGGGCCCAGTGCAGCGCGCTGGATGCTGGGGCGCTGGGAAGGCGCAGCGTGCTGGGAGGCACTGGCTACTCGCGCGAAAAACAGCTCTAGCGCGTTAAATATGCGGTGCTTGGACGCCGTATATATATTTTTTGAATACAGAAAGCAACAAGGAGCGTTTTAGTGCAATAAAAAAAGAAAAAAAAACTTATAATATAAGACTGCTCCGACCAGGATTCGATCGTCCAACCTACAGATCCCAAGCCCGACACCTTACCGCTACGCCACGCCAGCTTTTCTTTTTTTCGGTATTGCCTGACTTTGACAAAGAAAGAACAGCAATAGCAATACACAAAACAAAACATAAAAGATGCAATTAACACGTCGTATTGACATAAACAGCCTGGTAGGGGGCTGGCTTCGCCACATTAAATTCTATTTAGAGCCATCAATGGCTCCACCCTTGACAGCCACTCGGGAGTATCACCACCGGCCTTCAAAATTTCAACAAACCGATGCACAGTTTCACGGAAATAAATTCGCGTAGGTCGTGCGTCGGAATCGCAGTAGTATCCTGCCATTCGAGAGTGCCAAATACTGTGGAGGCCAATTAACATTAATAAATCAAACGGAAAACCATCCTCGTTAGTAATGGGTAGATACCGTATTCCATGAGGGTCGAGGGGAAATTGTTTCTTTAACGTCCTTTGTAGTACGTCCCAAAAAAATACCCCTCCCCAACAATGAAGAAAAACGTGATCTATCGTTTCTGGTTGCTTGTAGATAAGGCAGTGAGATCCCCATGGAAGAAATAAGCCCTTTTCCTGTAAAAACATTCTTACTGGCAACGTTCCAGTGTGTAACTTAAAAAAAAGCTTTTAACCCCTGGCGCAACTTGCATTTTTTTACTCTCTTTAAAACGTCCCTACCAGGGCCTCCACTGTACAAGCCTCTGAACATTGGCTCCGGCAGAACGACATCACACAAATCCTTGTACAATTTTTTTCTTTTTGACAGTAGATAAATATTCATTTGAAAACCTCGTTGCAAGGAATCGTACACTTGCAACAACTTCTCTAAAATATCCAAAAATGCCTCCCGTGAGTGTTTCGGTTGAAAAAACAAAGTCTGGCAACGCACGCTCGAGCCTTACTTGGCATGCGGTGCGCAAAAAAGGACCGCTGACGTCGCGAAGGAAAAGAAACCTGTTGACAATCTGCCGCAAAAAAAAGGTGTCCCAGGCCCAATCCACCATTATTGACTCCTCTGAACAAATTTGTTAGGCTGCACCTTTCCCATTGCGCATCCCACACGAAAATGGCGAAAATTCCATGCAGCTTCTGTACATTGAGTCTTGCACAATGTAACACCTGCATTACATACCACAGCCTACTAATAAAGAAGAGATTGCACACGGTGGCTCTAGCAAAAATCGATAAGTCCGTTCCTTTCCACCTTTCCGCCTTTCCATGCGTCTGCGCTGTCCAATATGTCGCGCTATCACGGTAGCATTCTAGAGGTACTCCCAAGTACTTCGTTGGGGTCGTGACCCAGGACACGTTTGCAAAGCGGTCAGGCGTCGATTGCCATTCTCCGTGCCAGAGCCCTAGTGATTTTACTAAGTTCACTCTGCTGCCTGTGACTTGGCAGAAGTTCTCTACACATTTAATAGCCTCAGTTACACCTTCCCTACTGGTTGAAAAAACCGCCACATCATCCGCATATGCCAACAGCTTGACTTCCGCTGCTTGCAACCGAAAGCCAGGAATTGTCGGTTTTGTCACGATGTTTAAGCACATCGCCTCTATGTACATGCAAAACAAAAGAGGGCTAAGGGGACAACCCTGGCGTACCGACCGCTGCACGCTAATGGGGGCCCCCAGACTCTGGTTAACGATCAATCTCGTCGTGCAGTTCCGATACGCCAGGGCGACACCCTCGCGAATAACAGAACCAACGTAACATGATCTAGTATGCAAAGCAAAATTTCATGCGCGACACAGTCAAAAGCTTTTTCAAGGTCTAGTTACAAGATGACCACGCGGCTATTTGTAATATCACAGCACTCCAAGGCGCATCTTGCTGTGTGAATATTAGTCCTAATAGATCGTCCCTTAATCACGCACGTTTGATGCGGTCCAACGATTTCCTGGATTACTGACTGTAATCTTCGCGCTAAAGCTTTCATACAAATTTTGTAATCCACATTTGTAAGTGCGATTGGCCGGAACGCTGTTACTTCTCAAAACGTCTCTGCATCGTCAGTGTTGGAGTTTAAGACAGTGTGTGATCTTGCACAAGGCGCAGGCAATTCGTTAATTTCGTAAGCTTCATTAAACACTACCGTCAATATTTGCGCGATTCCACGCTTAAAAGCTTTGTAAAACGCCGCGCCTAAAGCGTCCGGTCCTGGCGATTTACCAGGATATAAATTGTTCGGTTCGGCTCTTATTGATTATTGATTTAAATTGATTGTTCGGCTCTTATTCGGTTAATGTCAGCTCTAACCTATCCTTCTGCTGATCGTTGAGTCACGGCAGTGCCCCAAGGAACTTGTCCTTAAACATGTTCCTGTCCGCAACATGTCAAGCGAACAACGCCTGATAGTACTGAAAAAATGCACGCTTAATATATTCGTTATCATCCGGTAAGACACCTCCCCATTCTATGTTGTCTATGTGATTTCGACGAGCGTGGGCTTTTTCACTTCCGAGTGCTCGTTTAGACGGCGTCTCCCCAGCAGCTACATGTTCTGCTCTCGCCCGGACCAGCGCACCACGATAACGCTCCTCTTCTATCACTTCAACTTTTTGTTACGTTTTCCTAATGTCATCGATCCATTTACCAGGCGCTTCACATTCTTTCTCGAGCAGTTTTGAAAGCATATACCTTAGATTACGTTGAGTTAGTTTCTCCTCGTACGCCATAGAACAAGACCGCTCTATTGCTTTTATTTTAAGTTGTTCCTTACAAAGCTCCCACTGTTGCCATGTTTTCAGTTCATTATTCGGCTTTATTTTGCCGATTTCTTCAACTACCACCAGGTTGAAAGCATCGTCTTTAATCAGCTTGTTATTTATCTTCCACAGTTCCCAGCTAAAAGCACTGCCACGTTTTTTTGCCCCAATCCCGCACTCTACTATCTGAGAAAGACACCGGCAATACTTGATAACTGTTGCATCTTAGAATCACGTCCAACGTTACATAAATGCGGTCCAGACGGGCATGACTTGCACGCTGTAAATGTGTGTACTTCCCACCACCCGCGCCTTGCATACACTCCGCCACATCTTCAAGGTTCCATTTGTCTATGATTTGCGACAGTACCTCAGTACTTGCGTCCCTGAACCCCCGATCACTAGTCTTATCACAAGCACTCAGGACACAGTTGAAGTCGCCCATGATAATCAGCTGTTTATCGAAGCTGAGACGCTCCTCAACACTTCTAAAGAAATCGACCCTTTCATCCATAACATTTGGTGCGTACAAACATAAAACACGCCATTCTGTATCGCAGAGTGTGAAATCGACAGCAACACACCGACATGACAAGCACAAGAAATCAGCATGCACGACCAGAGCCGGCAACTTCTTAATAAAAAAAATGGCTGTGGCTTAGCTAAGGTTAAGCCCAGGATGCGAAGCATACTAGCCTTTATTTTAGTTGTTGAACCACTGTTTAGCCTGGTGAACTGCTGTTGTTTGGCTATATTTGGTTCGGCTAGACGAAGAAACAACTCATGCGTTACTCTGCTTCGCCTTTAAGAGTGGAACGCGACAGCGTTCCCGTCGACCCGCCAAGGGGTGAAAGACAATGGGCTACGGCGCAGCGACTACGCGCCCCGCATTGGGCGCGGTGAGCGTCGACCAACGCAGCGTTCGGCGCGGCAACGAAATGTGCGCCTGAGCAAGCGACGCACGCCTGAACCTTAGAAACAGCTCCTTTCTAAGGCAACACCGCATTCACCAGAGACGCTTTTGTACCGCTTTGAAGCATCGTACTCGTGGCTCAGTGGTATAGCGTCTCCGTCTCACACTCCGGAGACCCTGGTTCGATTCCCACCCAGCCCATCTTACAAGAGTTGAGCCAAAGCCACCTAGAAACAAGCGCAGCTGCTTATATACCGCCGCGAGCGACGGCGCGAGTTGGAGCCCCGTTTCTCCTCTGTCGTGACGTCACGGTGTCACGTGGTATGGCTTGGGGTCAAAGGTCATTGAAGGCGACACCACCGCGCCTGAGGAGCTGGGTTGAGCTCTCGTAATATGCTTCCCATAAAAGGACGCATCCAGCAGATGTGCCGATGGCATGGCTTACAATAACATAGAATCTAGACGTGAAACGTCACACCATGCTCCCGGTCTCTTCCTCACCGTCAACTTTTGTTTCCTGCACGGCCAATATATCAATGTCGTGCTCCGTCAAAAGCCGATACACCTGACTTTACTTTTTCTTTCCTGCCAAGCCCCTGACATTAAGTGTAGCTACCTTTAACGGAGATGCAGGAGCCATTTTCGCAAGGAAGTGAAAAGGCTGAGAGCATGGTGCTTACCCTCCGCGTCTAGCGCGTGACTAGACGCCATCGTTGATGCCGGAGCCAGCCTGTGCAGGCTCCGAACCTTGCAGCGCAGATGCTGTATCGCCGGTTCGCCTCTCAGACGAAACGTTAGGTCGCTGCCGGTGACTGGCCCGCCTGGCTTGAATTGTTTTTGCAGGCGGCCGGTGGCTGCCACCTTATCCCCTTCGTTGCCGGTGTGGCCATAAGGGCGCTTGGCTGGCGCGGAGACGCTCACTGCGCGGCCGTCGCTCAGGTGCGCGTTCGGCGAGCTGCTCGTTGGTTCGACGAGTTCGGGTGCCGGAACGCTCTTCCCATTCTCCGACGCCTTCGCCCGAGACGCAGGCAATTCCTTCTCCTCGGGGTGCGTCTCTCCGTTGCTTGACTTGGTTGTGTCACTGCTGCCAGGCAATTCCTTCTCATCAGGGTGCGTCTCTCCGTTGCTTGACGTGCTTGTGTCACCACTGGCAAGCCCCGACGGGTCGGTCATTCCTGCTGGCTTGCCCACTTCCTCGGCTCCTTTCGCTGCCTCCTCCGCCTCGTCGACGTCCATCAGCAGCTCCGTCGACTTGTCTTGCGATGCCGGCTCCGTAGCCACCGCATATGTGCGGACGCAATTGCTGCCGACGTGACCATAGCGTGTGCATTTTGAGCACCGTGGCTCCTTGCATTCACGTCTAACGTGGCCCGTACCACGGCAGCGTAGGCATTGCATAGGACGTCCAGGCGCCACCACAAGGGCCAACTCTCCTGCAACGCGTAGCTGGTGAGGTAGGTCATCGACCTTCAAACCCGGTTTCAGCTTCAGGAGCACGGTCCTCGTTGTGGACCCTTTCTCTTGACGCCTGAGGCATGCCATCGCTCCCGGGTCACTTCGGATACGCTGCCGTAAGCAGCGAGAGCCGTCCGAATGTCGTCGTCCGCCACGTCGTGCAACATCCAGTGCAGCCGTAGTTTCGCCTGTTGGTTATCTGGATCGAAGATAATGCAGCGGCGTCCTTTTACTTCCAGTTTCTTGAGAGCGGCCAGCTTCTTCGTTGCTTCGGTGCTGTTGAGAGTCACCGCCCAAACATGGTTGATTTGGTACGCCACCAACGCCACCACGTCAGGAAGCGCACCAGCGTTGGCTAGGGCGTCGCGGAAGTCCTCAACCCTGTAGGGCTTAAGTCGTACTTCGCCGTGCAAAAAAACTGTATTAACCACAACACGTCCGGTGGGCAATGTAGGCAAAATGATCTCGTAGTCCTGACCATCATTGTCTTCAATCCTGTTTCCGCGGCTTGCAGAGGCCGCTATCGCTGCTCCACTGGAGCACATGATCCATTCCGTGTCCGCACCGAACGGTAGCCGGAAGAAGAATGCTACGTCACGCCGGCAGACGAAAACGCAAGAGTAATTTGCCATGTCAAAGCCGAGAAGCAGTTTGTTTCGCAAAGCTACGTCTTTTAAAGTCATGGTTGATACGCTATCGCCCGGCAACTAAAACTCACGCGTGTACCAGAAAGAAAAAAGTTGCTTTCCGTATTCATCAGTATGCGTGAAAGTGCCACAACATCGATTTTCACTTGCGATTGCTATTTCAACTTCGAAAAAACGTTCTGAATCAACCGCCGACCCGGGACGGTGTATCAGCTGTTACTGCCGATTTCGATAGCCGTTTCTTGTTCTTCACGCAAAGGATATGCAACGTTTCCTTAGATCAGTGATGCCTTTCAGTCAACACGCCTGTGTAGTCATATATCTTCGTCAGAGAAGCGCCGGCTAGTGCTGGGACCCTTCGGCGATAGCACATATACCTGTGTTTATGACGCATCACATAAGCGGTCATCGATTCTTGTGCTGGCACTGTATATATACATGAAAAAATTATTTATTTAAGAACACCGATGCGAAAGCTTAAAATAGAGTGATTTATCCTTGTTATATTTCTTAATTGCCTCAGCCTAGACGCGCCGATAGCGTGAGGACCGACTCGGCGGATCCGCTAGGCCTAAGCTTCTGTGGGGACCGATCTCGGAGCGGGTAGCTAGCGAAAGCTAAAACGTGCGTATTTGAGCAACAGTACTTTTTTTAGTACAATAGGGAAAGTTGAAGCGCACGAGTCACTTCAGCTTTGTTATGGGTGCGATAATATCAGTCAGCGATGGGCTTCGAATTCGGGGTCCGTTCGCGCGCGTCTGAACGACTTCTGCATTTCATGTCCACTCCACAACTCTGCGACAATGGCGACAACTCGCAGTCATACGTTACGTGCGAACTACTAAAAAATGCGGCATCCTCTGCGTTTTCGTGGTTTCGTTCAAGAATTTAGCTATCCGCCCAGTCAAAAGGGAAAATAAAAAAAAATAACGAACGTGATTTTCAGTTTCAAATGTGCATGAATGAACAGGGCAGCTGACGCACCTTTACTCCAAGCTGTGACACGAAATAGGGTTTATAACCCCAAGATATAGCTTTATTTAGGACAAGAAACTAGTATCAAGCGATAAAATTGTATAAAGCATTAATTATTCAGCAGCGCTCGTCCATGCGTATTGGAACCAGCGCGGCACAAACACAACCAGCGGAGTTCCCAGTGCGAACCAGCGAACTGCAAAGAGAAGCAGCGCCTGTACAGCACAAAGCAGTGCGCCCCCGCGTTATGACAGTGGAACCAGCGTCTCTACCAGTGTGACCCAGCTCTTATCCAGCGTTCTCACTGGTGTTCCAGTGAGTCCCAGCGAGTGCCACCGTACCCAGTGCGACCCAGCGCCAAAAAGCGTGCTGGTTTCACACTGGAAGACGCTGGGAGACGCTGGTTTTTGCAATAGGGATTCAATCCGCCGATGAGCTCACTACCCAGACAACTGAAGCAAATAAAAGGAATTGGTCACACAATAAATCTTGACGACCTCACCATCTTGACTACAGGAGGGTCGACAGGTGTACAGCAAGACGCTCTGCAAGAAGCGGTGGACTGACGTGCGCACCACAAAAGTCGAATCTCTTGGTGCAAAGAAAGCGCACAAGAGGCCGACAACTGCAGCAGGTACCGGACCCAGAAGTAAAGGTGGGAGGCGTCATGGTTCCGCAGGTGATGACGCTCCGCATCCTCGGGCTCGTGATTCAAAAGGACGGAGCCGGGGAGCAGAGTGGGATAAAATTCAGAGAACAGCGCAACAAATAACCCACCTTATCCAATGAGTGACGGACAAAAAAGAATGAAAAGGTAACGGAAAAAGTCTTCGACTCATGGAAAAAGACTGCACAAGAATTATACAAGCGCTGCTCACGAGCATCGTCAATTACGGGACCCCGTACGTTGACATGAAGAACAGTCAACGAGACAAAGTAAACGCCCTCATCAGGAAATCCTACAAAATTCCATTGGGCTTGCCCCCCTCCTCATCCACAGCGAAACTACTCAAAATAGGACTCCACAACACGTGGAAAGAGCTCGTGGAAGCGCATGTCAACCAACTGGAACGACTAAAGCTGACGAAGATGAGAAGACCCCTGCTCCAAGATCTGGGCTACAAAGTCAAGAATGAGAGGCACCTACCTCAGCGGATCTCACACTCGTGTGACATACGCTCAGTTGTCAGAGACAAGCTAAACATAAGTACCATTCCCGTAAGCACGGATCCCGAGTACAAGGAAAGGAGATAGGCGAGAATACAAGCGCTCAAGCATGTGCACTTCGAGACACCTGCCTGTTCGCGTAACGTTGTACAAAAACATATTCTCAACAATAACAAAGCGAACAATGACACTATTAACCAGGGCCTTGAACTCTTTCGCAAATCCTTCCTTCAATCCTTCTCCTCTCACTCAAGCACGGAAACCACGACTGTTTTCCAGCAAGAACGGACTAATTTGGTTCAGGCAGATATACTACGTATCTCGTTTAGAACGGAATTATCTAAACCATGCTTCCACAGATCACTGCGCGCAATGAAAAATAAAAAAAGAAACAGCTCTTTAAGACGGCAAAGATCATGGGCATGCCTCAGTCACCATGCTGCGGAGAAAGAGTACTCTCGCTCTCTTCGCACCCCCAAACACAAATTTTTCATGTGACCTTTCGTCGCTTAATAAAGATAACCCTAAAAAGTTTTGGAAATTGATTTCTACCACCAATACTGCCGTTGACATCATTTCATTGGTGGATGATGCTGAGACAAACGCTAACCAGAGGATTGCGCTGCTTTATTCAATAATTACTTTACGAGTGTTTTTTACAGCTATTCCAGGATATCATTTGCTGAATAATTCGACTACAGGCAAATGGATCCTGCATTTATAACTACTGCCGGAATTGCAGTATTGATCAACAACCTCAAAGTATCAACATGCGCAGGAATTGATGGCATTAATGGCAAATCCCTTAGATACACAGTCGCAGTATCTGGTATCATACTTACCCATATCTTTCAACAACAAATATCAACGAGTGAAATACCGCAGGAATGGGAAATCGGGAAAATCATACTAATATTTAGGTCAGGCAAGAAATCTAATGTTAGTGATTATCATCCTATATCTCTAACGAGTGTCCCATGCAAATTACTTGAACAGGTCATTGCATCCTACATCACTCAGCACCCAAAGCCTCATAATTTTTTCCCCGAACCTATACAGTTTTAGGAAAGCTTTCTGATGTGACACTCAACTCTTAGAATTTATTAATTATTTACTCGTGCACATGGATATTAATCTCGACATCGACTGCATATTCATCGACTTTCTCAAGCTTTTTATCGCGTTCCGCGTTTCCGTCTAAAATGTAACCTTTTGTCCCTTAATGGTAATTCCCTATCTTAGTCCTCGCTGAGAAATTTTATTTCCTTCTGTAAACAATACACCGTTACTAATTCCTTCTCATCTCCTGTTAGTGATGGCACCTCCGGCGTCCCCCAGGATAATGTCTTGGGTCCATTTTTGTTTTTAGTTTACATTAATGATCTGTCAGCCGGTATTTCTTCTAACACGCGTTTTTACGCAGACGACAACCGCAGTAGATACCAGACCTGGAAGAAAAGGTTGGACGCATCATGTCTCCTCTTCTAATTCTTCGTAATACCTCGTCTTCAGGTGATCACTCTGCTCTCCAAGAGCACCTCCATGAATGGAAATATTGACAGTTCTGAGGAACGCGATTATCTGCCAGCGTGCTCGTAACTAATTGGTGCTCGCGCTGGCAAAGGCCTCTTAATACCGATAATGTAAACCAGTGACTTTCACCCGCAAGAAATCAGCTTCATCGTCGAACTACACCCTTAACTGCCACGTGGCACGCACGTCTTGCAAGTACCTTGGCGCATATCTTTCACCCAAACTTTTGTTGACAACTCACATAGACAAAATCAAACCTCGAGCATCACGCACCCTCGGCTACCCTAAACGAAACCTTCACGACGCTCCTAGTTTGACCAAATCACTAGCATATCTAACATTCATCCGCCGTCAACTTGAATACGTGCCATCGCTTTGGTCGCCTAATCAAACCTATATAATCAACGCATTGGAACGTGTTAAAAATCGTGCCGCGCGTTTCATCGCCAAGGACTTCAGCCGTCATTCGAGTGGTACTACTAATAAATATTCCTAGAATCACACAGAAAGAGTGCACTAATCTGCTTATTTCATAAAATAACAAACGGTCAGCACCAAACCACCCTCCTTCTCTTCTAATCACTACGAACGTCTCGCCGTTTGCACAACAACCGCTGCTTAAAACGTATCTTTGGGCACATATACGCTTTCAATTCATCAGCATTACCACTAGCAATTTAAATATAAAATAGCCTCCCTGATATTGGTGTCCACATTAATGACCCTGTTAAGTTTCGCCATTGAATATCCGAAATTTTACGTGTCCACTTGCTTTCATTCATTTTCTCTTATTATGTACACGCTTCTCGCTAACTTCTGTATTTGTAAATGTCCAGCCATGTATCCTTAAATTACTTTTGTAAAATTCGACGGTGTTAAATGACGTACTCTTACATTTTATATGTCACCATTCATTCCGATAGTGTATGTAGCGTTCCGTAATCTAATATGCAACGTCATCTCATTTCATGTATTTTAGTACGCGTCTCACATGCTCGTTATCTGTTTCCATTCGCCCGCAGGAGTGTCTGCGTCAGTAGGCGTTTGGTGTGTTGCGACATCACGTACCCGAGAACACGAGGGTCGGACTCTCCCACGTCTAACCGTCCGCCGCTTAGCCGTGTCCGGGGAATACCAGACCCTGGGGGCTTAGCCTATTCCGGGTGTTAGGGTCTTTACAGCCCCTCGGCGGCGGCAACACACCTCGTTAGCCTCGGCTTCACGTAGACGGCCCTCCTGGGCGCGTATTTACCTTCGCTCACCTATGCAGCCGCTCGACAGCGGCGCCGTCCCTGTGGCACCAACGGGAACTATATATCTAGGTAACTTTTCGCCCTAGGGGAGCCTAGGTCCCTAGGTGTCGTGTAAAAAAAAACGCGCCTAGCTCCGGAACGCCCTACTCCCCATGCGCGGGGCCCATAGAAATATACCATAGTGCAGGGTAGCATTGCTTGCGCCAACTCACCGGACCAGCAGGGTGGGCGGTTCATTGCGCGTGCACACAAGCAGCGCGACCACGAACGAAACGCTACAAGGTGGAACCCCGCATTTTAGAGTAATCTAAGTTGTGTGTATGTGTGACGCACTTGGTGTGTGCAAAGAGCAATTGAGTTGCGTGTGTGACGAATGTGTATGCGCAAATACCACGACCACGAACGAACGTGGTACATCGCGTTTTGGCGTTTGGTGTGCGCAAAGAGCAATCGAGTTGCGTGTGAGACGCGTTTGTTCACGCAAACAGCACGGCCACGAACGAAGCAATGCAAGGTGGAACGGCGCGTTTTGCGCAATTGAGTTGTGTGTGTGTGACGCGTTTGTGGTGTGCAAAGAGCACGATGACGATCGCGTTGAATAAGATCGTCTTCTAACTGCGCCAGAGCAAACCAATTGTTGGGTTCTACATATGTATTGAACGGGCGTTAAAACTAGAGAAACACGGGATCGCGACCAGCCGCGGTGTATGGGACTGCAGGTACTTGCGTTTACAGCACCAAATTTTGATTCGGAGAGAATAAGGGACACACCGCGAGTGATTTGTATGGGGAGGTTAACGCATACGTCCGTGTACTGGTTAGCGGCGATATAGAAAAAAAGGGGGGGAGGGCAGGGGGGGATTGCTGAGACAGTTGTTCGAAAGCGTTACAAGTGATTCCATGCATGTTTTGTCGGTGTACTCGACGAACTAAATGCCGCATTAAAGAAATTGTGACGAAATGTAGACCTGTGCGTAGTGGCATAGTTTAATATGTGTCAGAGAGTAAAACCGAAAAGAACTGAAGGGAGCCATGTGTAAAACGTGAGCGAAATCTACAGCTGCAAGCTTTTGTTATGCAGCTTTGTCCGAAGTCGAGATATTGTTCTTATGAATGTAGCACCCATCGCCCTTATGCTTTTACACCTATGTTCTAGCTTCGGCGCACTATCATCCAGGTTAGTAAAACTACGCGCAATGAGCGTATAGCCCTGGTTCCGGTTTCGGTTTTCGCTGCCGTTCGCGATAATAAACCGTTTGTAAATTGTGCTCTTTGTTGGCGATTCTCTGGACAAGGGACGAAAACGAAAACTGGAAATTAAAATGAGCAATACGTAAAATATTTGTAACAAAAAACTGTTTCAACATTCTTTAGAGAAACTCTAACATTCTAGGGCTTTAAGCGCCACCTGTTCCGGTAGTCAAAATGTGTCATGGCGGCTTCCTGTCAATTGGATGTGAACGTAGCATGAGAGCTTCAATGGTACATCTAAGCTTTGTTGGTTATCCCAAGCTGTTCCTTATCCTTCCGCGTAATAACTCTTCCTTCTACCGAATAGAATACCGATTAGGAGTCGTATAGAAGCTCAGAGGCTGCACCTGTCATTCACATAGACAGGTAGGGTAGCTGTTTGCGACCACTTTCAACTCATCTGGGGGGTACATAATTTTTGTGCGTTATTTATGCATGATTAGGCTTCATTTTTCACGCCGCCTGACGTCCTCGCTGAAAGTAGGCTTTAAATGCATTACACGCCTTAAGTTGACACCCATCCGTAACGTGTTTGAGCCGTTATTTATAGCCATATTTTGCGGACTACGATTTTAACCTCCTGCGCGCTACTGCTTTTGTTCTGTTGCGCTCGCGATATGTTTTTAGATCCAGAATGCTGCTTCCGCATGAAAAAAGAGACTCGCTGTGTTAGATTGTGCACATGGAAAGCGAACGCTATGACACGTTCTTTAAATTGGCCGACTGTTGCAAGTGCTGGCATCATTGCCGTCACCGAAGTCTATATACAGTCACACTATAATAGAGACATACGTATTTACAGTGCCAAAGGTACAATCTGGTGTTTCTTGCCTGGGCGCTCTCCTGCTCTGCCTGACAGGCAGGTGTCACGTAGAGCGTTGCACTTAAAGCGCATGAGCACACAGCGAAATCTACGCGAGCGCTTTTACAGACAAATGCTCGAAGATTTCTATCACCAGCTCCCACTTGAAAGTGCGTGTAGCTAGCAAGCCAGCACTAGTGTCTGCGCTTTCAAGCATACACTTGATAATACGAAGATAATGAGAAAAAGTGTAAACATATGAATCACAGATTCAATATTTATTGACACTCGCAAATCCTCAAGCGTGCGAGTTCTTCGTTAGTGCGTGAAAAAGTGGAATTTCGTATTGTTTAAAAGCAGACATTGGTTCATCCAAACGTGGCTTTGCCTAGGCCATCGCATTGTATGAATGAACTATCAGATGCATCCGCATCGGAGCAATGAAGCGATGTAGCTGAAAAATGCACCTTCTTTGTTCTCTTTTCACTTTGCCTCACGCTATTCTATCTCAAGTTTTGCCATTGTCAAAGCAGCGATTTCCGACTAGTACAGCGACGTTCATCTGAATGGCATCTGTCAATGTCGTAAGTTGTCGCTGCTCCTTTCACCACATATGCTACAATGCCTTTGACATCTTCGGTACGACCTAAATGTGTTTCAGAGCTGTGATTGCCCCAGAGCGTATAGAAGCAACGAAGTGATGCCAAATACTTTTACAGAACAACTGAAATGTGGGCAAGTTCATTCGGATTCATGATTATGGCAGCTTTGAACCCAACACTGTGTAACACTACTGCACAGACTGACGTTTGGGTAGTCGAGACAAGATTCTTATTAAAACCTCTTTGAAATGTGGCAAACTGTTAGCTAGGTAGGATAATGTAATTGTGATTCGGAATGGTAGCCTAAACAATGAGCACAAGGCAAGAGGTGAGTTTTTTATTGTGATCATTTTCTACAAGCATGCACATTAGCGTTACCGTAGTACGAGCATCTTTGTAGCACATCTTTCACTGTATAAAAAGGGTCATGTTGCATAATGCTTAGCTGGTGTTATGCATTGTCCACTTCTATGGTGTTGATGCCCAGGATCTCTACAAAACGGAACCTCTTCGGTACAGTCTTGTGGCTGCTTGTGTTGTTGTCCCCTACCCAGAGGCATGAAGGGGGGTTCACGGTCACTGACCAAGTCTGATGTATAACCCGGCGTTTCGGAACTGCAAACGGGTTCCTTGTTCATTGAGTTGCACAGGAAATTGTCGAGAAGAGAAGAGGTTTAACTGAGGGTCCCGATTTTTATTAGTCATATCATAAGAAGCCAACAAACACTGACACCAAGGACAACATAGGGGAAATTACTTGTGCCTAATAAATGAAATAAAGAAACGATAAATTAATGGAAATTAAAGTGGATGAAAAACAACTTGCCGCCGGTGGGAACCGAACCGACAACCTTCGCATTTCGCGTGCGATGCTCTACCAATTGACCTACCGCGACGTTCTTTTCCTATCCACTTTCTTGGGTATTTATATGTCCTAGTAGAAACCTGGGAGTGTTATCCAGCGCCATCAGTCTCACACCTTGGCAGCGTCGTCGTGTCGTCCTTTTTGCAGCAGGCGTCACGAGAATGTGATCTTTTAGGGTGAAGGCAACTGGTCAATAAACCCACTCATGGTACCTGAAGGCATCAATGCTGCCGGATTCGAGACCCTCAATATGTAATAAACGAGAAGAGAGGGGGTTAACCATGTGTCCCGATTTCTAGTAGTCATATCATAAGAAGCCAACAAACACTGACACCAAGGACAATATAGGGCAAATTATTTGCGCTTAATAAATGAAATAAAGAAACGATAAATTAATGGAAATTAAAGTGGATAAAAAACAACTTGCCGCAGGGGGTCGTCACTTATGTAGCCAGCAAGTGACGTAACAAACATGCGTAAATGGCAGGCGTCCCTGGTTTCCGGTTCACCGTAGCTGGCGTCGATTGAATGATTAGCGGTTCTAGCAGCCGCCGGGATTACATGTTCTTTTCTTTAGCAGCAACAGTTGCATTGTCCCAGTCAGTCTTGTGACTATGTTCCTGCGCATGCTCGGCAATGGCGTTCCTCATGTGACTTATTTCTTAGGTCACATTTTTTTTTATTTCTATGTCTGACTAGACAAACTTTTGTCGAACCCTTGATTGTGTAGCCAGAGGCAGTGCCACTGGTTATGTCCTGTTTGCAATGAATGATCCTTTTGTCCGTGTCGGTCCACTATGACCTGGGCTTATCTCCTGGCTGCTAAAGTGCTCCTGCATTTTCCAGGTCACATACTCGGACACTAATGTCTGGATACAAATTGGGTAGATCATGCATTCCATGCGCAACATCAGAGTAAGGTTTCTGTTTCAGCCAGCGCTTTTGCTCATGCACTTTCATTTTCCTCCGGTTTGGGAGTTGTGGAAAGAAGCTGTCTGCAGTAGCTGGAAGTGTAGTCCTAAGCCTTCGGCCCATAAGCATTTGCACTAGCGAGGAGCTATTTGTCAGCGGGCTCGGTCTATAACCGTGTGTCTTGTAGGCATCACCTGACGTCTCTAGGGAGTTCTTGATAATTTTACAAAAGCTTCTGTGAGATCATTGCGCTGTTGGTAGCGTGGACTGCACGCCATTTGTTGGAATTCTTATGAATTCTGTGAACGGCGAGCTGCACCCTTCTGCAAGCTGCAGTTTGTTGCGGTTCACGACCACTACACTATTGCACGCCTTGTGAAAAAAAGATTGAGTCACAAGCACATGTCCTGTCAAACTAGCCAGTACTAGCTCAGCATACCCTGACTAGTATATTGGTACGATGGGCCATCACACCCTTCCAGTAGAAAATATGTCCATGGTGAACTTCTGTAACAGCTTTTCTTAGAATCCCAGTTGCAGGAGTGTCACTCTTCTCTTAGCCCTGTGGTTCTAGCACGTATGACATGACTTGAAGACATTTGCTGTGTGTATGTATTTATGATGCCGTACTTTGTCGCCTTGCTAGGCATTTGTTCATTCCGAAGCGGCCTTCAAGTGAGAAGTGCTGGGTAGGCTGCTGTAGGTTCTTGAGCGCGATGGTTTTGTTGCCAAAATATCAACATGTCTTGGACTACATCGTCCTTGTGAAGCTAGAATTCTTTCAGACTTTGCAACACCTGGTTCAGCTCTGTCTAGTGAAGATACGATGTTGGCAGCAGCGTTAATCTAGCACTTGTTCTTCAGTTCTTGTAAAGAAGGTAGGAGAGGCAGCACGCATAGCCCTAAATCTCGGTAGGCCCTTCTGGTACATGTTATTTTCCTTCACATGAGACGCTGACAGTGTATCAGCTGCGGGAAAGTAGATGCCTAAGATGTACATTATGCCTGATAATGTATCAATCATGTGCACATCTTATGAATTGGGAAACAAATTGTTGCCCCATTTATATTATTTATCGAGAGCTTGCAAGAAAGCCATCCCTTCTTTCTATATCTGGGCATAGCCAGGCATTCTGTCAACAAAATATCTTGAGGCGTGTCTAGTAACATGTTGCCCATCTTCTTGCTTTTGGCTGAGCACTGCGACTAGACCACAGCACAAAGCATCAGCTGTGATTAGCAGCTGGTCTCTCATTTGGAGGAGCACCAGCCAAGCACTGGATCTGAAGAAAGCATTTTTTTCCATTTTGAGAATTCTTGATTCTGTGTGGGTTTCAGATAAACCATGCTTTGAAAACAGCATGCTGGACAATGGGTGTAGTGTTTGTCATGTTAGAAGCAAACAAACCAAGATAGGGGGTCATGCCCATTAGCAGCTGTTGTTCTGATTTGGAGGATGGTCTTGGCAGGTCTGTGACAGCTTTGAGCTTGTTTTCGTTCACGATGTGCCCCAAGTGGGATATTATTGTGATGCCAAACTTAAATTTTTCTTTGTTGCTGGCAGCTCTTGCACAGTGGGTGCCCTCAAATGCACTGCAGAGTTCGTTGTGTTGCTGTTTGGTTGAACACCAACTGATAACCTCGACCATGTGACAAGCAACACATACTAGTTCTTGATGAATATCATTCATATACCATTGTATTTGATCTGGGGAATGCCAGATACCAAATGGCATGAGCAGTTAAAGTGAAAGCAACGGAACGATGCTGTAAAGGTGGTCGAGAACGTTCCGTCATTTCTCAGGGATTTCCCAAAACCCTAAATTTGGGCATCAATTTTTCCGACACCTAGCTGTGACTCGTAGCATCTGAAGGGTATGCTCTACTGCAGCAATTGGATGTGATGCTAATAAGACTTGCTTGTTCAGTTTTTGTGTAATCCACAAAAGTGTGGAGTGTTCCTGATGGCTTCGTCACCACTACCATAAGCGTGCACTAAGGAGTTGCCTGTGTCATAGCTGTGATAAAACCAATCTTAAACCTAGAGAAGTTCGCTTTCATCTTCTGTAAAAGTAGCCATACAAAACAGTGAAATGTTAGTGCAAAGGACACAGGCCCAAGTTTCAACATTATCATGCAACCTGCGCAAAGTATTTGAGGATGCAGCTTTGAATCTCCACAACCATTAACATTCTCAATCTGCCTAAGCGCTCGACTTCACTTTCACAATCACCTCCGTGACCTATTTAGCAAATTTATTTGGAAATAGAAGCGTTCTGTCTGACGCACGGGATAGAACATTATGTTGTTCTAGTTGCCTTACACACTGACCACAGTAACTTAGAGATCACCGCCTTCTAGAAATGTCATGAACCACATTTTTTTCAGGGTGAGACAAGAAATCTTGTGCAATTATCATCTGTGACAAAGATAAATGAGTGATGCCCGTGGCAAGGTGCCATCAGGTGGTTGAGTTCCTCCAGGAGGTAGGGGGTGATACAAGTAAGAACCCTCAAAAGCCGATTATAGCCTTAGCCAAGCAGCCTCAGGTGACATAGTAAAGCTTTTTGGGCATGATGTCATTAGGTGCCACTCTATGTAATTTATTTGCTTCCACAACACCTGCATGACTCACAGGTGTCCGGTGGTAATTTTCTGGAGCCACATCACCTTGATGTAGCATCCCTAGTTCCGAATACTTCAATCTGCATGCCACTATGTATGGCGGGTGTTACTGGGAAGCAGACTAATGAGCAGCTACACATAGATAAAGACTCTCTATAGGCTGTTATTGTGGAAGCACTGCCCAACATCAACACACGCTAGATGATACAAGAATGTTGCTGCTATCAAAGATTAATTCAGTCAGTAATTGAGGATGAGGATGGTTTTACTCAATAGCTTTATAAAAATGGTGAAAGAAGGCTAGTAAATTTGGAACTCATGTTTCGAAACTGGTCTGAAATATTGATGATATTCCAGAAGTCATTATGTCTTCAAATTTCTTACGCAGCCGGTACCCCTGTTCTACGTCTCCATGACCTTCAGGTATGATAGAGAAGTCTATCTCTTCCAAAATGTATTTGAGCAAAAGGAGTAGGCCTAGGTTGCTGAAAAGATGGCTTTGCTTTAAGTGCTGTCCGTAGAAGAAAAAAGCATGCAAACATTTTCAACACTGTAATGGGCAGTAATTGTTCGGGATGAAACATGCAAAACTAAGGAAAACGTTTAGGTTTCGTGGAAATGTAGAAAATACACAGAGACTAAAGACAGTGAAGGAAAAGGAAAAATGTTTTGTGTAAGCTTCTTCAGCAATGCCTTTGTTGCCTGTAGGCACCACCAGGCAGAACTCGGAAAGTGACGTTCACCCTGAGTCGACGTAAATTCCGTGTTCAATTTGTGCGTATAGTCCTGGTTTGGTGTACAACTGAGACCTATATTGCATTTTTTACACATTACTCATCTAATGCCTTAGCAGCGAACGTTCTTCCTCTGCCTTTCTTGCAAAAAAAAAATTTGGAAAGTTCCCAAGTGCATATAGTGTGATTTTTTTTGTGTGTGCATGGCACATGTGCTGTTGGCCTGGAACTGATTCGGAATATTAACACCCATAGCGTTCAGGGCCCCGTGTCGCTGAAAACCAGCAGTGGTGTTGGCGAACTTATCCATATGAGACAACTAATCCAAAACCATGCATCCCAATCCATGCACGCCCTCCACGTGGCACATATGCGTTGCTAAACTAATTGAAATTCTCAAAGTAGAATGTGTCAAAACATTCGTAAAGTATGACTTGCACACAACCTCGAGACATGATAGCATTAGATTGTAATTTGCATATGTGAGAAAATATAAATATGTTGCGCGGAAACTCAAACAAAAACCCCTTTTCCAGCTGCCATTTCAGATCTGTCTTAGGAGTGCCACGCTCCAGAAAGCACGCCTTCAAGCATAGCCTTCGTCATCAACATTTCCAGGGAAAAATTACAGAAGCATAAGCTGCAGCTGCCGGGAAGCGTAAGAAGCAGCCAGGGATCTAATAATGCTAGCTATTGTGTTCCACTCTTAAATGCGCAGCTTAAGTGTCATCCAATCTTTTTTTTTAGTGTTTGGGGACTGCCTTCTTGAAGGTGCTGCTTCGTTTCTGTTGTAGGGTGAATACAATATCTGCTTTGAACAACAGGAAAGCCACATTTTGATTGTACTTGATGCTGGCTGCACTAGCGTGACATCTCGCCTGAACACTATCCAACAGTTCACTATGATATTATCACTGAAATAGAAGAACAAACAGGACACCCTCGTCTACCACTTCATCTACCTCGAAGTAATATGCCATAGCTCTATGATCCTATCCTTAACGTATACTACTTTCTTGGGTTCATTTCAGATAGCTGGAATGTACAGACTAAAAAAGCTCGGAAGCGCTTGTACTCTCTGGAGAATTTTGTATGAACATTTTCAGGCTGTTCTGGTGACACTAAAAAATACTGGCTCTCCCGTAATCGAGAGTAGATGTAAGCATGAAATGGCTGCCGGCAAAGCAGATTGGTTGCAGATGATACTAGCCACAATCTTAAAATGGGTGTAACGCACATTCGCAACGGCGCATCCCATCACACCACACCGCACCACGCATACTGTACACTGGTCCATACGAACGCAAGTTCCCTTCAAAGACAGAACCCCCTTGCAAGTCTCGTCTCGGTCCACCGGACGCGCCATGGACCTCGCGAACTGCTGGAATTGAAAAGAGCACAAGCAAGTGTGTCTCGGTGCCAAAACATGACAATCGAGTGTATAGTGCCTTGTATCTGCCTGTGAACGTCACTATTCAAAGTGGCAAATAAAACTTCAGCGTACTAGAAGTTACAGCTTGAGTGATATTGTGAGTAAAAAGTTAGAACAACTCAGAAGCAATATTTTTCGTATTTCAGACAAGATCTGGTTTGAGTGGCAGGATAATGGCTCTGGCTTTTGGTTCATTGAAGGTGGCCGACAACAGGAGCTAAAAGCATTTCATGCTTAAAATGTCTCCAGCAGTGGCATTGTTTGGTTAGTCCAGTACCTCATTTCATGGCCCTCATTCTGACACCTTCAAACACTGTTTCTGCCTTTGTAACGCTTTCTAGAATTTATCCTTCAAATTCTTATGTGAAAGAACCATGTATACAGTTTTGGGATATTTCTCAAACTGTACGAGCAGAATTGCTGATTTCATATGCAACCTGTAAATCAATACAGCAGAACTGTTAGTTCAATATGTAATCCAGATCAAGGAGCCATCCTCAAGATGATGTTCTCTCTGGCACTGATGCGTGGCATTCCTGGCTTTGGCGAAATCTTTATTCTACATTATAAAGCATGAAGCGTTCGCACGTGCTCTTCTTTCCTTTTTTTTTTTGAATTTGCTCTTTCAAGGAGCTTTGCCCTTTGAGTGGCAGCAGCCTGGTTGACATAACTTCTGACTCAAGGATTTAAATTTTTGCACAATTTGGTCAACGAATAGCCAGATTTTGAGAAGTACATCTTTAGCAGAGCCTCTAGGTGCTAGTTTTTGGTGTGGAGACAAGCAGCTTCACAGCTTGCCTCCTGTCTGTTGTCATTGTGTCAGCAAACTGAAATGAAAACTCTCGAAACAGTATTTTGTGAATAAGAAATCGTTGCAAGGCACATTGTGAAGCACGTGCCAATGAATTGCTTCAACCTTTTACATTAAACAAATTATGCCATGTGCTGTCGAGAGGCAAAGAAAGCTTTTTGCTTTAACAATTAACAATAATCTACAGAGTTTGTCAAGTGCTTGAGATATTGTTAACCAGTACCTTCACCAAAGATGTTATGGGAAAGAGTGCAAGGAACTAGCATATTTACACTACTTGCAGGTATTTGGCAGAGATATATTGGAGACAAGATGGCCGACCAATTTTCCTCCAATGCATCTGAGCTTTGTCATCTTCACTGTGTAATGTAATTTTTTCAGGTAGCGGATAAAGAATGTGTGGCAACATGAAATGGCCTTTGACGAGACAGGTGAGTGGAGGATGCCACACTTCAGTTCTAGTTAAAAGTTACATCGGCACTGAGCATGTATACTATGCCCAAGTTGGGCCCATACTTTAGGTTACCGTGTACAGTGTCATTCTCTTCTGCATTGCAGAAGAGGGGTGCCAATGTTTCTTTACTATTGCCACTTCAATTTTGTATTTTTCTCATGTTTTCTTGCTCTGAAAAATACAGCCAGAGGTTGCACGGTTTTGCAATGAAAACTACTTTCTGTGTTTTGAAGATAAAATTTTAGCTATAGCAATTGGAATTTCAAAAAAAAAGACATTTTATGTTTGGCCTGCCTTCTTTTGGGTGATCAGACATGGCAGCTATGTCTACGATCACCCTAGCTCGGCACAACGCCGGACAATTGTAGGCGTGGATATCAAACGTGCCTTCGATAATGTACTGCACCAAGCCATCATTGACAACCTAGCAGCACAAAACCCGGAGAATGCATGGTTCGCTACGTCTGCGGCTTCCTCAGTGCTAGGCAAGTGCGCTTCTTGGGTACGGACACCCAGCCATCCATGTGCTTTCCTATAAACCAAGGAACGTCACAAGGTTCCATTCTGTCACCGACTATCTTCAACTTGGCGATGAATGACCTCCCTGCAAAGCTCAACCTCGTTACAGGATTACGACATGCAATATACGCTGACGGCATCACACTTTAGTGTGCCTCCAGAAACCGAGGCGAACGGGAAGCCACACTTCAAACCGGCTTAGACATCGTCAACACCTACATATACAAGCTAAGTCTCACATGCTCCCGGAAAAATCAGAGTACGTCGTCGTACTGAATTCGTCTACGCGCAAAGCAGCTGCTGAATGCGCCCACATCACCTTGACTGGCTAAGGTCCATTCTCCATCAGGCAAGTCAAGTCATACACATGATGACACCCTTAAGGAAGCGCCACAAATGCCTGCATGAAGACGAAATCCGTAAAGTTGCTGAGGCAGCAATCTACTCCCGAACTCTTTATGACCTGCCGTACGTTGCACTTACACGCACCCAGACCAAACTACTCGAGGCTTCTTTGCGAAGGTGCCATCGCATTGAAATGGGTGTTCCCAGGTACGCCCGCAGCATCCATGTTGAACGCGCAACCCTGCACAATACATTGGATGTGAAGATCCAAGCCTACCGGGAGTCTCACCATCTCCGTTTGAGCACCTCGTCCCACGGACGCGCCATCCTGCGAATGTTGGGACACGCCACTTCACCACTTTCACGTCTTTCCATCGATCCTCCACCATGCATTAGTATCCCTCGAATTGAAGTCCGACCGATACCCCCGAATATGCCCTCCGAACGCAACGCAGACAGGCGACGGGCGCGGGCGACCCATCTAACAGACCCAGCGCATGACACCTACTATGTTGACGCTGCCTTCTCGCCACCCGCATCCAAGACCGCAGTCGTCGGCCCTCAGGGTGAAATGACTCGTTGGCATAGCGGAGTACCGTCTCTAACCGACGCCGAGATCCTTGCCATATCGGAAGCCATTACTATTCCCCCTCACTCCACGCCAACCAAACCGTTCGCTCAGACAGCCAGGAATCCCTTCGTTCTTTCGCAAACAACCTACTTCCCTGTCATATGGGGGCATCCCTCGCGCTACACATGCAAGAGCATCCCTCACTTCACGTCCTCTTGGAGTGGGTGCCGGGCCATCAGGAGATACAGGGAGATGAGCTTGCTCACTCCCTCGTTTGCGAGTCTAAAATACCGAGCGCTCCTATTTCATGGCTTGACACCTATTGCGCCAGAATGCACCGCGCTAAACACTGCAAGCAAAGCCGTGCTAGACTGCGCTCGTCTGCATATACCCTTCCGGCCCCCGATCCCTCATTCAACCGCCACGACGGCTCCCTAATTCGTCAGGCTCAAACTCTAACATCGTCGAATGACGCCATGGAACACATTATTGAACAACGCCGCGGCCACCCGGTATGCCCGGTGTGCGGCGGCTATCCCGACGTTCGCCCCACGTACTGGACCTGTCCCCGTGCACAGTCCTCGCCTTACTATCTTGCCACCTCTTCCCTGAGCCCATCTATTCCTTGCTGTTGGGAGAGCTGGACCGCTCCGCCTGAACCCCACCGAGCCACTGTTTGGTCTCTCCTTGTGTAACACATAAGGCAAGTCCAAGGCGCCACCACACCCTCCGCTTCGGGTGCTACTACATGATCACACGGCACCGAAGTGGTGGACGGCATGGACGAAGAGCCGTTTCAAATAATGTTTGATTCATTCATTAATTCATTCATTCAAGCCACCGCAAGCGAAGCGAAGAAAGCAGACCAATCGCAGACGACGTCACTGCCCTCCTCATCCGGTCATCTACCTTCACTGCGCTTGCTCGGCCCCTACGACACCTTCTCCCCTTCTGCGTGCTCTTCACATCTTGTCAGCCCATTATTAGATAAGAATAACTAGTGAAGGTAGCCAGTGCTATTCGCTCTGAAAGCATACAAAAGTGACATTTTATAAACGAGAAGAACGTTTGATTGCACTGTTCAAACAACGCTGAGAGTCAGCATTAGATGCATGCGTTGCGCTTACCTAATTGGACGTCAGGCAATTACAATAAAAACAGACTTTGATAGTATCACTTTATAGGGCTCCTGGAATTGCTGCTACAAATTACAGGTAAACCGCCGTAGTTGCTTACCGACTATGGTGTTAAGCTGCTAAGCTCGAGGTCAGGGGATTGAATCCCGGCTATGGCGGCTGCATTTACATGGCGGCGAAACGCAAAAACACCCATGGTAGTAAGATTTAGTTGCATTTTAAAGACCCCCAGGTGGTCCAAATTATAGCGGAGTCCCCCACTACGGCGTGCCTCATAATCTGATTGTGGTTTTGGCGCGCAAAGCTCTGTGATACGATTTTTTTAAAATTTCAAGTAAACATGACTTCAACAAAATAAGGTGTTTTGCCATATTGCTGGGATGCTAATAGCGTTACTGTCGATAGTCATCGTGAGGCGAGTTCCGCCATAATTTTTTTTCCGTGACGAAAATTGCTCTCGGAGCGATCGACGCTCGATGGATTTTTATCGACATAGCAATTATATCGACACTTCATGCGCATTTCTTCTTCGCCATTGGCGTCGGCGTCATGTTTCGTATAATGCCCAAGGGCGATAACACCTTCGCCACGCGCAGTATATTGTACATGCGAGTGAAATCGTGCCAGGGGGAGCCGACGATGGTGGCTCAATCTCTCGCGCACGAAAGGGAGGAAAGCAGGGAGGAAGGTCGCCGCCTTCCCTCGTACGCAAGGCACCAGGAGAGCCGGCGCACGCCTCCCGACGTAAATGCCAGTTGCAAAGCAAAGTGGACTTTACGTTTATGAGGGTTCGTGTTCTGTGAGCCCCCACCCACGACTGCCTCATGCCCGCCAGAGCAGTTTCGTTGAGGCAGCTACACACAAGCACCTTATCCGCACCGCACGCTGTGTCACGCCATGTACCCCGCGTAATATCCGTAAAAATGTCCAGAATTGCAATGCCCCAACCACCCTCTACCACATCACTTGGCATGCCATTTCATGAACACGAACCCTATAATCCCTCAGCCAACCACACAACAGCCGGAAGCCTGGCTGTCTAGCGTCAACTTCTGAGAACAGCTCGATCTCGTCGAGAGAGCGCGCGGAGCCGCCGCGACTCATGGGTTCCCGGACTGAGGACTTCAACCACGTTCCAGGCCTGGCGAAGGACCATGCGGTTCCTCCTTATTTTAATAAATATTCTCTCTCTCTCGTTTGTACACGAGAGTCGCAACTCGGTGGTGCACAAGCTGAGATCGGCGGGAAACCATCAGCTGTAGTCAGCCCTCACTGAAAAAATTACGGCAGAGGTCATCTTATGATGACTGCCGATGGTAGAGCGAATAGCAGTCGAGCAATGTAGCGACATCTAAAAATCTTGAAGTTACGTTCCTTTAACAAGTATTGTGATAATTATGACACTCTTCTTTCTTCGGCTAGATGCCACGTACGGCTATGTCAGCCCAGTTTGCTATGGCACTAGATTTCCAAGCTAGCCCATGAGCATGGAAGCATGACGACGACTGTATGACGCCGATGTAGTAACGGTGGAATGGCGAAGAAAGAAAGATATCGAGCGAGGGCCAAATGGGTGTGGCTACGATGGCACAACGACAATGACATGTTATTTAAATTATGGTGATGGTCTAACCAGGATAACTTGACAACGATGATATGAGGACAATAAGATGACGACTGTATGGCAATGGTGTGACCACTACGGCATGACGACCACCACATAAAGAAGTGTTAGTGACCACGACGGCACGACTAAGACGTCATGTCGACGACGGTATGACAACGAATGCATGATAGCGCGTGCCAGGCGACAACCCGATGGGGACGATGGCATGGCAACGGCGGCATGATCATGATTGAATGACGACGGCACAATTACAGCAGAAGTAAAACTCTTGCTTGGGCTAGTTGGTTCATGCTTGAAGTAGCAAAGGCGAGGCGCAGAAGACCAGGACTCAAGAAGAAGAACGTAAGCGACAGGAACGGCGCCTTGAAACAATCTAACTTGCCACCAATACTCGGACTTGAGTGTTTTGCATACGCGCCTGACGTGCCCACAAGATGGTTCCAAGACGCCGAAGATAGACTGTACTTCCAAAGGCACCAGTTTTTTTTTTTTCTCAAGCAATACCACACCACTGGAGACTGACAAGCTGAGGCTAGCGATCAGGTTGACGTAGAACATGGCAGGATCAGTGCGAAATCTTTGTTCAAAGAAAGGGCCCAATGTAGACGAAATATGCTCAAGTAAAATTCAGTAGAAAGACGAACAAGGAACACATCGACGAAGGTGGTGTGACGATGAGTGCATAATGACCATGGAATTAGGATACCGATATGATGACAGTGATGGCGGTAATGGCGTGACAACAACAGTATGATGAAGACGACATGACGAAAGTCGGATGTCGATGTTACAATGACAGCGGTGAAATGACTGCGAAGGCATCCCGACGAAGACTGTATCATAATTATGACAAGAGAGCAGCATGATTACAATAGAATAACGACTGGTGTATGATGACAATGGTGTGACGATGACTGTGTAACGAATCTGCATGAAGACAATAAGGTGACGACGACTGCATGGCAAGAGTGGCATTACGAAACTGAAGTGACGATTACGGCACGACCAAGAGGACATTACAACGATGCTCTGACACGAGGCTCTGAAAATGGAAACATCATGGCCACTGTGTGACGATGATGATACGACGACGGTGACAATCGGGATAAATTACGACAGTATGATTACAGTACAATCACTAAGAAAGACTGACATCGATAGAACGCGGAAGGCGATATGACGACAATTTCATGACTACAGTGAGATCACGCTACTGGAGTGATTACAATTATGACATGACGGCGTGACGAAGACGGCACTTTGTGATGACAATGATGCGATCACGATGGTATGACGAGATTTGTGTGACAAAAGGGGAATTACGACGATGCAGCGACCACGACATCATCAAAAAACCGAACACTTACCTAAGCTACGTCTCAAGCTATTAGACATGTTGGGCCATTGGATCAGAACAGGAGGTGACGGCAGTAAGCCGAGAGCCAGATAACAAAGCTGCAATGAATCTGATTGAACGACCACGACGGTATCGCTATGGTGGTGTGAGAATTAATCCATGGCGACTGTCTGATGGCGCTGGCGTGACGACGACCGCATGACAAGTCTCAGGTGATAAAGCTGGTACGACACCAATGCAACGACCATGAAATTATCACGACCACGAGCCCAAATCCAGTGGCCCTAGCTATTAGACAACGTGGGCCATTGGGTCGGGAAAGAAGGCTTCCCGAACTGAAGTACGGGTCAGGAGACAGGCGGTCCCAACCAATAAGCACTTCAGCAGTGGACGAAATGGACATGTCTGCTATATGTGGACACTTAGAGAATACCCCCTGGCTTCGCCACCGGGCCGACTGAATTAAGCATTGACCATGCACTCATTTTGCAGTCAAGCGCATGTCGTGTCGCTCGAGACATTAACTGCACACGAACCGCGCATGCGCTTTCGGTAGCGGGTGATCCCTGTGGTGGCGCCATTGACGGGAAAACCCCTCGAGAGTCCGTGTAATTGCGATCGCAGTAAAACGTTCGCTTGGGACGTCAGATGCAAAGCCATTCGAAGTCTGCCACAAGAGTCATATATTCCTAAAAGAAGCCCTCTTCTCAGTCCTTCGGCCGTGCCCTTCTGTCAGAGCCAGACATCTCCTCGACTTTTTGTGCAGCCTCACCACTAAGCAGCATGCGTATTCAATTTCTTTTGGGCTTTATTTCGTGCTAAAAAATACCACGATGATCTGGAGAACTGCCCAGACATGATCAAAATGGCCTGTATAACAAGCCCATATTAGCACCTTAGTGAAGCTATTTGCTCTCCAGAATACTTTACTGCACTCACAATAGCAACGTTGAGCGAAAACGAACGCAAGCTGGGCGTGGCACATTGAGTACGGGAAGTTCCCTTAGCGTACCCAAACCCGTTTACGTACGCAAAATCTAAGGCTCCCTAAAAAGAGACACTGTGGACAGTTGTCACCGCCGAAGGTTGGAGCATTTCATACTAAGAGGCTGAAAGATACTGTGTGCCTGTATTCACGGCTCTGAGTTGCGCCCCCATTAGCTCTAATTTGCGAGTGCAGTACTCGTTTAGGTGCCGCCAGGCTTCTCTACATTGCCATGCACAGAATTTACAAAAAGCTAAGGGGTGCTACTTTGAAAACCTCGGCAAGGAAATGAAAACAAATGCCAAGGCATTCTGGCAATATATGAAAGGCTACGGATCAGATCCAGCAGGCATCACCAAAATTGTCTTTAATAATGATAAGTCTTCAGATGATATTTTAGAAAGCTACTTGAGTAAATAATTACTTTCGTTCAGTATATTTGCCAAAACACAGCTCTAGTCCATCATGCACAACTTCTGTTCGGACTATGAAAATAGACAGCTAAATGTGGATGGAATCAAAGCCTTAGTAAACAAAATTAACGATAACAAGGCAAATGGACCGGACGGCATTTTTCCTCGAATTCTAAAGCAATGTGCCGAACCAATTTCCCTTTATCTCTGTGTGCTCTACACCAATTCTTTTTTTCGCGTGCCCTCCCGGATGACTGGAGAATTGCACATGTCGTCCCCATTCATAAAGGCGGGTCGAAAAAAAGATGTAAATACCTATAGGCCCATTTCACTTACGTCTATAGCATGTAAATTATTAGAACACATTTTATGTGTAAAGATAATGACACATTCACTACAAACAAGGTACTGGCTTCACACCAACATGGGGTCTTTAAGGGTCTATCTCGCACAACACAACTGATTGAATTATATCATGACCTTGTATCTCATATCGACACCAGCGGATACATTGATTGCCTTTTCCTGGACTTTCAAATGGTGTTTCATACTGTTTCACGCCCTTTGCTTTTAGGAAAACTAGCATTATTAATTATTAATCATACAGTTCTAGCTTGGATCGAAAACTATCTGTCGTTCCGCCGACAATGCGTAGTATTAAACGGCAAGAAATCCAGTTTCGTAGATATCACATCGGGTGTCCCACAGGGCTCAGTTTTAGGGCTACATTTATTTCTAACATATATAAATGAGTTTTCTTCAGAAATTAGTTCTACTATATGGTTCTTTACCGATGAGTGCGTCTCGTAAAGAAAAATTAGAAAAGAAGATGACGCTGCACTGTTACTAGGAGACTTATCATGTCTTGTTGAATGGTGTTCAAGATGGAAAATAAACTTAAATAGTAAAAATTGCGTTCACGTTACTTTTACACGTAAAAACACAGGCTAACCTCTGAGTATGTCATCAGCAATAACACAGTGCAGAAAAAATCTCACTATAAATACTCGGGTGTGACATTCTCAACCGATTGTTCATGGAATTTTCACGTTGATACAGTGGTAACTGAGGCCGTCAGGACCTTAAGCGTTATACAGCGAAATCTGGGACACGTACCGCCTTGTTTGAAAACAACGGCTGGTCAAACATATGTTGGACCAATGCTCCAATATGTCTGTGCCATGTGGGACCCGTGACAAAAAACACTAAGCGATAAAATTGAAAAAATTGAGAACACAGCAGCAAGGTTTGTCTTATGCCGGTACTCGAGAACCGATAGCTGTATAAATATGAAAATTAAATAGCATGGGAAATTTTTTCTCCTCGCCGAAAAAATGGGGACTGCAAATGCTTTATCAAATATTCCATGGTGAAAACGGCATACGAGAGGAAATATACCTACATAGGCCTCATTATGTGCCTGCACGTACTGATCATCAATTCAAGATTTTGGAATACCGCACTAAAACTAACATTTATGCTAATTCATTTTTATTCGTTCTATTAGCGAATGGAGTTGCCTGTCAAGTCAGCAAGTGTGCTGTGTCGATGAAGGTGCGTTTTTCGGCATTGTAACCCTCCTGCTACAGCGCCTTTTAGCTTGGCGGAGTAATCATTGAATAAATAAATAAAAGCACATTACTCCTATGTGGCGAAGCAGTCCATCTTCTTGCACACCAAGATATTTAATCTAATGCGTCTTTTTTTCCGCGCAACAAACACACACAACCCATTAAACCAATACATTACATGTAAAATGTAGCAGACACTGTTAGCCAGGATACTGCTGTCGCGTTTGCGATGGTATCGGCCGTGGTGCAGCGATGTATGACTCAAGACCCAAGTCATGTATATAGCCCACGATAAAGTGACGTGTGCTTTCACCGAGAAAAAGCAACTACTAATACGCATTATTTCTCTTCTTCATTTTTTTTCCTGGCTTAGGCGAACGGTAAGCCAGAGTTCCTTTCCGCTTGCTCTTGTTATCTGTGTTCTAACTTTAGCAAAACTTCGACAACCCTTGAAAAAAACTCTTGGCGAGCCACCAAGAGGTATGTCTCCACACGGAAACAAGACTCGCCGATGCAATCTGGCCACTGGTCTCTTATTTAGAATGGTCTTTCGAAATGACATACACTTCAATATCTTGACAAGGGTCTGACACCTTAGAGTACTTTTACAGCCACGATTAAAGTCCTACCACTCAACTACCCAAAAGCATTGAAGAACGCACTCAAAGACGAATAGAGCGCGAATGTTGTTTTTTTTCCAGGACACGTTAAAAAAATTACGGGTTGTACGATGGTTTTTTCTTGTGGTGCGGTTATTGTATTGAAAAGTAGTTCGTGTCGTTTCTGTTCTCTTTAGCGGATATCCACAAATTTGTTAGTTTTTGCATTTAGACCCTACTTGACAACAATCACATTATTACCTTTCCTTCATCTACCTTATTCATCGATCCTCAATTCTCTGCTCATTTTGGATTTGTTTTATTCTGGCTCTTAACATGGCCTTAAAACACCTTCACGTTATATTTAGCTGAGACAACCAGGAATTCCAGTGGTGCCTTTCGCTATACTATATTTAGGTGGGGTGGATATTGGCTTGCTTCAATTTATCTAGATTAAAGATTTATTTTTCAACTGATTCTAAAAGCAAGATCTTCATGAGCACATTATGCGCGCCAAAACACGAAAGACCCACGCGCCTAAGTGTTTAAGAGCAAAAAAAAGAAAACAGAGCAGGTATCTCGTCACACATTTTCAAGCTTACATTTAATATTTACGAACACCATGAAACTTGGCTTTTGTCATACTCGTGCGTCAAGCCTCTCACTGTAGTGATGTGTGTGTTCAGATCTAATTAAAGGTATTTATGGCGTTCCTCACCGTCATTATGTGCATTTATTTCGCAGGATATATTCTAGCAACATTCATGTGACATTTATTCAACAGAATAACATGTACTACGATGCAGTCATTTACTTATAAATACATTTATTCAGCAAATGTATTTATAGCACAACAAAAAGATTATGCGCATTTTTTGTGATATTAGTGAATAATGTAAGCCCCCAGCGTAGGAAAGTATTCCACCATGTTTTTAGTGGCATAAAAGTAAAGGTGTGAACACCTTCTTGAAGTCCTGCAAAGTCACCACAATATATTTAGGCTACATTGAAGTAAAGGTACCTAAAGTAGATGCACTGTACACCAAACATGAAGAAATATATATATTCAAGGTTTGCATTTTATGACATATGGATTATGGAGCGATGTTTTACTTTAAGACGCACACACGAAAGTGCGATTGCTATAAAGAGGGACCCGCTGGGGACGGCAGACCGCGTCAGTGCCAGAAGCCGTCAGTCTGCGTGCAAGAACAGATTTTTTCGTCCCACAATGTCATTGTTGCAAGAAACATGAAGTGTGGCTGACATGGGTTATCAATACAGATAGGGGTACTGTCTATGGTTAGAGCCCATATGAAGAGGAAATCATGAGTATTATTACTGTTGAAAAAAAGGGAAAATTCGGGAGATTTGGCTGACCCAATGGTGAAGACGGGACGTGGGACATTTAATGAAGATTTGAGATTGTCCAGTTGAATTCGAAACAGTTGGCAACTCTGAGCTCACCACCAACATGGACGCGTATATAACGTCACGACAGAAACAAAACTTACTGATTTCTGGGTAAAAAAGCACTTGCATATACGGCGTATTCATTTGGAATGAAATATGCAAAATGACTATATTTTAATTTCATGGCCCCGACACATGTTGCGTTGCATTTACATTTGACACTCCCCTGATCAGCGTCGCGGGAAAAGTTATTTACCTTATCAGCTCCACTTACGCTGGTTCGTTCTCCTCAAAGAAAGTGCCTCCGACCCAGATTAATACATCCTTAAATGGCACTAGCTACATGTAGCTTTCGCAGTTCTGCACGATATGTTAACTGCATAGATTGAGCACATTGCTGGCGCTGCTATTTCAGCCGCAATGGTACCTGCTTTGTTTGATCTATCTAGCTGAAAGAAGTAATTCTTCCTGAAGGAAACTGCGCAGTTTTTTGCCAAAATTGTTCATCTGTATGTGTAACATACATGGTGAGAAAAATTACGTTTACGGTTTTCCTAAAATTAGACACTTCGAGATACGTTAAGTTCACCTGTGCGAATAGGTTAGCGGTAAGAGGGAAAATAGAGGAATTCTGGATCAAGCTACAGAGCAGGTATTCAGCCTTAACTCAGGAAGAGGACCTTAGTGTTGAAGATATGAACGACAATATTATGGGCATCATTAAGGAATGTGCAATAGAAGTCGGTGGTAACTCCGTTGATCAGGATGCCAGTAAGCTATCGCAGGAGACGAAAGATATGACCAAGAAATGCCAATGTATGAAAGCTTCTAACCCTTCAGCTAGAATAGAACTGGTAGAACTTTCCAAGTTAATCAACAAGCGTAAGACAGCTGACATAAGGAAGTGTAATATGTATAGAATTGAGCATGCTCTCAGGAACAGATGAAGCCTAAAAGCAGTGAAGAAGAAACTAGTAATAGGCAAGAATCAGATGTATGCGTTAAGAGACAAAGCCGGAAATATTACTAATATGGATAAGATAGTTCAAGTGGCTGAGGAGTTCTATAGAGATTTATACAGTACCAGTGGCACCCACGACGGTAATAGAAGAGAGAATAGTATAGAGGAATTTCAAATCCCACAAGTAACGCCGGAACAAGTAAAGAAAGCTTTGGGAGCTATGCAAAGAGGATAGGCAGCTGGGGAGGATCAGGTAACCGCAGATTTGTTGAAGGATGGTGGGCAGATAGTTCTAGGAAAACTGGCCACACTGTATACGCAATGCCTCATGACATCGAGTGTGTCGGAATATTGTAAGAATGCTAACATAATCCTAATCCATGAAAAAGGGGACGCCAAAGACTTGAAAAATTAAAGACCGATCAGCTTACTGCCGTTGCCTACAAAGTATTTACTAAGGTAATTGCAAAAAAAAAATCAGGAGCACCTTAGAGTTCCGTCAACCCAAGGACCAGGCAGGATTCAGTAAAGGCTACACAACCAAGGCCATATTTACACTATCAACCAGGTGATAGAGACACATGCGGAATATAACCAACCCTTATACATAGGTTTCATGATTACGAGAAAGCATATGATTCAGTCGAAACCTCAGCAGTCATGGAGGCATTAAGGAATCAGGGTGTAGGCGAGCCGTAAGTAAAATACTGAAAGATATCTGTAGCGGCTCTACAGCCACCGTAGTCCTCCATAAAGAAAGCAATAAAATCCCAATAAGGAAAGGTGCCAGGCACGGAGATAAGACCTCCCCAATGCTATTCACAGCATGTGACAGGAGGTATTCAGAGACCTGGATTGGAAAGAATTAGGGATAAGAGTTAATGAAGAATACCTTAGTAGCTTGCGATTCGCTGATTGTATTGCCCTGCTTAGTAACTCAGGAGACCAACTGCAATGCATGCTCACTGACCTGGAGAGGCGAAGCAGAAGGGTGGGTTTAAAAATTGATCTGCAGAAAAAGAATGTTTAACAGTCTCGGAAGAGAACAGCAGTTTACAAAAGGTAGCGAGGCACTGGAAGCGGTAAGGGATACATCTACCGAGGACAGGTAGTGACTGCGGATCCGGATCATGGAACTGAAGTAATCAGAAGAATAAGAATGGGCTGGGGTGGGTTTGGCAGGCATTCTCAGATAATGAACAGCAGGTTGCCATTATCCATCAAGAGAAAAGTGTATAGCAGCTGTGCCTTACCAGTACTCATGTACGGTAAGAAACCTGGAGGCTTAGGAAAAGGGTTCTACCTAAATTGAGGAGGACGCACCCAGCTATGGAAAGAAGAATGATAGATGTAACGTTAAGGAATAAGAAAAGAGCAGATTGGGTGAGGGAACAAACGCGAGGAAATGACATCTTAGTTGAAATCTAGAAAAAGAAATGGATATGGGCAGGACATGTTATGAGGAGGGAAGATAAGCGATGGTCATTGAGGGTTTCGGACGGGATTGTAAAGGAAGGGAAGCGTAGCAGGGGGCGGCAGAAAGTTAGGGTGGCGGATGAGATTAAGGTTTGCAGGGATAATATGACCTCAATTAGTACATGACTGGGGTAGTTGGAGAAGTATGGGAGAGGCCTTTGCCCTGCAGTGGGCGCAATAAGGCTGATGATGATGATGATGATGATGATGATGACGATGCGAATAAGTTATGTGGCAAGGATGACACAAACTGAGATGAAAATTATCGCTGTCTGCTGGCGAATTAACCCTCATTGAATAATTGACTCTTAATTACTGCAGTAAGCGGGTACGTATGTTTTGAAAAGTCAGAGGCAGTCGTGATTCTACATGGTTTGACTTAGCAGAATTCTTCTAGAATGTCTGCATTCCGAAATATCAGTTTTTTTTTATTTATGCACACACCTCACAGGCTCCAACAGGAGTATTGCGTGAGGAGGGTAAGAGAAACAACATGTAGCAAAAACAGGAGCAAAAGACTTAGCTAACAAGAAATCAAACAATTGAAAAAAAAAATTGAATCAAAAGACGCCGCACAACATCAAGCAAACGAAGAACAACAACAACACTGGACGATCAGAAACGCGCATGCGTCATCGAACTCCTGCAATGAACCGGAAATGCATGTATATTTATAAACTGCTTTCAAGGATAGAAAATGAGAGTCAAGTCACATGGCACAAATGAAACCTGTGCGCATAACTACGGAATCATTTTTAATGTTTCTCTAAACGTGTCCAGATTATTAATTTCAACAATGTGGCTTAGAAGATCGTTCCAAGCTGCTATTGCCAGAGTCAACGCATATTTGTTAAATGCATTTGTGTGGACAAAACACGTGTGAAACTGTGTGCGTTATATAAGCGTCGAGATGTGCGAAAAGGGTGGGAAAGGGGTAATGTAGTTGCGTGTTGACTGTGAGTGATTTTGTGCAGTACGCAAAGCAGAGCTATCGTCCTAGATGCAAGAGATGGGAGTGATAGTGATTTCTTTATAGCAGTTACGCTAGAATGCCTACTGTAATCTTTCGCGATGAAACGCACGGCACGGTTTTGAACAGATTCGAGCCAATTTATTGAAAATTCCTGATGTGGCGACCAGATGGAGGAAGCGAATTCGAGCTGAGGACGAACAAAGGTCCTGTACGCTATTTCACGAGTGGCTGAAGGGGCTTCCCGTAGAGGTTTTGTTTTAGGTAACCAAGCGTGCTAGATGCTTTTTCTGTAGCATGTTTGATATGCGCCTTTCATGACAAGTTTGTTGTAATATGAATACCGAGATATTTGTACAAGGGGATGACAGTGACAGAACTGTTATTAAGCGAGTAAGTGTAAAGAGAGTTAGTTTTTATTCGGCTGACAGTCATTAAATTGCATTTTTCTGTATTTAGCGACATTCGCCATTGCATACACCAGTTTGTAATCTTATCTAGATATTTTTGAAGAGCGATGTGGTCGTCGGGTGTCTTAATTTGGTGATAAACTACGCAATCGTCAGCAAATGGTCTTATTGCTGATGTTATGTTAGATGGTAAATCATTTATGTAGATGAGAAACAATTGCGGACCCAGCACGCTACCTTAAGGTACACCAAATGACACATCGGCCAAGGAAGAAGAATGGTTGTCAGCAAACGTAAACTGTTTGCGGGATGTGAGGAAGTTCCCTATCCACGATATTGTAAGGCTCTCTAAATGTAATGATGATAATTTGGCTAATAATCTAGAGTGGGGAACGCGATTAAAGGCTTTGGCAAAGTCAATAATGATACTATCAATCTGGAAACCATTGTCTATGTATGTGAATCTCTCGTTAGTGAATTCGATTAGCTGAGTCTCACAGGAAAGTCCATTCCTAAAACCGTGTTGCTTCGGATAGAAGAAATTGTTAGCTTCTAAGTGCTGCACAATATTCGATGCTGTCACATGCTCTAGTAATTTACACGGAATGCTTGTCAATGATATGGATCGGTAATTACTTATCTTAATTGTATCGCCCGACGTAAATATGGGAATGATTTCCCCGGTTTTCTAGTAGCATGATAGTTCCCCTGTGGATAAGGATTGCTCAAAAATGCGTGAAAAAATGGGGGCTGTATATGTGGATGTATGCTTTAAAATTTGATTTTTTATGCCATCAACGCCGGCTGAGGTAGAGACCTTTTGTTTATTAATTAGGGATGAGATACCGGAGGCATCAATCTTTATTGGTGCCATAGACCTGTAGTTTACGTCTGCGATTGAGGGAACGGCAGAGTAATCCTCGCGTGTAAACATCGAGATAAAAAAATTATTAAAAGCATCTGAGGATTCTTCTGGAATAGGTGCTCCGGTATTGTCTTGGAGTGAAATTCGGCTCGAGTCTTTTCGAGGAGAAATCACTGCCCAGAATATTTTAGGGTTATTTTGCATCGTGGATTGGAGGTCATGTGAAAAGAATTTGCGCTTAGCGCTATTGAATGCTGCAGCAATAATATTTTTCCGACTCTTTATGTTTTAACCACGCCACTACGGTTCCATGCCGCTTAGCAATTCTGAACAGGCGTTTCTTTTTATTTTTAATAACCGTAGCGTCCTGTGATACCATGGTATTGAACTATTTACGCGGAAGTGAATTAGTGGAATATGAGCATGTGTAAGCTCCGTTAGTGTTTCCTTAAAGAGCTTCCAGTTTTCCTCAACAGGTCAGGAAACAAAATTACGTATGAACGAGCTGAAAAAATTCTCCAAGCCTATGTTGATTGCAGTGAAATCAGTCTTCTTATAATTAAATATGGGCTTAGGTGTCGTAGTGCGTTTGTATAAGGGTAGTTCTATTGTGAGGTTAACGAGTAGATGATCACTAAAACCAGGCATCAAAGAAAGTGATGCAACTCTTTCAGGGATGGATGGGAAAACGAGGTCAAGAACAATATTGCCACGGGTGGGTTTATGAATCATTTGCACTAGAGTAAAATCTAGTGCAAGCGCTACGAAATCGTTGGAGTGCTGGCAGGGTGACGTTAGGCTAGCCCAGTCAATTTCTGGGTAATTAAAATCGCCAAATAAGAATATGTTAGCTTTAGGAAATTTCTTAGTTATTTCGCAAAGATTTTCATACAAATAAGACATGAACGTTTCTGTACAGTCTGGTGATCGATAACATAATCCAAATACGTTCCTTGAATGTGAAGATGGAATGCAGACCCAGGTTATTTCAAGTGGGCTTGAAATTTCAAGTGGAAGGGCAGTACTGTCTTCTTTTTTTTTACGGCTATCAATACCCTGCCGCCCCTTCTTCCGTCCCTGTCTTTACGATAGATGCTGTAGTCAACTGATGGTTGTAGAACTTCGTCATCAGTGATATCGGAGTGGAGCTATGTTTCTGTGACTAGTAGAATATCACAATTGCTGTTTTCTAGATGCGAGCAAATATTGACACGTTTTGGGAGTAAATTGCGCATAGTCATGCAAGATATCGAAATCTGCGCTACATCATTATGGACATGTGGATTACGAGGTGCATCACAATTAGATGAGACTGCCGGCCTTTGAAACTGCTATCTAGATGATTGATTAACACTGTCAGTGTCAGCGCAGTAAGTGAACAGGGTATTCTCTATGCGCAGTTTATCGACGGCTAGTTTAAACGGCACATTTTCGGACTTCGCAAATTCTAATAACTGTCTTCTGGCTACTCGTGTTCGCAATGAAAAGTCATCGTGCACAGCAAAATTTGTATGTTTGAACTTATAACTTTTTCTATCACTCTTTACTTGTCCTTGAAGAAGGTGAATTTGGTAATAATCGATCTACATTTACCCACTTTATATTTGCCAAGACGATGTGCACGGTCGACTTGCGAAGATTCGATTGTAACGCCAAGCTCTTTTGAACAAATATCAATGACTCTGCCTTCTGACGCTGACCATTTTTCATTGGAATCGTCGGGGATGCAAAAAAAGAGGAGATGACATCGCCTTCGCCGATTTTTCGTATCATCGCATCTCGATTCAATAGTCTTAATTTGCTCAGCTGTTGAATTAGTAGCTTCAGGTGAGCGGAGGGGCAATGCACTTTGGTTGTTTTTCTGCGATGACGTGTGAATTTGAAGAACACGTATTCTTGAAGATAGCTGCTGCAGTTTCTAGTTGACAGATGCTTGCCGATGCTTAAGTGCGTGTAAATCACTACGCGTATCTGCCTGCCCGCTTTCAATCCTTGTTACAGTTTCCAAAACAGTAGTTAACAATTCTTCGGTAGAAGGTCATGGATTTGTCTCGACATCGCTAGATAGAAACATAGCCATTATTTTAACACACATTGCTACACAGCTGCTCCAGCGCTTACACAAGATAGAGAGCTCAATGGGGCACAACACCACGAATAGGCAATGGTTGCTACTCCGAAAGAAAAAAACAATCACGGTATCTAACCTGAAACATTATTAAGGGTGAGTGCGCCATTCCTGCAGTGGTGTTGTGCCACCTGGTTGCCTGCGCAGTGTTGTCTCGATAGTGAAGCACACCAATGTCTAAATGCAAGATGTGCGCTCCATTGTGATGCATTGGATCTTTGGCACTCAAGACAAAGAGGACGCACTGAAAGGCTGCAGGCAGGTTAGGCAGGGTGCAACTAACGGACTTGACTGAAATTTAAAGTACTGATGTTTGATGTTATCAGTGTATAGACTTGATATGCAACGTATATCAAAGGATATTTATTTTTAGGCCGTACTTAGAAAACGTCACTACCAAATAAGGTACGCTTCTTAATTTCTGCAGTACACTGTTTAGTCTAGTAACGCGCAATAAAACATTTCAACAAGTTTGAGTGCTTCTGCCACGTACGGTTTACAGATATTTGTTCAATAAATGTGTCAAAAGAATTCGCTGCATTCTGAACTTGTGTGTGCTGACCTTACAATACTGTGCATGTGCGGTTGCATTACAAATACAAATAGGATGCTTTTTTTTCAACAGCAACAAAGTTATAAAAATTTCCTGTGGCAAATAGCATAATTCTAACCCTCGAGATAAACTATTCCATGAACGCGGCCATTACTTCTACAAAAAACCTAATCGCTAAATGAAATGACGTAATTACGCTAATTGACTTAGTAACTAAATACATTATGGCGCATATTTCACTTCCAGAATAGTAGCTATAGTGTGCTTGCTACGGATATCAACTTGGAACAAATTCTCAGAATGCCACCCATTTCAAGATATGCGCCGTCAAACTTGTGATTATAAATGCACTGCGATTCCATTTACATTGTAGTGAAAGCGCTTTTCATGCATTAAAAAGAAAAGTAACTATAACTCGAAATTATTTCGTCGGGCACTTCAAAAGTTAGTGAGTCGAAACTGACGCAGTCCTGAGAATGTGTTCTAAGTGTACACGCCTAGCGAGCTCGCCTGCTATTTGTTGAGTTTGTTGAGTAAAGTGATTAACTAAAAAGTTATTGAGTGCAATCATGTTAATTATTTAATTAACATTTTCACTTCCCGTAGAAGTAATGGCCGCCTCGTTGTTTAATTTAGCTCAAGGGTTAGAATTGTGCTATCTGCCACAGGGAATACTTAAAATTTGGTGCAGCTAAAGAACACCCGTATAAATACCAACACATAAATAAACGAGCGTCCTGCAGAATTTCGTTAATTATCACCGGGCCAAGTGTAGTCCTACTATTGGTAACAGTTGGCCGTGTTGGCCATTCAGGTCGGCCCAATGTCACAGGCCATTACGTCGGCCAACGTGGGACCAGTGTCAATCTCCAAATGTGGGCCGCGCTAGGCAGCTGACCTTAGGTCGAGTTCGATCAGGTCGGCCACTGACCTCGGGCCAACGTTGTGCCGGGCAGTTTTGTCCCATTGGGTTGTTGCCTTCTGGTGAGGACTGCGTGAGAAGGGAGGAAGTGGCTACACATTCGGTGCATGTCGTATACTGTGTTTTTTTAGGTGTTCCTGCCACATCTGCTGAGCGAGACGTATAAAGGTTATTCAGCGAGGCGGCACTGTGCAGTCTTTGGAAAGAGGAAGCTACTTATGCAAGAGACCTGCACTCGACGTTCACGCCGACACAAGAAGGTTATGTTTCTCTCGAGTGCATTCACTGCACAGGATTCTTACGACGTCTAAGGAAGGACATCATAGAAAAATTCCTTTAAATAGAAAAGACATCGTGCGCAGCAAGCTTGCTTGAGTGGGTATTAGTTTTATTGTATCCGCCGTGGTTGCTCAGTGACTATGGTGTTAGGCTGCTGAACACAAGGTCGCGGCATTGAAACCCGGCCATGGCGGCCGCTTTTCGATGGGGCGAAATGCAAAAACATCCGTGTACATAGATTTAGGTGCATGTTAAAGAAACCCAGGTGGTCGAAATTTCCGGAGTCCTCCGCTATGGCGTGCCTCATAAGCAGAAAGAGGTTTTGGAGCGTAAAACCCCATTATTTTTTTTTGTTTTATTGCGCACTACGTTATAGTGTGCGACTTGCCTTCCCCCGCTGCTGGCCGGCGATACCAGCATAACAGTGCCGCTTATGGCCTTTCGACGTCTTTAATTTGCGTCTGCTCGGTTCGCTTTCCGGACGGAAAGCGCACGCAGGTGAACCCGTCCCTAAAACTGCGTTTTGAATACGAAACAATGATAAACAGAAAACATTTGACTGCGTGCGTTGAGTTCGGGACTTGCGCGGCGACTGTCGCGTGCACGGTACTTGGCAGTCTTCATGTCCTTTGTTGTTCATGCACATGGACTAGCCGCATTAGAGTACTCGTGACCGCTAAAAAGAAGCAGCATATGACTAGCGTGCGCAAACGCATGTCAAGGTCGAACCTAATTTTCCTCTTTCTTTTGAGTAATTAGTGCATGCTTGAACTACTACAGTTGTGCGTTACTCCTGCTCATCTACATGAAAAGTATGTTCTGTAGTTCCTAACAGAGCTGGGGCCCCTTTCAGCGATGTCGTACATGAATACGCACTTTATTTGCGTTCTGTATTTCCTGCGACAGTAAATAAATGAAGCGCCTTTAATTGCTGCACACGCGATATAATATGTACAGCTTCTACCTCGTGCGTGCACACTGCACTGGTTCATTAAATGGTTATGTTGCTTAGTATCTGCTTTGTCGGTGTCAAATGCTGCTCATACTTGTTTCGCATAAGTCTTAGGTAAACACGTACCGGCTAGAGTTATCCCTGGAACTGCGTGTAGCGTGCAAGCCTTCGAAACAGCATTACTGGGCTCATATAAATCGCGATGTGGTAAGAACACTCGAAAATCGAGATGACAAAGCAGAGTAAAATTGCAGCGCAATGTACGGCGGTAGCCCACCACCCATAAAATATCGCTCTTAAAAAAGAACAAAAAAGACGAGGTGTAGCCTTCTCGACGTCATCTATTACCTTTTATAGAGTGCCTCAAGGCCCAAAAATATCTTTAATGTTACGCAGATGCGGCAGAAAAAATGATTGGCCAACTGCACGACGTAGCAACTGCAGTGAAGCAGACGATGCTGCAGCTCCGTTGAAGTAGACGGTGCCGTAGGCTGGCTGCTACCGATAGATAATCTCCGCGGTATATTTCTGTCGTCGTAAATGGTATCGCATTAAAGAAACACACTTCGTGACATTCAGAGACGACAAGACGCCTGCCGCCCTTTCATAACTAGTTATCGCGGGTGACTGACAACCGCAAACGTGTTGTGGCGTGCTGCCACACACGTTCCCGCAGTCCTCTCACTATCATCATCATAATAACAAGATTATGCGGCCGCCTACAGGCACTGGAAATGCTGGTTTTTAGAGACATTGTATCGGAATAGTTGTTCACGTATGAGGGAGGCGTATTCCGAGTTGACGAGCAGAACCATCCATAATCTGCTCATAGAATCTGCTTTATCTAAATGTTCACATTATCTGCTTCCATCCTCTTCGTAGCATTCAATAAATACCTCCAAGTTGGCACTACGTTGTTTATCTTCGTTCAGTCGATTCTTTCGCGCTTCCTTTGCGGTGATATCAACCCCGCTGCCACGTCTCCCAGAAACTTACGATTGCTTCTACACAATATGTGCATTCAGGGTGGACGTGCCCGAGAACTTATCAAATAAAGAGTTCGTAATAGTTAACGTCATCGACGTGCGGGGAAAGCCGCATTGTAATTGCTTACATTTGCATTGAAATAAACCACATTCCTCATTCGGTAAACTTTCATAATAGAAACCACTAAGCGTGTCTCCGCATTACCAAAAAGAAACTGGCCTTGACGATTATCAGGGCTTACACCTTGCCACCTAGTCGGTTCGACGCGAACTGACTGGGAGACAGCCTGACCGTGACTCCTGGACTCTTGGTTACAACTATTGGCTTTGTGGAGGTTCGGGCTAACGTTCCCGGAACTGGTTAACTGTCAAGAGAGACACGCAGCTCATCCCCACTCCACAACGCGGGCATAGAGGCGCCGCGTCGGGTTTGCTGACTCACCGGCAAGGCGTACAGAGACGACTCCGGCCGAGGTAGAAAGAAATGGGGGTTCATTTGCTGCTATGTCTAAAACGCGCACACAATACAACGGTTACGGCACTAAGGTGGCAGTCGCAGACTATGGGTGAAAGCTCCCGGCAAACCGAGGTTGTGTGAATGGGGCTAAACTACAGTAAAGATGCTTAACGCGGACATTGACTCAGTGCTGCGGAGCCAAATCATTAACATTGGTCAAGAAATGGTCAAGAAGCCATGGTCAAGAAGGCAATGGTGTAGGTGTTATGGCGAAGTAATTTGCTCAAGAATCCGGTGGTTAAAGGTGGTTTAGTAAATAAAAACGTAAAAGGAAAAGTAAGTAAAGCAGAAGAGGAAAATCTACAATAATAAAACAAACCAGTATGAAGCGTATAATTTTTGGAACTTTACTGTATCTTTAGCGTAAAAAAATTTTAAACGTATAGAATGATTTCAAATCCACTGCCAAATTTTCAGGAGTCTAGTTCAGGAGCATTGTGTCTTCCTATTCTGCCTCGCTGACCTCTCATTCAAACGATATTTTGCCAGGAATGACTAGGAATGAAAGCTAATTGTTACAACATACGTGTTAAATATGAAAGCAGTGATACTCGGTCATTGAATGCTGAGATCATATCACATGCGTTGCACCTTGTTTGAACAGTATTGAACTTCGATACGTGTTGATGCCTATAAGCCTTGTAATGTTATAAATGTTATTTCGAGCCGTTCGCACCTCTTGTTACTGTGTAGTTCTAATGACTCAGTGCAGCAAGCATAGCTTAGACACCTTAAAAGTACTTCCTTAAAAAAAAAAGAAGATCCCGTTCCATGCAGGAAATCGCCAAAGCGCCAGCACGTCACACTCAGAGGGAAAATTCTGCGAAGTTTTCTTTTTCGGTTAGAATGAAAGCAGTGTGTAACATCATAATTTGTGGGTTCTCACAGTATACTAAGGTAGAGTAAAGACACGAGTTGGAAATTTCTCTGCCTGGCTGGCAGCAACGCTTACTAGGGAATTATGTTTCTGATGCTGAATTCTGCGCGTTCGACAAGGCCCCTTTGTCCAGCAACGAATATGCTTCAAAACCCCCCTGATAATGAGATGCCTGAAAATTTTTAATGACGTGACTAATTGGCTTTTGTACGTACAGTGACTTGAAAAGCGATGGCGCTGGTCATATTGACCTGGCAGGTTAGACAATAGCCGAGTACTCGGGGAAAAAAAAGAACCACCAAACTCTTTTAAGTTGTCAGCAGTCCGTTTTTATTAAATGCTCCGATCTTGCTTTTAATCATGACATTTCAGTCAAAACAAAAGCCGCCTCAAAACAAATATTCGTATTTCTGAATAAGGCCACAGTGCAATTAGAGGGAAATTGTTTCTATATGATTATGTGCTCGTGGCATCGCGTAAAGCACCTTGCCGCCTAACAATAGAAGACCGTGGCGAACAATGCACTCGACATAAACCTTACAGACCATCTGTCGTCAGTTTTGATTCTTGTCTCTATGTTCGCATTTTAATGCCTGCGCACGCGCTTTTGAGCAGTACATTACACAGAATTCAAAAGCTGCGGCAGCAGTCAGTCAATGAATGTAAGTTTACTGTGAGCAAGCTGCACGTAAAAAATCGACTTATTTCGTTCATTACCTACCCTAGTAAGACAAAAGCGCTGACAAGACGCTTTGTCAAAAAGACATCTGTCATGCCGACTTTCTATGCAGCTGCTTGAACTCTAGTGCGATTGTGAGCCACCGCTGGCCGTCAGGTTTCGGTGGTTTGCGAAGCCAGGAAGTCGGCCACCTTACATGGTGTTTTTACGCGCAAGCGCAGCTGCCTCGATGGTGAAATGGGCGAAAGCCTGCGATTGCCGGAGGAAGAAGGCGATGCCTGCAGGTGGAGGAGAGAATCGCCGCGTGCTTTTCGTTCGTGCTTCGGCGCCCCGCGGCTCGCTGTTCGCGGCGTATCTTCTTAGTAGGTGCAGCAATACGCGCTTTCGCTGTGGCTCACCAGACGTCGCACCATCGCGGCGACCAATGTAGCGCCATTTCCGTTTCTGCTTAGGCGCCTCGGTAGGGGCGCTGCATGTTCGCGACGTCCATATGCTTGCGCGTAGCCCTAGTTCACGAAGTGAAACGTCACTGTAGCTTTCAAAAATTGCCTGTGGCAGATAGTACAATTCTAACCATTGAGCTAAGTTACTCGACGAGGAGGTCATTAGTTTCACCAGAAATCAACATGCGTATTTCAAATAAGAATGTAACTACACAAATTAGCTTTCTAATCACTTTTCCCGTTTTGGCGCTACTTGGGCATATATGCTTTCGGTCTTCACAGTTTCGCATTAGGGTGTCGCTCAAAGAAGAGAGCCATTGTCTCTCCTACTGGTCACTCACGGAAATTCAGCTGCCACATCTGTGTGGCAATGCCACGTTTCGAATGCTCAAGGATGTTTATATTGTAGAGTGCTCACATTTTTTCTTTTCCCCCTTATCATCAACATCTTGCGTGAACGAGTGTACAAATCGTCTTCCTGTAACTTGTTCAATTTTTTGGCTGTTTCTTCGCAAAATAATCTGGGAGAACACTTGCTTACGCAGTTCTTTCTCTTAACATGGTGTCAGGGACTCTGACTCACACTTCAAACCACTTTGATTGTGCTGTCTACAGCGCTCAATAAATGTTAATCGCACACCACTTTGCCTCAGCCAAATATTATCGAAACTGACGCCTAGTATATTTACTTCTAGCGAAAGCGTTTGAAATATATCAGCGGTCAATGTAATGTCTCCCTTTCTTTCCCTGTTTTCTATACTTTTCAGGTTCTGGCTGCTAGATGCTCTCCTGCACAGTTGGCTGGTACTGAACGTTGTGCAAACGAGCGCTGTACATTGTGCAAGCCAAGGAGGCCCAGGATGGCAGCTGATGCATTTAAGTGCATACATGGGCTTCAACGCCAACAGACCATCGTCATCATGCTCTTGTCTTCAGGCCGTCTTCGTCACTATCACTTCCATGTCCTGTAGTACTGTCATTCTTTTTTGCCGTACTAGCACTTATCACCATTGCGTTGCCATTTATCGTCGTCACGTCACCATTGGCGGGTCGTCACACCATCGTCAGTCTGTCGTCTTCGTGCCATCGTCAATATTGGTTCGTTTTTGGTACAGTCGCATTTATGCCATCGTGGTCATTCAATGATCGTAATTCCGTAGTATTGATTTTAGTGTCGCTATGCCATTGTCGTCGTGCGTTCGTCGTGACGCCGTTGTCGTCATTCCATTATTATCTTTGTTTCGTCGTCCTTCCAGCTTCCTCATACTTTGTAGTCACCCCGCCATCGTTGTAACATTTCCTCCTTACTGCTAGTGTCTTACACAATTTAGCTTTACTGGATATAGTGTACATAAGCGCTGGATATACAGGAAACATAGGGGGCCCGTGGCTGCACCTGATGCCCGTAAGTGCGGACGTGAGTTCCAACTCAAATACGCCGTCGTCGTTGTGCGGTCTTCATCCATCCTCATCGTTCCACCTTTGTCATTCCGTTGTATTCATGCCATTGTCGTGCACATTCAACGTAATTTCAATGTCGTCTCGCTGTCATCTTTAAACCGTTGCCGCCGCACCATGGTCACCATTTGATTTTTGTCATCGCATTGCAGTCATACCATCGCCTTCATATCAACACCGTCCTTCTAGCTTTCTCATGTCGTTGTCTTCGTATGCGAACTTCGTTCTTTCGAAACACGATTGATATCTGGTTTACACAGGCGTAAGCGCGCCGTATCGTTACTTTTTTAACACGAAACTGTTTTATGCCAGGCTCCACCAAGGAAGTTTATTATTGTTAGAGTCGAAATGACTGTGCCGCCATATTAGAAGAGTCACGGAAAAGCATGAGCTAACAGTGAAAGAAAAGAAACCCTTTACTAACACTTTCCACGATACCAGGATGGCTCATTTTGCCGTAGTGACAATGGTCGACGTCTCCCCCTAAGTTACGCCTTTTAAGATGAAGCCTGCATGGTCTTGGGAAACTTTATCGAAGTTTCGTCATCAATGCCAGCCCAAAAATATTTTGTCAGAAACATTCTACCTTTATTTTGGAATTAGCCTATCATTTACATTTAGGTTTAGATTTACATTTACATTTAGCGAGTAGGTCTCAAAATATTTTTCGAGGCCTGTGAAAGCACGGGGTGCCAGGAAGCAGTCGGTGTCACCGTGCGTACATTTCTCGTGGATATTTTGGTAAGCGAGACGGCCTGCACCGCCATCTTTATCGCTTTCGTTCTCGTATGAGCGCTGTGCAAACCTGTTGAATGCCGAGGACACCTAGCCCCTTTCAAGGTCACCTCTTTTATGCGCGGCTCAGAACCAAAATGTTAGGACCATTCGAAATAGTTTCACCCAGTTTATTGGTGTTTTTTTCTTCGCTCGCCCCTCTCGATGCGGCAAGACATAATGAAACGCATAAATAACTTCCAATGAACTTTTAGAGTTGTAGGATTTATCTGGGCTACACTTGTCCGCCATAAAGTGGCCTCACCGCCTACAGGGTTATCTGACTGAGGTATCTTGGTTGCCATAGTCAGCAGTTCCAATCCTCGGTGTACATCATTTTCTTTTTTTTTTCACTTGAAGATGGTAAGCTCGAATTCACCTACAGTACACAACATCTCCAGCTGTGGAGTGGCACCTGACACCGGCAAAAGATGCCGAGAGCCAGTGGGGCTATACTAATCCAGCTACAACCGAATTAGGAAGGCCCACTAAGCTTCAACAAAAAGCACTCCCTCCCAACAACAAGAATGGGCCTTTCTAGTCCAATATTTGACTACTACGTCCCTCATGACTCCTTCAATCAACCAATGGCTCTCAGTCCCCAGCAGCTACGGAAAGCCTGACCAAGGCGGCGGTTGGACCTGTAACGCAGCAGCAGGTGCTAAGAATCTGGACCCGGACAGATCGCCATTGGAAACTGACCCTGGAAATGTACAATACCCGAACCTTCTCGAGTGAAGCTAGCTTAACAGGACTCCTTGAGAAACTATCAGGCGTTGTTTCCGATATCATTGGCCTTAGTGAGCTATGAGCATATAGCTACTTATTGGCCACGTTCTCTGCTATAGAGGACTCTTAAATAAGAAGCAATACTGGGTGGGATTCTGGGATTCCTGATTAATAAGGACATAGCACGCAGCATTCACGAATTCTACAACATTAGTGAGAGCATAGCAGTAGTCGTAATATAACTAAATAGGAGGTATAAGCTAAAAGTAGTAAAAGCCTACACTCGAACCTCTAGCCACGATGATTATGAAATAGAACAGTTTTATAAAGATGTGTTAGTGATGAGAAAAGTTCAAACTCATTATACTATAGTCATTAAAGAATTCATTGCATTGCGTTTTGCATTGAATTATTTCATTCAATGCAAAAGGGGGAGAAAAGCAGGCTGAAAAATAAGCAATTGGCAACTGCGACGTCGATTCTAGGAACGCCAGAGGAGAGTTTCTGTGCGCGGAAAGGAAAATGCTGCGAATAATTAACAGCTTCAGGAAGCGTAGCAACAAGAAGTAGACCTGGAAAATCCCTAATGGTGAAACAATAGATGGAATAGATTTCATAATTTCCGTCCATCCCAGCATAGCCCAACATGTACAAGTGTTAGGTAGAGTATAGTACAGTGATCATAGGTTAGTGAGGTCTATGGTTTACGTCAATATGAACAGAGAAAAAATAAAATTTGTCAAGGAGAAACAGGTTAACCTAGACGCAGTAAGGGTACACTCAGACCAATTTAGTGTGGTGCTTGCAAAGAAATATTCAGCCTCAGAACACAGGGATGAAGATGACATAGATGTATTGAATGAAACCGTCGCTAGACTGGCTTCAGAAACAGCAATTGAAGTAGGAGGTAAGGCACTAAGACGAAATGTAGATTAGCTCTCCCGGGTAGCGAAAGACAAAAAAACGACAAAAAATGAAAGTGTTCAACTCAAGAGATCAGATAAATTCTTAGAACTATCAAAACTCATCAAAAAGAAGAAAGTAAGGGATACTCGAAATTATAACGTGGCAAAGACTAAGGAAGTCGAAAAAAATGAACGCAGTGTGAAATCAGTCAGAATAAAACTTGGCTTAGGACAAGTAAAGATGTATCGATTGAGAGATAAGCAGGGTCATATCATGAGCAATTTCAAAGATATAGCAAATCAGCACAAGAATTCTATACTGACCTGTACAGTACCCAGAGAAGCCACAATACCTCCATTCCATGTAGTAATGAACACGTTACAGGGGCTCCTATAACTGGCGGTGAAGTTAAAAGGGACTTGCAATACATGAAAAGAGGAAAAGCGGCAGGAGAAGTTGGAATGATAGTCGAATTCATGAAAGATGGAGGAGACAACATGCTTGAAACGCTTGACGCCCTTTGTACAAAATGTCTCAGGATATTAAGGCTCGCTGGGATTGTAAGACTACCAGCATTATACTAATCTGACATTAGGGAGATGTGTAACAATTGAAAAAAAAGACCACTTACCTTACTTCCAGTGTTTTACAAGAAGTTCACCAAGATATTTTATAATGGAATGAGGGCAACACTTGCCTTCAGTCAGCCAAGAGAACAGGCTGGCTTCATGGTGGGATACTCTACAGTGGATCGCAATCATGTCGTCAATCAGGTAATTGAGGAATCTGCAGATTACAATCAACCTCTCTATATCGATTTCATAGATTACGAAAAAGCATTTTATTCAGTAGAGATACCAGCAGTCATAGAGGCATTATGCAATCAAAGAGTACAGGAGGCTTACGTAAATATCTTGGAAAATTTCAACAAAGTTACCTTCATTATCCATAAGTAGAAAGATACCTATGAAGAAAGAGGTCAGGCAAGGAGACAATCTCTCCAATACTATCTGCTGCATGCTTTGAACAAGTATTTAAGTTATTAAACAGGGAGGGCTTAGAGTGAGGATCAACGGCGAAAATCTCAGCAACCTTCGGTTTGCAGATGGCATTGTTCTGTTCAGCAACACTAGGGACGAGTTACAACAAATGATTGAGGACCTTAACATGGAGAGTGCAACAGTAGGGTCGAAGATGAAGGTGCAGAAGATAAGATAATGATCAATAGCCTGTCAAAGGAACAAGAGTTCAGGATCGCCAGCCAGCCTCTAGAGTCTTTGAAGGAATATGCTTACCTTGGTCAGTTACTCACAGGGGGCCCTGATCATGGGAAGGACATTTCCAGAAAATTTAAAATGGGCTGAAGGCCATACGGCATACATTGTTAGATCCTGACTGGATGCCTACCGCTATCATTGAAAAGAAATATGTACAATCATTGCATTCTATTGGTGATAACATATGGGGCAGAAAATTGGACACTGACAAAGAAGCTCAAGAACGAGTTAAGAATTGCACAAAAAGCGATGAAACGGGGATCAGAGAGCGAACTGGGCAAGCCGATACTCTAATTGACATTAACAGAAAAGAAAGTAACTGGGCAGGCTATGTAATGCGCAGGTTAGGTAACCGGTGGACCATTAGGGTTACAGAACGGGTGCCAAGAGAAGGGTAGCGCAGTTGAGGACGACAGAAGACTAGGTGGGGTGAAGAGATAAGGAAATTCGCAGGCCCAAGTTAGAATTGGTTGGCACAGGACAGAGGTGATTAGAGATCGCAGGAAAAGCTCTTCGTTCTGCAGCCGACATAAAATAGGCTCATGATGATTTTGATTACATTTACAAAGTGAAAGTTTTTCCTATTTGAGCGGATACCCTATCTCAAGGCTCTATTTCAGGGGAGGTAAAGGGAGGTAAGCGCTGGCGTCAACTCAGCTAAAGAAGCTGTGGGCACTTCCACTCCAGCAACGTTTCTTTAATCTTTCTTGGGTTTTCGAAATAAAGAATAAATGTTTATCTAGTAATCTAGCAGGATGTTCTTCCTTTATGAGTTGCTCCCTCAACCCAAGGCTCCACTACAATGCGCGATTTGGCGAACCCATTGGATCAACCGTCGACGTTCCTGTCAGTTTGAGCTGAGCAGTGCAGTCTTCCAAAGGGAATACCAAGAGTTGACGATAGGAGCAACACCCAAATGATTAGAGCATTCCCATGCAATTCGCAGGCCCAAGTTAGAATTGGTTGGCACAGGACAGAGGTGATTAGAGATCGCAGGAAAAGCTTTTCGTTCTGCAGCCGACATAAAATAGGCTCATGATGATTTTGATTACATTTACAAAGTGAAAGTTTTTCCTATTTGAGCGGATACCCTATCTCAAGGCTCTATTTCAGGGGAGGTAAAGGGAGGTAAGCGCTGGGGTCAACTCAGCTAAAGAAGCTGTGGACGCTTCCACTCCAGCAACGTTTCTTTAATCTTGCTTGGGTTTTCGAAATAAAGAATAAATGTTTATCTAGTAATCTAGCAGGATGTTCTTCCTTTATGAGTTGCTCCCTCAACCCAAGGCTCCACTACAATGCGCGATTTGGCGAACCCATTGGATCAACCGTCGACGTTCCTGTCAGCTTGAGCTGAGCAGTGCAGTATTCCAAAAGGAATACAGTGAAAGCTCGTTAATTCGAACTTCAATAATTCGAATTTATGGATAATTCGAACTGTACGATTTGGTCCGGCCAAGCTCCACAGAAGTCTATGTATAAAAAAGTCCGATAATTCGAACGCGAGAAGGTTCCCTCACGGATAATTCGAACTACGCTCGCCTGGCACACGGCCAGAGAAACGCGCCTACTGCCTACACACAAGGCTGTATTGCCTACTAAACGGAGAGAACGGCGAGAGAAGGCAAAATCGGAAAAAAATCTAACCGACGCGGCGTCAGCCAGAAGGCAGCGGCGGCTGCCGCCTCTCCGTTCTACGTAACCTCTGAGACTTCTTGCCCGTTGCGAATCTCGGAGGCTTTGCAAATCTTGTACAGCTGCTAATGTTGTGCGGAGATGGCACGGCAAGCGCCAAAACACAGCGAATCAAGTACGTCGCAGCTGCGCTTGCAATCAAGAACCAACGAATCAGGGCCTTCGCCACCTTCACATGTTCGGCGTCTTTGTCTCGGCAGTCTTCATCGGTTGTGTACCTCTGTTTTCAGCTTAGGAGGTATCGGCCGTCGCGATTCATTGTGATGATGTAAAGCCTCGGCTAACGTTCGTTTCTGTGGACATCGGTGGTGTGGCACAGTCGGACCGAGAGCTTCGACTTGAAGATGGCGTGTGCCCGCGGCACACGCCATCACTTTCTGACACGCCAAATTTCTGACATTCCCTACTGCTTCTAAATCGCAGTGTACTGTTGCTCTCCTTCACTTTCGTTAGTTCGAACTTTCGTTAATTCGAACTGAAGCGGCTTCCCCTTGCGGTTTGAATTAACGAGCTTTTACTGTACCAAGAGTTGACGATAGGAGCAACACCCAAATGATTAGAGCATTCCCATGCACCGTGGTTCGCCACTCGTTCAACCCCAGATTCCTGGCAGTAGGAAGGTTGTAGTGTGGGCTGAAAGAGATGTGGGATGCAGAAACAAGGGAAGGAATTGGTCTGCAATTGCAGAAGGTAACAGCTTTTGCCCTTTTGAGCGAATGATGAGGAAGGGAATAAATAAGGGTGCCATTTCTGTAATACTCTAGCGCCAGTGTTGTGGTGTGCATCGCTTCGTTTGGACAGCTCCCACAATGGTACCCGATCAGACAGACCTCGGGCGACCGCATTAAAGTGTTCATTAACGTGTCCAGGTGCGTCCAGGTGCGTCCAGCAAGCGTGTCCAGGTCTTTGCACGAAGGCCCTGCAGTACCTTTGCGCAAGGACTTGCAGCTGCATCGGCACATGTAACCGGCCAGGAATGGTGGCGCCTTGTGCGGAAGGGGTAGAGGCGTAGAAAATGGCCACGGAAATAGGTGATGCCGTCTCTTCAGAGCCCTGTCAGTAGTATGAACTCTTCCAGGCACCCTAGGCGCCTCTTTGTTATCAATGGCAGCTTAACACATGGCGCGCCTTTCTGGGTAGCGAGCCGCATCAGAGTAAAGAACCATTGTATCTGTGGAGCCATCGTCGAAAATATGTGCCAGGACCTGAGTTCGGGAACGTCTCCTGCCAGCATGTCGCTCGGGATTTATGTTCCAGGGAATGGTGTGTCCATAAATTCTAGAGCGTTATGCAGGAGCAAACTGATGGTGTGGAACCCGTATGGGTGTGTCTGGCACAGGGTAGCCAAAGTGAGATGGCATAGCGCAGCTCAGAGAGATACGCGTTGGAACGGATGGTTGCATTGAGCCTCGAGAAGATAATCTATGGCATTGTGCACATTCAAACGAAGAAGGCTTTGAGTGCAAGCAGGTGTTTGCAACCCGAAAGCTGCCTTCACTGACTTCCGTAGGACGCCCATCTTCTGAGTCTGAATGAGCGTGAAATTATGATAGGGGAAGTAATAGCTGAGGTGGATGATTCTGAGATCATGCATTATGCGAAGTATACGATAGACATCGTTCTTACTAAGGCCTCCTCTGCTAATAGTGGTGTGGTGTATCGTATATGTAATTTGTGTTATCGGGTGACCAAGAAGGGGCGTAGTGTGCGTGGCTTTGCCGTTAGACTGAATGTGGAGACCTAAGATACGGAGTCTAGCGAGCTGAGACAGGGCTACCACGTAAAAACCGGGAGAGTTTGGGGGATTTGTTGATTCTGCGTGGCCGTCTTTATACAAGCTGCAATTGGGACTTTTCAGCTGGATGGGTATGGGCGCCAGTTATTGAATAATTTTGTACAACATGCCTAGCTTCCCTGAGAACGTCCTGCATGGCAATGTCTCATCCCTGGGCTGCACGCAGCACAATGCCATCGGCATAGAGAGAGTGCTGGATGGCGGGCATCTGGAATAGTAAAGGAAGAGTTTATCCACAGCTAAGATGAAGAGGGTAGGCTACAGGACCGAGTCATGGGGAGCCCTTTTACCCGTGAGTGCCACGACGTCCAACTTGAGCCCTCCGATTCCAGTAATGTCCATGCCGTCCGAAAGAAAAGTTTTAAAGTAGTTGCAGGTGTGTGCACCGGTGTGGCAATAAGCCAGATTGTCAAGAATGGTGCGTTGTCGAAGCCCCTCTTGAGGTCCAGGACCAGAATAGCCCTGACATATGCCGCCGTGGGGACATCCACCAAATCCTCCTACAGCTGCAACAAAACGCCCTGTGTACAAAGGCTGGGGTAGTAGCCCAGCCTTTGTAGAATTTGCTGTCGTCGAAAAAGGGCTGTAGCCGCGACAGTTGTACGTGCTCAAAGAGTTTGGCCACACATGAAGGCAAGGATATAGGCCTGAGACTGGAAAGACTGTGGCATCTCTTACTTAGGAATAAGTATGATGTCCGCATGGTGTCATTATTGTGGGATCATGCTTTTCCTCCAGTGGTCATCTTAAACGAGAGTTAAGTGCTAGAAGCCCAGAACATCTAGGCTAAGTAGGAGTGTGTATTGAGTTCCATCGACCACGGGTGTGGTGTTGCGCCTAAAACCTGCAAGGTCACCCTAACCTCAGCCTCTGTAATATAGGCGCCTAGGAGTACGGCGTATATGTGTAGGTAGCACATTTCCGGAGTGTATACTTCGGAGTTCAAATAATTCAAGAATCAATCCACATTTTTAATCATCAGGAATGGAATTGGAATTCAAGCCTTTAACGAAATTACACAATAATGGCAAAGATTTATCCGGTGTTAAGCTCGCTGATGCATTTAATGATTTTTTCACAAGTATCGGTAACACTCGGTCTCCATCCTCTCAGGCTAGTAACTACGTATGCGCTCATAATGACAACACAATGTACCTTCATCCTGTAACACTGAATGAAGTTACGTCCGTTATAAAAGCCTTGAACAACAGCACCAGTTGTGACATAGACGGTCTTCAAGTTGGCCCTATTAAACACGTGGTTGACACTATTGCCCCAGTACTCGCTCACATTTTTAACACGTGCTTGCAATCAGCAATGTTTCCGGCGAAAATGCAGTTTGCAAAGGTTACTGTTATTTATAAAAAAGGAGATCGTAATGATCTGGGAAATTACAGGCCGGTATCCATTCTACCCGTGTTTTCAAAAGTGTTCGAAAAAATTTTGTGTCCAAGGATGACAAACTTCATTGAAAAACATAACTTGTTAACAGCACATCAATACGGTTTCCGTAAGAACAAATCAGTCGAGTTAGCATTACTAGAACAGAAAGAATATATACTAACAGAGTTCGAGAACAGAGCAGTAGTTGTTGGTATTTTCGTAGACTTTTCAAAAGCATTTGATTTAGTTGACCATAATATTTTGCTGGAGAAATTACAGAATTATGGGATACGAGGACAATCACTATCTCTTATAAAATCCTACCTTTCCAACAGAGCCCAAGTTGTTAAAATAGATACTTTTACTTCAAAAGCCAGGTCTGTCCATAGCGGAGTGCCCCAGGGAAGTATTTTAGGCCCTATACTTTTTAATATTTATATTAACGATATCGTCAACATAAACCCTCAGGCAAGATTTATCATCTATGCAGATGACACCAGTATTTTTTTCGCAGGGAATGACATCCATACTCTCATTAAACAATGTAACAGTACAATGAAATCCTTAGAGGAATGGTCGAAACTTAATCTAATGAAGGTAAATGAGAGCAAAACGAAAGCAGTTATATTTAAGCCGAAAAATAAACATATACCTCTGCATCAAGATAATAAATTAAACTCGCGCAGTATTCAAATTGTCGAAAATTTCAAATGTCTGGGTGTCGTCTTTTCCGCGAACATGTCTTGGGATAATCATGTCAAAAATGTTGTAATCAAACTGAGCCAAATAACAGGTGTAATAGGCCGATTAAGGTACATTCTTCCTACGCACATCAAACTCTTGCTATATAATTCCCTTTTTTATTCACACTTGAACTATTGTCAGTTAGTGTGGGGAAACACGACAACCAGCAATCTAGAGCATATTTACTTAGTACAGAAAAAATATCTCCGACATACATATAATGCTCCCTACACTGCATCGACAATAACTTTCTTCATGAACACCGGTGTAATTCCAGCGTGTAATTTGTACAAATATCGATTAAGTCATGTCTATAAGGCAGAAGTCTATGGGAATATTTTTAATCTACATAAACTCGCCCAATTGCAAACTAGACCACCACTATATAGCACAAGACACTTCGAAGACTGGGCAGTACCGACACCACGGTCAAACTATGGGAAACAGTGTCTGAGGTATACATTACCCACAATCCTAAACTATTACAATTCGGTTGGTTTTAATCTGTTCTCTTCCTCTCTCAATGAGCTCCGGCTGATGTACGCGATTGATTTGTAATACTTCTATGACCATTATATGTATATTTTTCTTTGATGATCTTCGTGACTTCTTGAGTAATGTATATGATGTGCAAAATTATGTATGTACGGTATAAATGCGTATATTTGAATGAAAGAATGTGATGCTGCCTCTGTCCAAATGAGGGATGGGGGACTTGTCAAGCTGTTCAATGGACAGCTTTATTTCCACCACCCCTCCATCTGTATCTTACAAGATCTGTACCTTGCAAGATGGAAAATAAACTTTCATTTCATTTCAATTACATGATGGCACCAGTCGTACAGATGGAATGGGAATAGAATGGCAGCCTGAGATTTCGGAATGGAGTTGGGAAGAATAGGCATACAGTTCTAGAATGCTAAATTTGGAATTTCAGTGAAACAGGAAAGCCAGTAAATTTACCATGTAGACTTAGGCTAGGCTTGATAGATATATATTTCTCCTGCTCATTATATATTAGGTTATTAGCTCTGCTCTAGGAATTATAAAGCACAATATAATCGGCACATTGTACGCTGCTATAGGCATGGAAATATATTTTTTTCCTTATAAGAATGAAGTGCTTTGAAAGACAGCTTCTTCTAGCTGTCAAGAAATATGATTTGCCTGAGCAAGATCACACTTGACCTACGACACTAGGATGAAGGCTTAAAACGGCGTCGCAAATGCTTGTACTTTGCACGAGTTCATGGTGAATCAGAATGCGCACCAAGCGTGTTGTTGCAATGTCGATTATCCAGATGGTGCGATAACAGGAAGCCGGGGAGGGGTCCCGATAAGATCCGCGGCCGTTAATGTTCTAATAAATGAAAAAGAGAATGTTCGCGTTGCCAAACGTACCAATGCCTTACGCTTTTATGTTAGTCTCCTAAGGGCTGTTGCGGAATAGATGGCACGCCCAACGGTATAAGTTTATTTTCTACGTTAGCTTACGCGATTGACTTTCAAAAGAAAAGTTTTGGAAACCATGCATTTTTATCTAGCACGCAAGCCTTGCTCATGTCGCAGGGTGCGATTTGTTCGTGAAAAGCCTAGAAGCTGTGCAGCTTATGCGAATCAAACTTCAGAGGCCACAAGGTGGTAGCTGTATAATACAGTATATGAAACGTCGGCGTATTATGTAACTAAAAATTAAACAGATTAGGCTTAACACGAACCGGCAGGACAAGAAGCTGCATGCAGCTTAGATCACGAAACTTAGAACCGACACGCGATCATCGGCTGCAACTCGGATGTGCAGCAAGCACTTCTACGAGAATGATTTCTGCTACGGCGTCGGGGCTGCATGCGATGTGACACGCGCAGTGACACGCTCGCGCGCGCGCGCTGCCCGGCCAATGTCTCACGACACGGCGCGAAAATGCGCTTGGAGCGAAAGCGGAACATTCGAACGTGCTAGCAGACGCACATTCGGTCCCTGCGAATCCGTCCCTGCATTGAGGCTTCATTCTGGTATGCTCTATTTAGTTATATAGACAGCGCACTATAAGAACATATTTCACATGGCTTACACCCAAGGATTGCTTACCTTCCTCGCAAGCAACCGTTTCGGAAGACTCCATGGCGGTGACAGCACGCAGTGGGCGCTTACTGTACATATTCGGTAAAGAGATAGCGTCTATAAACCATTCTCTCATTTCTGTTTGCCCAAGACTATTATTTTGACAGTAAAAAAAAAACGTGCGCATCTTGCACTAGTAGTGCATGGCTGCAGTCAACAGCTGAACTTGTAATCCAAAACGATAGAAAGTTGGTGAGTTGGTACGAAAACATAATCTTGGATTGTAGCGCGAAGTGCCACAGACAGACTAGAAGCAAACAGGACGAGCGCTAACTCTCAACTAAAATCTTTATTGAAACTATCAACATAAATACAAGTGATTGCAAATAACGCCGCATGTGAACATGACAAGGTTCAAGTACTTCAGTTAAACATATCAATTGAAGTGGAAGCCAAATCCACACAACAAAAGACACTACTTGAGATTAACACACGTGCTGAGAAGATTTCACAATTCGCTTTCTAACAGAGATATTGATGCGTTGCTAACGCAAGTGTCTTCTAATATTTTATTGTGAAATACCCCAATTATTTCCCATGCGGTTTGGCACCTGTTTCTGGAAAGGATTTTTTTTTTCTCTATGAACAAAAGTTTACAACCTCAATTGAAACAATGCGACGCTATATGTGAAACATTAGGACTGTTATCTTATGATTATGATTATGGTTAGCTCGTGATCACCCAGCATTTACGTGGCTTGCCTAAGTTGTTTGTTTGTTTAGCGAGGTTATGGTAGGTTTCCCTAAGTTGTTGGAAGGCTCAGCTAAGCCGTTTTTTTTTTTGCGAGGTTAAGGTTGGCTTGGCTAAGTTGTTTCTAGGTTGCACGACGTTCTGCTAGGTTTGCTAAGTTGTCTCGGTGGGCTTGACGCTAGAAGTTTTCGAGCAGTCGCTGGCCGGGATCGCTTTTTCGGTGACGAGGAGCGTTCAGGAGCCGCCTCTCGCGCTCCCTTGACGGAAAATCGGGATCCTCCACTCGGCATCCCCTCTTTCCAGCCGCAGCTTCAGCGCGGTGTTCCGGATCAGCTCGGTGGCGACGCATCGCTTCTCGCTTGGCAGCACGGTGCTCTTCCTGGTAAGCCGCTTCTTCTTCGGGCGTCCGCACTTTCTTCGGTCTTCCTATGGCAGCAACAGGTACCCATGGAGTAGAGGAGGCGAGAGGTGTGTCGGTGCACCCGCTGTTCCGAGCCTTTACTCGCCGGAGGTGGTTGCTAGGCAACATGAGGCAGCGTACAGCTGGGCTGAGCTTTCTGGTAACGCTCCACGGCGGAACTAAAAGCTTAACCAGCTCCGTTGTTAAAACTTCTGTTGTTTCAATAATCCTTACATAAATTACCGCCAGGGCTACCGTGTGGTGTTCTTAGAGCGCCGACAGCCAAACCTATGAAAAGCGCACCACGTTGTCCTTCATATTACGCAATCGAGGCGCTTCCAGCAGATGGCGACTCCGTAAGTTCTCGTCGCCAAAACGCAGGCAGTTCAACAGTGCTGACTGCCTCTCGCGTCACCCCATGATCATGTTGCGCATGATCCAGTGACCTGCGTGATGGCTTTGACAGACATGACCGACATGCGCGCTGAACAACAACCCGACGTCCATCATCCCCGGAGTGCAATCTGGCTGCACCGACAGCAGGTGCCACATGTTCGTGCTGCACGACTGCATCCTCTACCGCCGCAATATCAACTCTGATGGCCCCAAGTTGCTCCTTGTTATTGCTCATCATCTGCAATCCATCGTTCTCGAGCAAGTTCACGACGCACTCACGGCGGGACACCTTAGAGTTTTGCTTACATACGACCGCGTACAACGCCGGTTCTTCTGAGCGGGTCGGGTTATGTCGCAACTTTCGATTTGTGTCAGCGCCGAAAGAAACGTCCTGCCACCTGCCGGATGTCTCCATCCAAGTAATGTTCCCTCTGAACCGTTCTTTCATGTAGGACTTGACCTGCTTGGCCCTTTTCCGACTACGACAAGAGGGAATAAGTGCATCGCCGTCACTACCAATTACGCGACACGGTACACGTTAACAAAGGCGTTGCCGACTAGTTGCGCAACAGACATCGCCGAGTTTCTCCTTCACAACGTCATTCTGCAGCATTGTGCACTTCGACATTTACTTGCAGACAGCGCCTGCTCCTTCTTGTCTCGAGTTGTGGACTACCACATCCGCTCTTGTGCCACTGAGCACAAGCCGTCCACCGCCTACCACCCACAAATGAACGCTCTTGCGGACGTCTCAACCGAACACTAACAGAGATCCTGCCAATGTACGTTTCGAATGATCAACGCGACTGGGACGCCACGCTGGCCTACGTGACATTCGCGTATAACTCGTCCCGACATGATACCGCAGGATATTCACCCTTTTATCTTTTGTATGGTCGTGACAACACATTGCCCTTTGACACCATCCTACCTTCTGTGCCCCGCGTTGCCTCTGATACACTCGCGAAGTCGTCGATCACGTCAAATCGCCCGACCTTGGTTATTAGCCTCGCAGAATCTGCAAAAAGAGCGTTACGACCGGTGCCATCGCGATGTTCAGTTCACGCCAGGTGCTTGGGCGCTGTTTTGGTCACCATGTCGTCTGGTTGGCCTGTCCCAGAAGCTTCTCTCTCGCTACGCAGGGCCTTATGTAGTCCTACGTCAAGTTAATGATGGTAATTACGAGATCGCGCCGTTACAGTTTGATCCAACCTCAAGTCCGCCGCCTGTCGAGGTCGTGCACGTTTTGCGGCTGAAGCCAAACTTCGCTCGAAGTTCTTCGCCTACCATGCGCCGAGACGTCGCTTCGCCACCCGGGAGTCCTGTTACAGGAGGATGAACGATGATAGGAAGAAGAAGATCGTAGAAGCTGGCTGGTGCGTGTTGTTGGTTATCAGGCACCTTAGCTATTCTGACTCATCCTGTCTATATATTATGTATACGTTCGCCATCACCTCCACGCCGCTCAATTTCGCCGATGCGTCGTCGTCCTTCTTCGCCGAAACGGGAAAACCAATTGTCGCAGTTCCAAAGGCCAGAACCGCGTCACCCACGAACAGACCAAGGCCTCTCCTTTCTCCGACTAATGTTATGGATGTATATGTGGACGGCGGAGGTCGCTGCACTCGCCCTGGTTGACACTGGTGCCACAGTTTCAGTTATTAGTGCCAAACTTTGGCGTTAGCTCAGAAACGTTGCGACATCACTATCCAACGTGTCACTTCGTACTGCCAGCGCAGACCACATTACGCCTGCAGCTGTGTGTACTGCTTGCGTTGTGATCAACGGCCTCCTCTGCACCGTGGAATTTTTGGTGGTATGTTCTTCTTCGCACGATCTTATTTTCGGCTAGGACTTCATTTCCGCTAATGACGCCCTCATCGACTGTTCTCGTGCTGAAGTGGAATTTCTAACGCTGTATAATTCCCAACTCCTTGACGCCCGTGATCGCGCAGATAAAGCATTTCTTGCCAAAGACGTTACAATTCCACCACACTCTTCTGCCCTTGCCACAGTGTCATGCAACATTGTTGGTGATGCCAGCGTACTCTACGTCATCTGCAATTTTCGTTCGTCGCTTATGTTCCCGCTGCCTTTCCCTCTTTTGGACGTTCATGCCGGCGTCAGCAGACTGCTCGTCACGAACCGATTGTCCTGTCCTCGCTTTGCTTCGTTGGGATTGCGTTGCCCGTGCCCAGCGTGTCAACCCTGCTGCCATCATTGACATGCCAACTGGCTCCATCGTCACTCATGAAGTCACCGGCGTGACCTGTAACCCCGCGCAGGAGCCGACTTCGCCCGATGTCTTACATAGATCCATCGCCGACACATTGACTGTTTCGCAACGCACCCAGCTTCTACGCCTTCTCGACAAATTGCGTTCGTCTTTCGACTGCCAGCATGTTGCCTTGGGCCACACGTCAACTGTTTGTCATCGCATCGACGTGGGTACCAGTGAACCAATGCGACAAAGACCATATCGTGTATCCGCGACAGAGCGCCGTGTTATCGACGACCAACTAGCTAACATGCTCAAGCGTGGCGTCATTCAGCCTTCGGATAGCCCTTGGGCATCTCCTGTTGTTCTTGTTAAGAAGGATGATGGATCAATTCGATTCTGTGTCGAATACAGTCGTCTTAACAAAATAACTCGTAAACATGTTTACCCTCTTCCGAGATTTGACGATGCCCTTGACTGTCTCCAAGGCGTGGAGTTCTTCTCGTCTATCGACCTACGCAGCGGCTATTGGCAAGTCTCCATGGCACTCGAAGACGAACCTAAAACGGCCTTTGCGACACCAGATGACCTATATGAATTTCATGTCATGTCTTTCAGGCTTTGGAACGCCCCCGCAACATTTGAGCGTATGATGGACCATGTTTTGCGGGGTCTCAAGTGGAAAATGTGCCTGTGCTACTTGGATGATGTGGTTATTTTTTCGCCCGATTTTCCCACCTACCTCTGTACGCTGGAGGTGGTGTTACAGTGCCTATCTGGTGCCGGCCTTCAGCTCAATCTGAAGAAATACCCCTTTGGCGCAAGTCTGCTCACCATCCTTGGCCATCTAGTATCTAAACACGGTACTCTTCCTGACGCCGCCAAGCTCCATGCAGTTCCTGGTTTTCCCAAACCTTCCTCCGTAAGAGAACTTCGCAGCTTCCTTAGCCTGTGTTCTTACTTGCGCCACTTCATTCGGAGTTTTGCATCCATCCCCGCTCCCTTGAATAAGCTTCTACGGAACTACTCGAACGACTGCGCCTGGTCATCTGCTTGTGAGAATGCCTTCTAAGAGTTGCGTCACCTAATGACCTTGCCACCTATACTGTGTCACTTCGATCCGTCAGCTCCGACCGAAGTACAAACCAACGCCAGCGGTGTTGGACTCGGCGCTGTGCTCGCGCAGCGCAAATCTGGATCCGACTAGTGCGTCATTGCATACGCAAGCCACGCCTTCACCAAAGCCTAGAAGAATTATTCCGTTACGGAGAAGGAATGTTTGGCCATAATCTGGTCACTTGGTAAATTTCGACCCCACTTCTACGGCCGCCCTTTCAACGTGATTACAGACCACAATGCACTTTGTTGGCTGTGCACGTTGAAGGACCCCTCAGGTCGATTAGCTTGCTAGGCTTTGCAACTGCAAGATTTCAACGTGCGCGTTGTCTACAGGTCTGGCCGCCGCCACACCGATGCTGACGCGCTTTCCAGTTCGCCCGCGTCAACCGAAAGCGATGCCTGCCTCTCGGCCGTTTACCAAGTATTTTCGTTCCCAGCAGGCTGCTACATGGCTTCGCAACAACGCAAGGGTGCCTGGATTATTATTCTTATCCGCTTGCATTCATATCCGTCGAATGTTCCTTCACCTTCTCGAGCTTTTGCGCCATCAAACATCTCCCGTCGAAATTCGGGAGAGACCTCTCTATCGCCGGAATTGCGTCTGTGACGTCCGCAAGTGGTTGTTTGTCAAACCTCGACATCTTCGTGGTGAAATATGTTCTGCCCTCCATATTGACCCGCAGTGTGAACATGCGGGTTTCATCAAGACGTACACCCGGCTTCGCTGCAGATTTTGTTGGCGTGGCAGGCACACCTTTTTGTGTAAGTACATTCGGTCGTGCGCTCAGTGCCGACGTCGCGAAGTTCCTGCTCAGCATGTCTCTGATCCACTCCAGCCAATCCCGCATCCTGCCAGGCCTTTTGATCGCATTCCCTTCACACCCGCACCCCTTCCGAGCACGGCTTCCGGAACCGATGGATAGTCGTGGCCATCGACCATTTGAATCGATAAGCAGAAACAGCCGCTCTGCCTGCTGCCACCGCTCGTGATACAGCATCCTTCCTCCCGAAAAAACTTTGTTCTACGTCACGGTGCGCCTCGCGAACTTTTGAGTGATAGAGGACGTGTCTTCGTCTCTGAAATCGTAAACGCACTCCTTGCTGATTGTCGCATCGTTCATCACACCAACACCGCCTACCATTCTCAACCTAATGGTCTGACGGAAAGATTTAAGCTCACCGTTGGCGACATGCTCTCCAATTACGTCGCCTATGATCACACTGATTGGGACCTCATTTTGCCATTCATCACGTTCGCCGACAACACTACACCACAGGCGACTACAAGCGTCTCCCCATTCTTCCTCTTGTATGACCGCGAACCTTGGACTACCCTCGACACCATTCTTCCGTACAGACCCGGCTCATCCGAATGTACGCCCATCCCTGAAGCGGCCCGACGGGCAGAGGAATGCTATAAGCTCGCCCGTTCCTTTAGAGCCGTCGACCAATGGCAACAAAAGTCTCGACGCGATGATAATCCCCTGCACTACCACTTTCTTCCGGACTCATTTGTGTGGCTTTGGGTTCCCGCCGTTCCTGCTGGACTCTCATCTAAGATTCTATCCAAGGATCCTACCGTGTTGTAGCGCAGACATCGCCTGTGAACTATATTGTCGAGCCTGTCACACCACCTACGGACCAACGCTGTCATGGTCGTGAAACCATCCACGTTCAACGCCTGAAACCTTATTACGACCCCATCATTTTGAGTTCGCTGTGAGTCGCCAGGACGGCTCCTTTTCCTATGGGGGGCGATTGTAGTGAACAGGAATTCTCAGCGCTGCAGAAACATCGCCAGTCTTCCGGGAGGCGCGAGCTCGAGATTGCCTGAGCTGCTCTGGTTAGCACACGCTGCCTGCTGTTCTCTTGGACCGTATTAATTGTAAGTATAGTTTTTAAATTCTCGCAGCATCCCCGTAACAATATTGATTGTACGCGCAGTAATGCGCGAGCTAGTCATGTGTCACAATAAGAAGCGCAAATTCGACTACGTAGATTACACATAACTACAGCTGGTCTCATATCCCTTAGGTCTAGCTTTCATTTGGTTCTATCGTATGAAGCCAACAAACACTGACACCAAAGGCAACATAGGGGAACTTACTTGTGCCTAATAAGTGAAATTAAGAAACGATAAATTAATGGAAAAGAAAGTGGATGAAAAAACAACTTGCCGCAGGTGCGGAACGATCCCACAACCTTCCCATCGTTCTCCACCTGCGGCAAGTTGTTTTTTCATCCACTTTCATTTCCCCATTTTTTATCATTTCTTTGTTTCATTTATTAAGCACAAGTAATTTCCCTTATGTGGTCCTTGGTGTCACTGTTTGTTGCTTTCTTATGATAAGACTAATAAAAATCCGGCCCATCAGTTATTCTCCTCTCTTCTAGTTTATTTCTGTTGCTTCTATTTCATGTTGTTTTTCTTATTCTTTTTCATGTTCCACGCTTTTATACCTGTCATGTGCAATGTACAAATATTCAGCTCAAAGGCAGCGTTCGCAGAGTTATTATTTTTGCTTACCTTAGTCTCTTTTTTTTACTCTGTAAATTACGGAAACTACATACCAGCTCGTAGATAGCTACATTGCTAGCTGGAGGCTGCGTTTGTAACCGCACATCAACAGCAAATATATAAGGCACACATACAGCAAAAAAGTATTTGAAGCGAACGTGTCTCTCAAAAACTTCAGAACTATAGGTATGACATTTGCAACGGTAAAAGAAATATTCCGTAAAACTTTGTCAAAGTACTAAGGCGATTGCGGAAGTTCCTAAAATGAGCAGCCGGGGACAATAAGAAGGTAAATAGATGCGCCGCTACAAACATCCGTTCGTAGTATCCTGTGTTGTGCGTGTAAATACACGTACATATTCGCGGCAAAAACGCGTGTGGAACATGTACGTTGGGAAGGTCACATTGACCCCTTTTTTTTGTGGGTCGCCACAGTCCCGTGACCGCACTTGACGTCCTGTTTTGCCTCGCTACCTTCCGATGATGATGATGATGATGATGATGATGATGATGATGTGTAGTGTTTATTGGCGCAAGGGCCAAGTGTGGCCAAAGAGCGCAAAGGCAGTGGTGATGAGTTCGCAATGTAGTTATGAGTTCTATGGAGTTAATGTAAAGTGGCTGTAAAGGGGCCTTAAAAATAGTCGCTCTAGAGTGCGCAAAATCATTCTGCAATAAGATTATGTCGATGACAAATGACGTGTTCTATGTGCAATAAAATCCATCGTGAAAGAATGATGCATGATGCAATACAGAAAATGTATTAGATGGTGAAATTACCTGGAGCACCACTGCCTCACCAGAGCTCTTGAAACACAAGGGCATAGAGGCATGTGCTATATGAAACAGCTATCACAGCGGCATTCTCTAAAGAGGGCAGAAGCTACGAGTGTGTGGGGCTAATAACATGTAATACAACATCTTTCGGGAAGCCCAGGACTGCGTTGGTGTCAAAGAGCGGTTCTGGGCCGAGTAACATTACAGGATGAAGGGGGATGTGCTGCCGGTATGCTAAGGGAAAGTGTTTCTTTCTTTCATATTCGGCTTCCCGACACTCCTGAAGGACGTGGAGTACGGTCAGGCTCTCCCCGCATCTACCACACTTTGGAGGCTCGTTTCCGGTGAGTAAAACGTTATATGAGCCAAATGTGTGTCCTATTCTTATGCGACAGAATAGGACATCTGTCCGGCGTGATTTTGTTACGTAAGGCCAGAAACCTAATTGTGGCTTTAATACATGCAGTCTATTATTTATTTCTTCGTCCCACTTGCGTTGCCAGTGATTTCGTTGTTTCCTTCTTAACAAAGGCTTCAGGTCTGTGACAGGTACTGCAGCGGTAGAATTAACAGCGTGTGATGCAATTGATGTGGGCATCTGGTCCGCTAGAACGTTACTCTGGATGCTCCTATGGCCAGGCACCCAGCATATGATGACATGCTGGTTAGATACATGTGCTTTACATAAGACGGAGTACAGTTCATTATATACTGGAGTTTTGTGGTTACAGAAAGACATCAAGGCCTTCACAACACTGAGGGAGTCCGTGTATATAACTGATTTCTGGAGTTTTGATTTATTTGTATGCTTTACGGCCGACAGCAGTGCGTAGGCCTCAGCCGTAAAGACACTGGTTTCCGGATGCAGTACGTCGGACTCCGAGAAAGATGGACCGACGGCTGCATAGGACACCCCGTCATGTGTCTTCGATGCGTTTGTGTCGAACTCGGAGCAGGAGTGTTTGTGCTGGCGTTCCCGGAAATGCATTTGGATTTCAATCTCTGAAGCGTGTTTGGCAACTTGCATGAAAGATATATTGCATTGTATCAGCTGCCACTCCCAAGGAGGTAGCAGCTTGTCTGGATGCATTAGGCGAAGCTCGAGGAGTGGGACATGCATTTCATGACTAATTTCCCACACACGCAGCGAGAAAGGCTGTCTTACGGAGGGACTATTACGCAAGAGTGTAGCGTATGTCATATCGTTAACGGTATCAAAACGCGGATGTTGAGGATTAGATTGGACTTTCAGAAAATAAGTTTGGCTGATGTATGTTCTCTGCAGATGAAGGGACCACTCATTTGATTCTACATATAAACTTTGTATGGAACCCGTTCTGAAAGCGCCAATGGCCAGTCGGATTCCTAGATGGTGGACTAGGTCTAGCATCTTTAGCGCGCTCGGGGTGGCAGAGTGATAAATCATGGCACCATAGTCTAGTCGTGATCGAATGAGGCTTTTATAGAGATTAATTAAACACTTCCTATCACTACCCCATGTAGTCTGGGATAGAAGTTTCATTATGTTCATTGTTTTTATACATTTTTCTTTCAGATGTTTAATATGGGGGACGAAAGTGAGTCTGTAGTCATGTATAACACCTAGAAATTTGCGTTCCCAGTTTACAGGTATCTGTTGTCCACGCAGTTCTATGCAACGATCTGGGATAAGTCCTCCCTTTCTTGTAAAAAGAACACAAGAACGTTTGTTAAGATTGATCCTAAATCCATTCTTGTCTGCGCATATTGACACTTTTTTCAGGCCATGCTGTACCTGTCTCTCGCACAGTGCGAGGTTACAGGATTTGAATATTTGTGTGTCATCCACGTAGACAGAGTAAAAGATGGCTGGTGGTAATGTAGCGCGAAGCGTGCTTATCTTCACGATAAATGGCGTGCAACTGAGCACGCTTCCTTGGAGAACACCCATTTCTTGCGCAAAAGGACGTGAAAGTACATTGCCGACTTTTACCCGGAAGGTACGATTGCATAGATAGCTTTCTATTAGGTTTAGCCTATTCCCGTGGATGCCCATTTCTGACAAGTCTCTTCAGATTCCGTTACGCCACGTGGTATCGTACGCCTTCTCCATATCGAGGAATATAGATAACAAGAACTGTTTGTGTACAAATGCGCCCCGCACATTTGCTTCTACACGTAGAAGATGGTCATTTGTGGAGCGCCCTTCTCGGAAGCCGCACTGATAAGGATCAAGCATTTTGCTCTGTTCAAGGAAATGAATGAGTCGCCGATTTATCATTTTCTCTAACAACTTACACATGCAACTTCTGAGGGCTATCGGGTGGTAACTTGCCACTGAGGAAGGGTCTTTGTCTTGTTTCAAAACAGGAACCACAATGGCTTCCTTCCATGCGGTTGGAAGGTACCCTGCAACCCAGATGGTGCGGTAAAGTGTGAGTAGTGTAACTTGCGTATCATTGTGTAAGCTTTTGAGCATTTCATACATGATTCTAACAGATCCCGGTGCAGAGCTCTTGCATGCGCTCAAGGCAGCTCTAAACTCGGCAGCTCTAAAAGGACAGTTGCATGGTTCATTCTGTCGACATTTTCTTATGAGAGGCTTTTGCATTATTCTATTTGCTTATATTTCAGGAAGGATTGCGAATAATGCTTTGAACTTGATACGCTCCTAAAGTGCTCCCCAAGTCAGCCTGCCTGATCTTGCAGTGTATTTGCAGTGCAGTGTCAGCCTGCCGGATCGCCCTGTGTATTTACTAGAGGGAGAGAATATGTTTGTCGCCCTCTAATTCTCTTTACGCCGTTCCAGACTTTCGCCTCATCTGTAAACGAGTTAATACTCGGTAAAAACTTCTGCCAACTATCTCTTCTGGCCTGTCAGCGGGTTCTCCTGCCTTGGGACTTTACTTTTTTAAAGTTGACAAGATTCTCTGCAGTGGGCGAAGCGCGTAGCAACTCCCACGCTTTGTTCTGATTCCTACGTGCGATTCTACATTCATTGTTCCACCACGGGTCATGCCGTTTGCATGCCGAGCCACTTACTTCTCGGATGCATTTAGACGCGGCATCTATTATGAAGGCTGTAAAATACTCCACACCAGCATCAATTTCTAACGAGGACATGTCATCCCATGATATACTAGTTGGGGTTCGGAGTTTCTCCAAGTCTGCTGTGTCAACCTTCCACATAGGAGCCTGTGGTGGATATTCGTTTTCTTTAAGTGTTCTTAATAGAATAGGGAAGTGGTCGCTTCCGTAAGGATTGTTCGTAACTTCCCATTCGAGTTCAGGCAGTATGGACGGGGAAACTATGCTCAGATCAATTGAAGAAAACGTATTGTTTGCACGACACGTTATGTGGGTTTCTGCTTATTCAGAAGGCACGCACCAGAAGAAAAAAGGAACTGTTCAGCAAGACGACCGCGCGCATTCATACGAGAGTCGACCGACGGGGAGCTGTGCGCATTGAAATCGCCAAGAACAACATAAGGTTCTGGCAATCGATCTATACAGAATTGGAATTCATGCTTCGTTAATTTGTAATATGGGGGTATGTAAAGAGAGCTAATGGTGATGAGTTTGTTTAGGAGAACAGCTCGAGCCGCCACTGCTTTGAGAGGCGTTTGTAGCTGTAAAAGTTGACACGCAATGCTCTTATAGATAGCAATGTCGACACCGCCCGATGATGCGACCGCATCATCGCGATCTTTGCGAAAAGATATATACTGTTGGAGAAAGTTTGTGTGTTTGGATTTTAAGTGTGTCTCTTGTAAACACAGCACTTTTGGATTGTGTTTCTGGATGAGTTCCTGCACATCATCAAGGTTCCTAAGAAGACCTCTGACGTTTCATTGAATTATTTGTGTATCCATATTGGAAGTCAGTGGGTGCTGTGTGTACAGAAACAGAAATGTTAATTATAGGTTTCAGAGAATAGATTCCAGAGCTCTTTCGAGGCCCTGTAATCGGGGTTTCGGCCTTTCTGGAGCGTTCGAGGGAGCCTCGCCGCTCCTTAGGCGCTTGGCGCGCCGTGAGGATAGGTGTAGTGTCCATTGCCTCTTGCGAGGCGCCGGACACGTGCTCTTGTGAGCGAGAAGTTACCAGGAAGGGTCCCGCCTTGGAGGGCAAGACCCATGCGCCCACCAGCGCGGAGGTTGATGGGGCTCCCTGGGGGATTTGGCTGCGCCGGCCGTTGCAAGCACTGGAAGGGACCTGGGAGTTTGAGGCAGCCTTGACTGCGCCCACCTTCGGGGTCGATGGTCCCTTCTCCTCGGTTGACGGAGCAGCGCTAGCTGCAACCGCCGCGGGCGCAGATGAGGTAACTGCCGACTCACTGCTTGTGGGTCGGACAGCCGCCGGAGGCCGTTGTGACGCTGCCCCCTGACGCGCCACATCGGCAAATTTTCTCTTTGGCAGGTAGAATACCCGCCTGCGTGCCTCCTTGAAACTTATGTTTTCCTTTACTTTAAGTGTTACGATTTCCTTTTCTCTTTTCCAAGACGGGCACGACCGCGAGTATGCGGCATGCTCGGCATCACAAATTACACAATGTGGAGTGTTCTGGCACGTTTCGGAGGAATGTTCATTGTTACTTCACTTGGCACAAGTCACCCGGCCTCGACAGTTCTGTGAACTGTGGCCTAAACGTTGGCCCTTAAAGCATCTGAGAGGATTGGGAACGTATGGCCGAACACGAAATTTGATATAACCGGCCTCGATGGCCGGTTATATCACGCACGCAGGCAAGTAGAATACCCGCCTGCGTGCCTCCTTGAAACTTATATTTTCCTTAACTTTCACTGTTACGATGTCCTTTTCTCTTTTCCAAGACGGGCACGACCGCGAGTATGCGGCATGCTCGCCATCACAATTAACACAATGTGGAGTATTCTGGCACGTTTCGGAGGATAGTTCATTGTCACTACACTTGGCACAAGTCACCCGGCCTCGACAGTTCTGTGAACTGTGGCCTAAACGTTGGCACTTAACTTAGGTAGCCCGCACTTAAGCTCTTAAACGTTGGCACTTAGGTAGCCCCGCAGGGGCGCCTGCTGACGCAGACGCCCCTGCGGGGCTACCTTCCGAGACTTCTCATGAATGCTCGGGCACCACTCTGCTGTTCCCGTTCTCCATCGCAGTTGTTTTAGTGTTTCGGCCTTTCAATGGGAGTCACTCAAGCTCAGTGATGTCAGATATGGATGACGTACTGGTGCCTGCAAACGTTATAATCTTAGCATCTTTATTTATGCCACGCGGACGTACCAGAAAGTGGACGAGGAGCTTCAGGGTGGGCTCGATCTGTCGGCACAGGGACACTGAGGGGCAGGCCCACGCTATGCTTCCTCGCCTGTGCGCTAAAGATGAAGGACACTTAACAGGGTAAGCAATTGAAAGCTACTCCTTCAATTTACTGTTGGCTAACTTAAGGTTCGCCAGGCTCACGAAAGTCGGTGCCGTTAGTGGTAGCTACCTACGAATGCCGTCCATTGTCTTTGAATCTTTGCTCGATTTCGTGGAACCCCTGAATGAGGACCAGGTGACAACATTTCACCAGCCCATTTCTGCTCATGGTCGTATAGCAATGACAGTAGGGTAAGATCTGTTTCAGTCTTTCGTTCTGTTCATCCCTCAAATATTCAACTTATGACATATGCTGCGATGTCACGAGTTTATAGACACCTGTGAATTCTCATTATTTCGGGGAAACTAAACGCACAGCCCTTCTATTTTCGATACGCTGGGAAGTGTTTTCAGTTTCACAGGTTTCATCCAGGCCACAGAGGCCACGTTCCTATGGGGGATGTGATGCAGGTTCTTGTGTTCAAAGGTTCTGACCGTTCTCTGAGCCGTTGGGTTCTGCAAGAACCCAAGTGAGGACAAAGCTGTTTGTTTCAAAAGACACACAGAGAAACTTTTAATAGTGTTGGACAATTGACTGGGCCACGAGAGCGCACCAGCTCTGGTTTGAAGAGGGAAGGCAGACGTCTTGGTGGCACGAGCAGATGGCCGTGGCGTTCTAGCCAGGAAGCTGGGTGTAGAACTCGAGCCTTAGCCCGACTGCTCCCATCTTACCCACGGGCACAGAAGCTCGATCACCGGCCTTGGGCAGCAGACGGCACGTGCAGATGGCGGCGGCGTTCTGGCCAGGCATGCTAGGCGTAGAACTGCGGCCCGTAGCCCGACTGCTCCCGTCCTGCCCACGGGCGCAGAGGCTCGTCCGCACAACTTCTCTCGTCCGCTTGTCGCCGCTTCTCCACGTCGAGACTATTATGCGCCCTTGCAGTCGTGGTCAGCCTGGACACGCGGACTGTTAACGCCATCCTAGCCCTAAGTGTGTTTCCTGTCGTGATGTCTCTTTGAGTGTTTATTTTATGTTTTATCCTATTTGCAGTTGTAATAAAAGCTTTAGTGTGTGTGTTTTTTTAAACAAACGGCTTTGTCCTCAATTGGTTTCTCAGAGGCTCCGCCTCAGAGAACCGTCAGCACCTTTGAACACAAGAACCCGCATCACAAATTGGCATCCGCGACAGTACAAAGCCGTTCGTTTGGATTTGTAAAATCCTACCGGCTCGGAACCATGGCTAGCACGTGAGACCTGTTAGCCTTAGCGACCGTGAGGCCTTAGCGGAGTTAAAGGCATGGTTAGACGAGCAGGAGGCGCGGGTGGAGCAGGAGGAGCAGGAGGAGAGTTGGTGGTGTAACGCGAGGCTAGGAAGAAGCAGCTTGCGTTTTAAAAGAAGAATTTGGAGTTACGGTTAAAAGTCGCAGAAGCCGAGGGTGCGTATTTGGAAAAGAAAAAAAATGGCTGTGGCTTAGCTGAGGTTAAGCCCAGGATGCGAAGCATACTAGCCTTTATTTTAGTTGTTGAACCACTGTTTAGCCTGGTGAACTGATGTTGTTTGGCTATATTTGGTTCGGCTAGACGAAGAAACAACTCATGCAGGCGAGCGCACGAGCTGAGACCCGGCTATGTAGCTACGTGGCCGCAAGCGAACGCACGAGTTGAGCCTCCGAATGGGAGCGCGGGGAGGCCTTCCAGACAACCGGACTGGCCCCTGCGAGAGACGCGCGCCCATCATTGCGCCGGGGAGGCGTTCCTGACAACACACCACGCTTCTGCTGGAGACGCGCGCCCATTAGCGTGCCGAGGAGGCGTTTTGCAGCTGTTATGACGTCATATGGTAGCTACGCGGCCGCGCGCGGCGCAGCAAGGAAAAGCGTGGTTGTGCGGCTAGTATGCTTCACATAAAAGCGCATAATAGGTTTGACGGACTTAGTCACCGTGGCCTCGCGGTTAGGTTTGCGTGGGGAAGACTTGGAGAACTGGGCTAAAGAGAGATGGTCAATAATAGGCGAGAAAGCTCAGAAGGAGCGCGAGAAGCGAGTGGCTGAAAAGGCAGCTGAGAAAGCACGTTTAGAAGAAGAGCTTCGCAAGGTACACCTTCGCCTCAAATCAGTCACGGATGCTTGCTCCGAAGGCACAAGTTCCATTGTTTGGGTTGCAACACAACAGTGCAAAGGTGACCAGAAAGCTCTCTCCAACAGATCGTCAACCCTGATGAGCAGAACGTGTCTGACGCAAAGAGAACTTCTAATGATGCCCTCGTGGGCAAAGATACTGGTTTTTCCAAAGAATATGTTTGCTCACGAAGCAAGGAGCATATTTCTTCTGCATCTCAACCAGTGTTGCACGAGCCCAGCACAGCTGATGACTGGTTCTTACATAGTTCTGAGCTACCGTGCATAAGCCTGGCTGAGAAAGCCCAAGTTGGGGTTGAGCCCCTCCTGGAGGCTAGAGGTGGGGCGTCGGAGGGTTTGCGCCATGTTCGGTATGGGCCTGAGGATGTCAGGGCTTCTGGGGAGCCGTGTGTGGTTTCCATAAAAAGTGTTGAGGTGCCTTAGCTGCGTCCGTCGAGTCCGACGGAGTCAACAGCTTGCAACACTCTGCGCAGATGTGTAGTTTGGTTGATTTGGGACCCGGTCACCTAAAGGCGCCTTAATGCTTCACGGATGGCTTTTGTCGCACTTTTGACCTCGAACACGGTGACATAAAGACTTGATTATGAATATTCAAATGGAGTGTGTTGTGACAGCCTGTCGCCCACATAGCTGCAACTTTTTTTCTTTGAAAAAAAAAACGTAAATAAGCGGCTTATGTGATGCGTGTAGTGCGCGACACGGTGCGGTGGTTGGAAAGGACAAGGAGCAGATGACAAGTAGTGCGCGCGCCGAGGCGAATTCCTCACTGGATGGAAAACGCCAGCGCCGAAAAGCGTGCGGCACGTGAACACGCTGCGCAAGAAAAGAAATTCAAAGGAGAAAGCCAACCCAATCAGGAGAAACCACGGAGCGTCAAACAGCCAATGAGCAAACGAAGAATCAGCTAGAGCGGCAGAAAAGCCAGGCGTGCTGGCAAAAGCGGGGGAGACGCAATGAGAGTTCCAGGAAGCGACGCCAGGAGGTCGGCCACCGGATCGGGAGTTAAAGGCAGGCCGTCGAGTTCCGGACCCGAGCCAGCAGGACATCACCCGACCGGGGCCTCCTGCCAGCTTGTTCCTGTGCGTCGTCACACTACCCGATCGTGAACTGCTGCCCATGGCCGGCGAGCCTCGGCGCCCCTGGGCAGGACGAGAGCAGTCGGGCTGCGGGCCCGAGTTCTACGGCCATCTGCCTGGTCAGAACGCCACCGCTATCTGTTATCTGCTCGTGCCGGCGATCGAGCTTTTGCGTCCGTGGGCAGGACGAGAGTAGTCGGGCTATGGGCTCGAGTTCTACGCCCAGCTGCCTGGCCAGAAGGCCGTGGTCATCTGCTCGTACCGCCAAGACTCCTGCCTTCCCTCTCCAAGGCAGAGCTGGCACGCTGTGGTCACTTGATCAATGGTCCAGCACCCCGATCTTTGGTGAGACCGGTGCCACTTCTCTCGTCATCTTGCCGCCGCTTCTCAACGTGTAGACTATTATGCGCCTTTGCAGTCGTGGTCAGCCCGGACTCAGGTAGTGCTAACGCCATACTAACCCTAAGTGTGTTTTTGCGTGATGTCCCTTTCAGTATTTATTCTGTTTTATCCTTTCTCTAGTTTCTATAAATGTTTGTGTGTGTGTTTTTGAATGAAGCGGCTTTGTCCTCAACTGGGCTCTCGGAGGCTCCGCCTCATGGAACCGTCCGAACCCTTGAACACAAGAACCTGCATCACAGGGGCTGATTGCAATACACCTTCGTGTACCGTAGAGACATAGCCAAAAATTATACCGGATTTCCCACTGCCACTTTCCCTGCAATTAAGTCGGGGTTTCGGCACACACCAACACATGGTTTGCTTTAATATATTGTTTTAAGTTGCAGAAGATCGTAAAACCAAATTGATGTTTGATTAATCACTTTACTAACCTTATTACTCAGGATCTATTTTAGGGTTTTTAATTTCAAGTGTAGTTTTCATCACGACCAGAAAATAAATGCTAACTAGTAGTTCTAGTTCCCTTTGATGCAGGAATGTGTTTGGGTTAATCATGTGACTATCTTGCAGTCCACACTGCTAAGTGTATATATGAAATTAAAGAATTGTGCATTTTTACAGGTTCCTTGGGAACGGGGACACCTTTGGAGTTTATCCTACAGTTTTCTAACAGCGACATGAGCAGCATGTAAATTTGCCAGGAAAACAATTGCCGTGCTTTGGGATGCTCTCCGATGAACTTATTTCAGAACTTATTTCTCGTACTTGTCCCAGGAGTGGCGGTGGGTAGGAAGACGAGCTGTGGTACTTTTATTGTCTAGAATCTTAAGATGTATTGAGAACATCAACATGACCTGTACTACAACTATGACATTTTCAGATTGCTGTCGACATGGAAGAATTTCGGCCCTTTCCTAACTGCATAAAAAGCATTGACGGCAAACATGTGCGTACTGAATGTCCAGACAATTCAGGCTCAATTAATTAGAATTATAAAAAAACGATCAATGTTGTCCTTCAAGCTGTGTGTGATTCAATTAGGCGGAGCTGTCGGCACCGGTCGGGCGTCAAGTCGGGAGACGGAGCAGGCAACATGAAAACTGAGTTTGGGAAATTCTTGCCGCACGACTGCCTGAATTAGAGAGATCGCCGGGGCCGGTTGGTCAAAGGTCTGGTCAAGTGGGCGTGGATGGAACGGCACAGGACTTGTAGCCTCGAGCTCGCGGCGAAGAATACGTGTGACGGGCTCATTTAAGGATGCTGAAGAGGTAAGGTCGACGCAAGACGACGTCGAAGCCGCGTTAGGGAAGCGGGAAAACTGTGGAATGACGCGACGGCTTTTGGCGAGCTCAAAGCGGCGGCATTCCTTGACAATGACGTTCATCGTGGATACATTGTTCAATACGAACAAGTTGAACGCGTCGTCCGCGATGCCTTTGAGTACCTAGCCGACTTTGTCAACCTCCGCCATCTTGAAAACTTACCGGCAAAGAGCAAGCATGTCTTGCATGTACGAGACATAAGTATCAGTAGAAGGCTGAACTCGGGGAGCAAGCTCTTTTCTAGCAGCCAGCTGCTGACCGGTGGGATTTCCAAAGAGATTACTGAGCCTCTCCTTGAAAGCATGTAAGCTAAAGCTCTCGTCCTCGTGTGTCCGGAAACAGACACGAGGAGTTCGGCCCAAGTAGAATAAGACATTCACCAGTGGCTGTTTTCACCAACACGCTCATACAGGTTGAGCCAGTTCTCAACCTCGACATTATCTTGGCCGGAGAATATGCCGAAATCGCAGGAGTTGGTAACCTTAACGTATGTTGTTAGCGGGGTCGCAGGAGAAGAAACAGACGAGGTGTCGTCAGCGGAAGCCATTTCGGAATGCAGGGCGGCGCGGCCGCTGCGGAGCTCCGTGGCGAAGGCGGGGAACGGCACCCTGTTACGCGAATGAAGGATTAACAACTGGAGACAATTTACAAAGTATATATACAAAGTAAAATGCAGCGCTGGCCAGTTCAGCCGATAGCTAGAGAGCCAGGGTGCGTTCGTCGTCATCGTGGGGGCGCCCGCGTGCATCATCCACAAGAAACACACAATATGCATGTGTAACAAGTCAGCCAATTCTTTCAATTCGTGGGCCTCCCTATTACACCTCCTTATCTTGCACTCGGAAGCTTTCATGCCACCACTGCGTATTATAGTTTCAGTTTATCCTCATTTAAGAATGAATATATGTGCGTACTGTCAGTACTCCAGAACTCTGGCTATGAAATTGTGGAATTGTAGAGTGAATGACTGTACTCTATGGATCTATTTGTGCTTGAAGTACTCTGACGAGGATCGTTAGGAATTCCTCCACCAAGAACTGCTGGCTCAGTGGGCCCTGTTCCTTATCATATGGTGGGCAAGGAAGCATTTGATTTGAAGCCAGTCATAATGAGGCCATATCCACGACGACGTCACCTGGAAATTATTTCTTCATGTACGCTCATGCCTCTAACACACATTTTTAAGCTGGTGTTTCCTATGCTGCTCTTCTTGTGCAGTACGTTACTCATACGAGCTGCTTCTATGATGAGAAGCAAAACCTGATCCAACCTTCAAACCGTACACTTAGACTGCACAACTTTCGGTAATCATAAATCAGTGCGAGATATTAAGCATACACAAGTGATAGAGATAGCACTGTTCTAGTCACACAGCAAGTTTAGTTTTATTGAGAGCAATGTGTATTTCAATACCGTTAAGGTTTTTCCCAGATAGGCAGAAGTTGCGGAATAGCCCAGCGCAGCTGCAAGAATATTTGAACATGGCTGCGTTTGACAATCTCTGGAGGCGTGCAAGAAGACCATTTAGCACATCAGACCAGACCACAGATGCCACTGTAAAGTCCTGTGTTGCATTGCAAAACTTCGTGCTCAGCTATGCACAGCAGTCACGCTCTGCAAACAGCCCTCCAAGTTACTGCGATCACGAGGACTGGGATGGCCACATTATACAGGGTTAATGGAGAGCTCGCACTGAAAATCCACTTGGCATGGAAGTTTTCACTGGGTCTGGCCATCATTCTGTCAGGTAAACTGTCTTGCAAATGCACGCAGAGAGAACGAAGATTCCCGTGTTCGTATACGAATGGTACTGCAATTTGTTGCTTTCGCAGGACAGCTATGCACTGCGATAAAGAATGGCAACGTACTTTATGAAGGAAGAAGGGGTGCCATGGCAGTAGAAGATAGTGACCCATGCTGGAGGAGAGGTAATTTTGCATAGCAAAAAGGTACAATTCTATAATGACCAACTAGTGGCAGACCTGCGTATATTCGTTCTAAAGATTGAACAGCTACATTTTACTGGTTATCACTGTATGTAAAAGGTTACAGTATGACCAAATTAGGTAATTGCTAGTGGAAACCACTGTATTTTCTGGGAAATGCAAGGGAGCCATTTTCCAGTTTTATGCCTGCCGGGCTAACCAGCTTGCCTTCCACCAAATAATCAATATTGTTTCCGTGTCGGAAAAGGCGCCGACTACAGCAGGGGTCCGGGGCCCGAGCCACCTCCGAAGTTTTTGGAGGGTACCCAGCTCCCTCCTCTCCCCCATGGCGATGCCAAAGCCTCCCCCCCACGTCCCCCCCCCCTCCCCACCACACGCCTAAAATGTCATTACCAGAGTTTTGTCAGCCACATAAATTGTAGTTTGAGGTTTGTTCTGACTTCTCTCAAACTTTTCACTTAAAATTTTCTTTTGGCCACGGTTCTACTGCATACTTTTCCTTTAGTTCTGCGAATCCCCATAATAGGAGGAAAAGCGCATTAGAAGCATTAGCGCTGCCTCATTCACATTTTTTACTTCAACCTTGTTTTAACTTTCAACTTTACACTTTATCCACATACACAATGTGTTTAAACATACACACACGGTAAAGTTTAGAACGTTTCTGAAAGAGAAGAAGGCACTCAATTAAAAACTATTTATAAAAGTATGGATAGCCTATGCCCAGAGAATGAATATGTTGCCGTATGTTCACCTCGCTTGAAGTTACTTCGCGTGCTTTTCTGAGCCTGTAAAGAACCTGCAGATCTCAGTGACCCCTTCAGCGGAGTCTTTTATCAATGGGTGCGAATTTTACGTGTATGACATGTGTCTCCGTACTGCTTCTCTTTCTACCAAGCAATGTTAACGGCTCACGAAAAAAACACTTCTAATAATTTACAACATTTATTACGGATGGAACAGCGTCATTAGCACGCAGAGGTCATAAATATATAGAGGGCATCCCAATTAACGATTATTCCCCCAGGCTAGAAACAATAGCAGTTGCATTACTCGAAGAAAGCCTGTTGCATATTGTTTCCGGCACAGTCTAGTAACTCCCAGTGCTCTTTCAATTACTGATATTTATTTATGTAATTGTAAATAATTATCTAACTCGAGACGTGCTATCCTAATTATCAAAGTCAGTGAGGCATACGTAGCAACATCGAAGGCGCATCTAAATGAGGTATTTTCAGTGACGTACTCATTGCATGCTTATCGAGTGAGATCATTAATTATTATCTTCTAATTAAACCTCAATATGAAAAATTACTGGCGGCTATTGGAAACGATCTATACTGAAAACAATCTGCATTAAGGTTCCTTTGAGTAACGCAATTGCTCTTTCTTTAAATCTTGGTGCATGATAGTTGGGACACCCTTTATAAATCACGCAGTAACATAAATGAGGCAAGCCAGATTTACTCGTAATCAGAATCAACAACAGTCATGCGCAGCAGTGCTTATACTCAGAGTCGCAGAAAAAAAGAGAGAGAGAGATGCAGCAGTATCTCCAGCATTGGTGATGTCGAAGTATAAAAGAATTTTACGAATGAAGATTACACCACCAAGAGACGCCAGATTGTTTGTGGTGCGAGGACTCAAGCTGTGAAGTTTAACTGTCTCCTACTTCGAGGTCTTGCATATAGTCACACAAGGCCATCACCTTACTGAACAATTCTTCGAGGTCACGCAAAGTTGCTTTACACATTGAAACACACACACACACACACACACACATATATATATATATATATATATATATATATATATATATATATATATATATATATATATATATATATATATATATGTATATATATATATATATATATATATATATATATATTTATGTAGGCACGTGCATTTGTTTGTCTTTATTTGGCAACACGTTTCACCGCCTCACAAATGTTCTCGCACAGCACAGGACGCGCCGGCATGCATCGGAAGTTTCTGGAATGTTATCGATGCTTCTATCCGTTGTTTGTGACCAAGCCTTGTGTAATCTGATTTCATGTGTGCGCGACGCGAATAATGTAGAACTTTGTGGAAGGCACGCGGGCCCCAGCGATTGGTCTGGAACATTCGACGACTGATGTATAAAAGCCGACATGCTTGACCCGATAATCAGATTTTCGACGATCGCCGACTGTGTTCGCTGCTATCATTGTGCTTTAAGTGTAGCCTGTCTTTGTGGGCACAGGTTCGCCCACTAAAAGCTAGTTTTGTCTTTCACAGTATTGCTAGTGTGTTCTTTAACGTCACTACCACGTGAATCTGGTGGAGGTGCTTTTCGTCCATGTACCGGACGCCCCCGGCAAGCCATGATCCAAACCCGGACCACAAAGCGAGCACCAAGGTAGTACCGGACCATCGAGCAAGCCGCCCTCTACAACAGCTGCCTCCGGAGCACGGACTTCTACCTGAGAAGACCAAGAAGATTGTGGCCAACACAACCACAATGGCAGCCCCAGTGTCACCAATCGTACTTCAACAACCCAAAGATCCCCCTACTTTCCGTGGAGCTACGTCGGAGGATCCGGAAACCTGGCTCGAAACTTTCGAAAGGATCTCGACTTTCAACAACTGGATCTCTGAGGATAAGCTACGACATGCGTGCTTCTCCTTGGAAGATGCCGTGACGACTTAGTTCGAGTACCGGAAGTGCACCCTTGCAACATGGGACCTGTTCCGTAGTAACTTCCTGAGGACGTTCACGAGCGTTGTACGAAAAGAAAAGGCGAAGATCTGATGGAAACCCGAGGCCAACTACCCAATGAGACCAACGCCATCTTCACAGAAGAGATGACCCGTCTTTTCCGGCACGCCGACCCGGAAATGGCCGAAGAGAAAAAAGTGCGTTTCTTGATGAGAGGCGTAAAGCAAGAACCTTTCACCGGCCTAATCCGAAATCCACCGAAGACCGTAGCTGAGTTCCTGGCAGAGGCTACGACGATTGAGAAAGCTTTAGAAATGCGCACTAGCCAGTATAACCGCCAAGTGTTCACGCCTCAGTGCGCCATCCAAGCACTGGGCTCCGGTGATCTCTAAGAGACTATCAGGGCCATTGTGCGCGAACTGCGCAAGGTGTTTCCTTCATCACAGCCTCAAGTGGCTTCAATTGCCGACGCCGTCCATGAGCTGCTCCAACAACAGCTCGATGTAGTACCCTGAATCGCCGCAGCCTCAACCACAAGCGATGACATACGCCGCTGTAGCCCGCCGTCACGTTCCCCCTCCGCACCCAGGGCAGGGCCCATCGACAACAAAGCTCCGTCGTCCGCCACCACCCCCGCCGCCAGCACGCCAACCCTTCACCCCACGCAGCATTCCAAGGAAGACTGACATTGGGCGTGCCGCCGACCACCGTGCACTTTGCTATTACTGTGGCAAAGCCGGATACATCTACCGTCGATGCCCATACCGGCAGATGGGACTCCGAGGGTTCGCCGCTAACGCACCTAGACCACAGCTTGACGATCGACGTCGCGTTATCGCCGACTACCTCGCCGACATTCGATGAAGCCCTCGTCGAGCGTCCCGTTCACCATCACCTGGCCGCTACCTGTCGCCGCAGCGCCGACCATACACTGGCTCATAGACTGGCCCAGCGCGGGGCCAGTCCATGAGCCCATATCCGGAAAACTAAAAGCAGCGACTTATGGAAGTGCGGTTGCTGTTCGTCAAACTGACGAAGATCCTCCGCCGCCGACGAAGGCGCCGAAGAGACCATCTCGACGACATAATAACGGCACGCCACCGTCCCGACGAAGTGAGGAAGCCAAGACTGAACCGACCAAAGGCGACTTGACGAAGCGACGTTCCAGCTTCAGTTCAACACGACGCAGCCCTGATCGGACGCCAAGACCTAACTGCAACCCAAGACAAAGAACCACCGACCTTGACGTGCTTCTCGACGGCCACACAATTACCGCCTCAGCAGACAAAGGGGCCGATTACTCCTTAATGAGTGGACACATCGCCGCTCAGTTGAAGAAAGTTAAAACTACATGGGAAGGCCCACAAATTACGACCCCTGGAGGACACCTCATCACGCAGACTGGAATCTGCACGCCAAGAATTACCATTCACGGCCGGACTTACGCTGCCACCTTCGCTATCCTGCAACAGTGTTCACGAAACGTCATTCTCGGCATGGACTTCCTGAACCAACACGGCGCAATCATCGACCTGAAGTCGAGGTCAATAACGCTGTCGGAAGATCAAGCGATACCGCCGGAGAGCCCTCGTAGTAACCACGCCTTCAGTGCGCTCGAAGATCAAGTGAGTATCCCGCCTCGCTCTAGCATTGTTATTTCGGTTGGCACCGAAACGCCCGCTGACGTAGAAGGCGTTATCGAAGGTGACCAACGTCTAATTCTCGAAAGTGAAATTTGGGTCGCGAGAGGGGTCACTCGACTGCATGGACGAAACACGAAAGTGTTGCTGACAAATTTCAGCCACGAGTTCAAGCACATCAACAAGGGCACGACGATCGCATACATCGAAGAAATTCTGGACAGCAGCAATGCGTTTGTCCTCTCGGATTCTGTCGCATCTACCCTGGCGACCGTAGTTGCCGAGCCAGACTTCGACATAAATCCAAGTCTCCCCGTGATTAAGCAGCAGCAGCTCAGAAGTCTGGTTCGACGATACAAAGACTGCTTTTCGACGTCATCGAGGATTCGAGAAACACCAGTCGCAAAGCATCGCATAATAACCGAAGAGTGCGCTCGACCACTCCGCCAGAGCCCTTTCCGAGTTTCGACGCGAGAACGCGAAGCTCTAAGACAAGTCGACGAAATGCTGCGCGACGGCATCATCCAGCCGTCGAAAAGTCCGTGGGCATCTCCTGTAGTCCTCGTGAAGAAAGAAGAAAAAGGACGGAACCCTACGTTTCTGCGTCGATTATGGTCGACTGAACAAGATCACGAAGAAGGACGTATACCCCCTTCCCCGGATAGACGACGCATTGGAACGGCTCTGCAACGCTAAGTACTTCTCGTCGACTGACCTCAAGTCTGGCTACTGGCAAATAGATGTTGACGAGAGAGATCGCGAAAAGACTGCCTTCATCACGTCGGACGGCACCTACGAGTTCAAGTTCATGCCTTTCGGACTATGCTCGGCGCCTGCAACGTTTCAGTGCGTCGTCGACATGGTGTTAGCAGGATTGAAGTGGCAGAAGTGTCTTGTTTACTTGGGTGACGTGGTTGTCTTCCTTGGAAATTTCGACGATCACCTTAGGTGGCTTCCGACAGTATTAGAGGACATCAAGTCATCAGGCCTCACTCTGAAGCCGGGAAATGCCGCTTCGCTTACGATGAGCTTCTGTTCCTAGGCCACGTCATCAGCAAATCTAGAGTACGCCCCGACCCGCAGAAGACAGCTGCCATCGCAAATTTCCCGCAGCCGACTGACAAGAAGACAGTGCGTAGATTCCTTGGCATGTGCGCCTACTACAGGCGCTTTGTCAAGGACTTTTCCAGCATCGCTGAGCCGCTAACACATCTAACCAAATGTGACGGCGAGTTCAAGTGGGAAACGCCGAAGGCCGACGCATTCCAAGAACTTAAACGACGCATGCAGTCGCCCCCGGTACTTGCACATTTCGACGAAGACGCCGATACTGAATTCCACACTGACGCCAGTAGCCTAGGCTTCGGTGCAGTTCTAGTCCAGAGGAAAGACGGACTTTAACGCGTGATATCTTATGCTAGCCGGTAACTGTCAAAAGCGGAAGGCAATTATTCTACGACTGAAAAGGAATGCCTCGCCATCATTTGGGCTACAGCAATATTCCGCCCTTACCTATATGGCAGGCCATTCAAAGTCATCAGCGGCCATCAGGCATTGTGTTGGCTAGCTAACTTAAAGGACCCTTCAGGACGCCTGGTGCGGTGGACCCTCGGACTACAAGAATATGACGTCAATGTAAGCTACAAATCCGGGCGAAAACACTCTGACGCCGACTGCATTTCACGCGCCCCCATCATTCCCCGGTCGCAAGATGATGAGAACGACAACACCTTCCTCGGGATAATGAGCGCGGAAAACTTCACTAAACAACAACGAGCAGACCCGGAGCTAAAAGGCCTCGTCAAGTAATTGGAAGGAAACACCGACGTTGTCCCTAGGGCATTTAAGGTCGGATTGTCTTCGTTCACGCTACAAAATAACCTGCCCGTCAAGAAGAACTTCCCGGCAGTCCGCGCCAGCTAACTTGTTGTTCCGTCAGCGCTGCGTCCAGAAGTACTCCACGCCCTACATGACTATCCAACCGCTGGGCACCTCGGATTCTCCCGGACGCTGTCGAGAATACAGGTAAGGTATTAATGGCTGTGTCCGACCGCCGACTTCGCCCATTACGTCAAGACATGCCGAGACTGTCAGCGACGCAAGACACCACCGACAAGGCCTGCAGGATTACTACAGCCAATCGAACCCCCTTACCGACCATTTCAGCAGAACGGGATGGATTTGTTGGCACCGTTTCTGTCGTCAACATCCGGAAATATATGGATCGTCGTAATGACGGACTATCTCACCCGCTTCGCTGAAACAAAAGCTCTACCGAAAGGCAGCGCCGCCGAAGTGGGGAAATTTTTCGTCGGGAACATCCTGCTGCGATTAGGTGCCCCAGAAGTCCTCATCACCGACAGAGGAATGGCCTTTACCGCAGAGCTCACCCAAGCCATTCTGCAATACAGCCAGACAAGCCAGAGGACAACTGCGTACCCTCCGCAAGCGAATGGTCTCACGGAGCACCTGAACAAGACCCTCGCCGACATGCTAGCAATGTACGTCGACGTCAAGCACAAGACGTAGGACGTCGTCCTGCCGTATGTAACCTTCGCTTACAACACGGTGGTACAAGAAACAACAAAGATCACGCCGTTCAAGTTGGTTTATGGCAGGAACCCGATGACGACGCTCGACGCCACGCTGCCGCACGTCATAAACGAGGAGAATCTTGACTTCGCTACCTATCTCCAGCACGCCGAAGAAGACCGATAGCTCTCCGGCCTACGGATCAAGAACCAGCAGCGTACCGACAGCCGACACTACAACCTCCGTTGACGCTTCGTCGAGTACCAGCCAGGCGACCGTGTTTGGGTATGGACCCCGATACGCCGACGAGGAATGAGTGAGAAACTATTGCGACACTATTTCGGACCCAGTGATACTGGGTCCGAAATAGTGTTCCCATGAGTTTTTTCATCCAAGCTCATCCGACGTATTGGCGCACTGGACTATATGGTCTTGCCAGAAGCATTTCGCATTCATAGCAGTGCCGCGCACGATCTGAAGTGGTCCACGTGGTGCGTCTTAAACCCTTTTACGGACGCTGACAAACTTTCCTTATTTTGTTATTTTCTTTGCTACGAGTGCTTCTTTATTACTTTTGTTTGTTTGCAGCATCGGGTAGATGCTCTTTAAAAGGGGGTACTGACACGTGTACGTGTCTTTATCGGGCTACACGTTTCACCGCCTAACACATGTTATCACACAGCTCAGGACGCGCCTGCATGTATCGGAAGTTTCTGGAATGTCATCGATGGTTCCATCCGCTGTCTGTGACTGAACTTTGTCGAATCGTGTTGCATGTGCGCGCTACGCGAATAATGTAGATCTTTGTGGAAGGCACGTGGATCTCAGCGATTACTCTGGAACATTCGACGAATGATGTGAAAAGCCGACGCGCTTGACCCGCTCATCCGATTTTCGGTGATCGGCGGCTGTGTGCGCCGCTGTCCTTGTGCTCTAAGCGTAGCCTGTTTTTGTGGGTACAGGTTCGCCCAATAAAAGTTAGTTTTTGTCTTTCACTGTACTGCTACTGTGTTCTTCTTACGTCACTTCACGTGACAATATCCTGCAGCCTGCCCTGCGCACGCTCTTTATTCTCTCGCAATTGCATAGATCACATTGCTGCCAGGTGTTCAGCCTCAGTGAAAAGTAGTGGTATCTGCCTCCGGTATTATTTTTTTATACGTATTACCACTGAATATCGCTTCCCGCAAGAAAGAAATCCCGACTGGTTATGAGAATGCCATAACAAGATTGAATAATGCAATTTTGATAACGAATTAAAAATGCACATAAACAGCGTATAACGAGAGTTTGGCTCTTTCCACATATTCATTTATGGACAAAAGGTTTACCAACACATACCTTTGTTTACATTCATGCAAGAAGTTACGTCCGAGGTGGTTCAAAATCAAACTTCCTAGACAAAACATGGGAACAAACACAAGTTAAGCAAAAGACACACCGATAAAAAATTGAAAATATTTTTTTCTGACCAACAAGAAATTCATATTCAACAAGAACTATTCAACAAGAACAAGAAATGCATATTTTGTTCATGCATGCACTATTTAAAATTATCAAGAGCCTTTAATGCACTATGGAACCAACTATCCTGGTAAAAGTCAGTTCCAGCCGGAATGCTTTTATGAAGGCATGGTTGCGGCGCAGCTTATATACAATTCACATTTCGCGACTCTTAAACTACAAGATGAGTTAGGTATGGAATAGAATTGAAATTGAAATATTTTGTCACACATGGCGTTCACAACATCTTAATGCAACTTGTCAGATAATGCTGAGGAAAACATTTTGTTGCGTAGTTCAGTTTTTCAGCACGTTACTTAAAGTTGCGTCATCACTGAACTCTAAGCAATGCCTGCGTTCCTGAAAAAAAAAAAAAACGCAACTCTTTTATGCACAACAAATGTATAACAAAATAACGCTTGTGCAAATCTCCCTCTGTCGCGCAGTTGTCTGATGTAAGAAGCTTGTGAGGTATTGGCAAATAAATAAATACTAAATACTCTTTCTACTCTTAATTTCCGCCTTTAACTACATTCAAGAGTGCGCACACGTGGCTACATAGCGCACAGGCAACAACCGTGTATATTATAAGCCTACGTCGAACATATCCTAATTATCAAGTCGAACGAAATCTCCCCATACTTTTAGGCCACCATTTCAATACTCACAGACTAAAGGCAACGAAAACAGCCAGCGTCTCGGAAATGGTAAAGGAGCACATTCAGGCTTTCACATCAATACATTCTATTTGGAAAGGTACTCGAACCACGCTCTTTCACTGCGGGAAAAAAAATGGCCTGTCCAAGTTGCGCATGCATGCAGCGGCTCTTTTTCATTAGCGGACACCATTGCGTGCGACGCAGCGGTGTGGAGGGCGTCTGTTCTCTTAATTGAAGGACCGGAAGTGCATATTATTTATTGCTCTTTTCATGGTCATCGTAGCATGCTGCCTCGGAGATAAGCCCGTCTGCGGCCATTAAGGGCCGTTTTTAATATCTAGCGGAAATTGTGAGAAGCGTATGTGTATCGAGGCTGTAACAAGCAAGTCGCATCGCGCCAAGCTGATCAGTCTCAACTCATGTCATTCATACCTACAGAAGCCCTGTGTATGCTGTCTGCCATCCGTCAGTTCTTGCGCCATCTGCGAGAGCGTCCTCTTCTAACGGGTGATAACGGAATGGTTGTGCCAGGTTCTGTGTTCAATATTGACGAGCCTATTTTACATGCTCCTTGCATTAGGTTGGGGTGATTCATTACAAGACGCCAGTTCTGAATACCCAAAGCTCTCATTAAGTTTTTCATGTGTGTTAATATAAATTCTCTCGGAACGTGCCTCATGGTTGTGTATAAAGCTCTGCACACTTCTTCACTTATTATTCAACTCGTGAAAAGGAAGTTTGCGTCATGTGTCGTGTATAAACACGAAGCGCGCGCCATCTCTCGAGTAATAAGCACTCCGCAAGGAGAGACGAGCGCATACATTCACGAGGTCGTTAAGTTGGCAGCGAGAACATGAATATGAGATCATAGAGTGAGAGCTTACAAAGGATTAATGATGGATTTGGAATAAACAGAAATTGGGATATTTTGACATTTTCCAGGTCCTGGCCCAAACGCAAAGGAACACAACGCGATGCACCATCAAGCAAGCGACGAGGATTACGCACGAGTCACACCGGAAGAAAACATGCATTGGGCAACGTCGTATCCATGGTTTGCCGACGCCGACACCACACAGCCGACCATGAAATAAACCTAACGCCTGCCCTGCCCATAACCAAAGACAATGAGCACATTAGAAGGCCTCTACCTCGGCCCAGCCCGCTGCCAAGGGATGGTCTTAAAGGGGTCCCGAACCCCTTCTCATCGAAGTCAAAAAATGCTTTTCAGGTTAGAACAGACTATTCCAGTAATAATTTGCTGCGAAAATTCGCTTTAATGCGTTCAGCCTAACCGGAGTTATCGGCAATCGAATACCGCTTGCGATCCCCTTCGCGGTGCTCCTGGTGCTTCTTCAATGCCTTAAACTGCGAAGGCTACTTCAGAGCGGGGAGGCACCCACAACGCTCCGCCTACTGAAACTCATTGGGACGCGCAGTTCAGATTCCATTTTGCACCTTCACATAGACGCCATTACCTTCCAATTAACGCTTAGGACGCGCCAAACTCGTAAGCACTGCCCTAACTTCCGGTTGAGTTCACGTTGACTCAGCCTTTTGCTGTGCAACACTGTACTAGATAGCTACGCTCGGCTATTTTCGCACCGAGTGACATGGACAGTACGCTTTCTTTCGCACTTATCTCGATGACAATCAAGCTATTTCTGAGGATAAAACAAATTTGGTGGGTTTGTAGGCTATGGCACTGCGCAACCCACTATTCCTGTCTTCGTGATGCAGGTGCTCTGTCCGCTCATCGCGTCCGGGAGGAGGCACAATACTTGACCATTACGAGTCACATTAAGTCACATTACTTAACCTGATACGCTCCTTTTTCAATATGTGCCCACCCCTCATTTAATGTCCTGTTCATAGACCTTTGAGGTATAATCAGTAAATAAACAAATAAAATGGTGTGGTCATATTGTATAGGGATCTGCGTTTCTCTGTAAATTCGCAGTTTCCAAGAAAAATTGAAATTAAATTATAAGGTTTTACGTGCCAAATCCACTTCCTCATTATGAGGCACACTGTAGTAGAGGACTCCGGAAATTTCGACCACCAGAGGTTCTTTAACGTGGATCTAACCGAGAAAATAAGGTGATTATGTTGCGGAATTTGCGACTTACACACGCAGAGAATACCCATGGCATAAAGAGCAGTTACTTTCTTAACATGTCAAATTGTGTATAACGGTACTGAGGGCGCTAAAAATGGTGCATTGGCAATGGCTCTTAAGGTACCCTTTTGCAATGTTATTAATTTGATTGTGCAGACCATCCGTCATTAGGTTGTCCACGCTTCGCAGGTATACAGATTACGTCGTCTCGCCATGGGGGTCATTGCCGCCTGCTCTTTCTTGGGGCAGAAGACGGTGCCCGAATGGGGTGAAACCACTGCCTCTCAACAAATCGGCTTTCAATTTTGAAAAATGTCAATCTATTCATTCATTCATTCATACTATCAGCTATCTTACTGCTATCGCAAATGTGGAGAATAAAAACATAAAAAACAAACATAGAATGTGACACAGTTACAAGCTCTGACTCACAAAGCTTGTCTTAGAATGGAAAAGATATATGAAATACAACATACATGGGAAAGCAATAAAGAAATTATTCACAATATGGCGCCGCGTCGTCATAGGCACAGTAAGTCATACATGTAAAAGTAAAAGTAAATGCATACATATTGGTCAATTCACTACGTGTTAGTACGAAATATTGTGCTTTTAAGACCTTCCAAAAAGGCAGTTAAGGACATCGAGGTTACAAGAGAGTCGGGTAACAATTACCATTCTCTTATCGTCCTAAGAAAGAAACAACTTGAAGCAGTCATTGCGGACGAATGTAGGAGGAATGTACATACTATGATGATGCATCGTTGACGCGTTCATAGGGAGCTAAAAATAATGATCTGGTTTAATATCAACTTGATTGCGAACAACTTCGAAGAGGAATCTTAAAGGTCGTATTTAGTTCTGAGCTCAAGTGGTGCTAGATCAGCTAATTGACATAACTCTGTTGGACAATGGATGCGAGGATATTTATTAAATACAGACCTGGCAGTTAGCCTCTCTATTCGGTCAAGTTTAGATCAGTTAGTTACGGTGTGTGGGTCGCAAACAAGTTTAACATATTCAATAATTGGTCAAACCAGAGTTCTGCAAGCAAGACATTTAATTTCAGGGGTTGCCCGATTGAGGTTCCGCCTGACAGACCACAGGGCTTTAAGCGATATGATGCACACATTTTCTCTGTGTGTGTTCCAGCGTAAATCTTATGTAAAAAACCCAAGTACTTGTGTTTTTCAGCGTTCTCATTTTGCTGTCATCAGTGTAAAAATATTATGGGGTTTTAAGTGCCAAAACCACTTTCTGATAGTAGAGAACTCCGGAAATTTCGACCTCGTTGGGTACTTTAGCGTGCACCTAAATCTAAATACACAGGCATTTTCGCATTTCGCTCCCATCGCAATGCGGCAGCGGTGGCCGGGATTCAATCCCGCGACCTCGTGCTCAGCAGCCCAACACCATAGTTGCTGAACCACCACGGTGGGTTGTCATCAATGTAGTATGAGTAACTAAGGGTTAGCGTTTCGCGTGACCTAGACACAGAGACTGATCTTTGCGGGTTTACGGACATTTGCAAATCGTTCGCACCATCTTCTTTTTTTTTGTAGATTTGAGTAAAGTTAGTGGTTTTGTCTCGATTGAATTTGGTTATAAATGACGCATTCGTTGGCAAAGAAGCGCAATGGCACAGTGATGTCAGTAGGCATATCATTAATAAATACGAGACACAAGATTGGTCCCAGTACCATACCTTGAGCTACAGCAGACTCTAGAAGTGAGGGTACACGCTGGCACATTCCAATTTGAACATAGTGCTGTTGCGCCGCCATTGTATATGGGCACATTATTGGCACGCTTCCAAGAACTGGAGAAACAGCGTGTAGTAATAGATGAGTGAAATATAATGGCAAGATATTGCTACAGGATAGTGTTTTCAATGACGAAGAGCCGAGCAGTAAGACGACGACGACGACGATTAGAAGCTCGCGCGGGCTGTTGCCTCTTGGCCAAGCGCAGCGTATTTTCTTGTAAACATACTTGTACACAGCTTTTCTTCTGCGTCTCCCTCCGTAACACATCTGGTGGAGGTTGACGTTCCCTGTACCTCGTCACGGAGCTTCGCAGTGGATGGTACGTCAAGCCTTACTTCATGGCTCCCGGCGACGACAACCAGACTCCGCCGGCTCCGACACCTGCTGCCACCTCGACGACCTACATCACTCTCCCTGCTCCCTGTGATCCTGGCGTATTCTCGGGCAAAGATGGGGAAGACGTCGATGACTGGATCAGCCTGTATGAACACGTCAGCCGCAATAACCGGTGGGACCCTACTATTATGCTCGGCAACGTAGTCTTTTACCTTGATGGCACACCTAGAGTTTGGTATCGCACGCACGAAGATGAGCTCACCAGTTGGGATACACTTAAGACTCAGCTTCGAGACTTGTTCGGCAACCCCTACGGTCACCAATTTGCCGCGCCGAAGGCGCTTTCCGGCCGTGTGTAGACCTCAACAGAACCCTATGTCACGTACATTCAGGACGTCTTGGCTCTGTGCCGCAAAGTTGACACCCACATGACTGATTCCGACAAGGTTGCCCACATCCTCAAAGGCATTGCCGATGACGCCTTCAACTGGCTCGTTTGCAGCAACGTAGCGACGGTGGATGCTGTTATAAAAGAGTGCCGCCGCCTGGAATTCGCTAAAAGCCGACGTATTGATCAGCAGTTTGCCGGTCTGCCCAACACCCCAGTGACATCTTGCTGTGCCGACATTCCTCCTGCCAACAACACTGCCGATGTTACCAGGATCGTCCGGCGTGAGATCGAGGCCGCCTCCAGTCCCACCTACACATCTGCAGTCACGGCCTCACCGATCCAGGCAGTTGTCCGCCAAGAGTTCGAAAACATGGGTCTTCACACCATCTACTCGGCCCATCGTCCTGATACCCGCCCGCCTTCTTCGATTCCGCCCCGTCCCACATCTTCTTACCCTCCACGCTTCCGCAACCCATCTGAATGGCGCACTACTGACGACAAGCCCACTTGATTCCACTGCCATCGAATCGGGCACATTTCTCGGCACTGTCGCAGTCGCTGTAGTTCCCCGACCCGGCCTACTTATACTGCCTACTCTCGCGCCCCAGGTGGCCTTTCTACTCCCTATGCCGCACGCTCCGATAACGCCGCCGCTGATTCTCCCGCACCGAACCGCTCCTACTCTCGTTTGCTTTCGCCCCAACAACGACAATCTCGCTCTCCCCAGCCCCATCGCTCCTATTCGCCGACTCCCTTCGGACGCCGCTCCCAGCCGGAAAACTAGACGATGCAGCGCCTCGAGGTGACGCTGCATTGCTCCCTAAGCCGCCAAATCTTCTACTGACGTTGCCCACTCATCCGAAGCTTCTGGACGTGCAAGTCGACGGTGTTTCTGTGTCTGCACTCATAGACAATGGAGCGCATTTGTCAGTAATGAGCGCTGACTTTCGTAACCGGCTCAAGAAAATTATCACGCCGGCCACGACGCCTGTTGTCCATGTCGTCAATGGCGGAACAGCGCCCGTATTTGGTATGTGTACCGCCCGCGTCTCCATCGCCGATCGCTCAACAATCGTGCTAATCACAGTCATCACTCACTGTCCCCACGACATCATCCTCGGCTTAGACTTCCTCTCCGCACATTCTGCTCTCATCGATTGCTCCGCCAGTACTCTCCGCCTCGACCTGCCTGTTCTGGATCCCGCTGAACAACACCCTACTCGCCTCAGTTCCATCGACTTCGTTCGCTTGCCACCTTCGGCACTTGCTTACGTTGATTTCGCGTCATCCCCACCAGTCCCCGATGGTCACTACATCGCGGCTTCTATGCAAGACGTCCTACTTACACACGGGATCACAGTAGTTCATATAGTTTTATCTATTACGGCGAATTGCGTCTGCCTGCCAGTGGTCAACTTTGGCTTGACGACACAAGTGCTGCCATGCGGGATGTCTCTGGCCCAACTTTGCTCATTCGAGGATCACTCAATAGCATCGATTTCAGTAGACGACCATTCAGCCGATCCTACCCTACCGTCGCAGTCGGTAACTTGTACCATCGCCAACTTGCAAAAAATGATTGCACCCGGCATTCCTTCCGAACACGCTCGTGCGCTCTACCGCGTTCTGATTTCCTACCAAGATATTTTTGACTTTAACGATCGTCTTTTGGCCCAAAAACAGCTGTCAAACATCGCATTAATACTAGCGATGCCCCTACTATTCATCGCCGCCCGTATAGAGTATCACCGGCTGAGCGTCAAGTTAATCACACCGATGTTTGCAAAATACTTGCCAAGAACATTATTGAACCGTCATGTAGTCCATGGGCGTCACCTGTTGTGCTGGTAAAAAAGAAAGATGGCTCATGGCGCTTTTGCGTGGATTATCGGCACCTTAACAGGGTTACCAAAAAGGAAGTGTATCCCCTACCTCGCATTGATGACGCCCTTGACTGCCTCCACGGTACTCGCTATTTCTCCTATATGGACCTTCGCTCCGGCTATTGGCAGATTGCCGTGGACGATCTCGACCGCGAGAAGACTGCATTTGCAACACCCGACGGTCCTTATCAATTCAAAGTGATGCCGTTTGGTCTATGTAACGCTCCTGCCACATTTGAACGCATGATGGACTCCCTTCTTCACGGTTTCAAATGGTCTACGTGCCTGTGCTACTTGGACGATGTCACAGTATTCTCCCCAACATTCGCTACGCACCTCGAGTGCCTCTCAGCAGTCCTGGATGTTTATCGGCGAGCCGGTCTGGAACTCAACGCATCGAAGTGCCAATTCGGCCGTCGCCAGATTACCGTCCTTGGCCATCTCGTGGACGTGAACAGAGTGTAACCGGACCCAGGCAAGATCCATGCTGTTACGCATTTCCCTGTTCCAAAGTGTGCCAAGGATGTGCGCAGCTTCATCGGCCTTTGCTCGTGCTTCCGCCGTTTCGTGAAAAATTTCGCGGCCATGGCACGACCACTGACCGAGCTCTTAAAAAAAGACGCCCCTTTCCCGTAGGGCGATAACGAGGCCTCTGCATTCTCGCTTCTCATCGACCTTCTCACAACGCCTCCCATTCTGGCCCATTTCGATCCTTCTGCGCCTACCGAAGTCCGTACTGATGCCAGCAGTCACGGAATTGCCGCAGTAGTGGCACAACGCCAGCGTGGCCACGACCGTGTTATCGCTTACGCCTGCAGGCTCCTCTCACCCGCGGAGCGCAACTATTCCATAGCTGAGCGTGAGTGTCTGGCCCTAGTTTGGGCGGTTGCGAAGTTCCGCCCATACTTATATGGCCGACCCTTTTCCGTTGTCACAGACAAACACGCGCTTTGCTGGTTATGCTCACTGAAAGACCCTACAGGAAGACTTGGTCGCTGGGCCTTACGCCTCCAAGAATATTCGTTCTCTGTTACCTACAAATCTGGCCGACTCCACAAAGATGCTGACTGCCTGGCTCACTACCCGGAATACGAGCCTGACGATGCCGACAGCAGTATCGCCGACGGCATTTCCTCTGTGTCTGCCTTCGCTAACATCGCCGATGAGCAGTACCGAGACCTATCGCTTCGAGTACTCATCGAGTGTTTGCGCTCTACACCTACCGACGCATCCGTTCGCCGATATGTCCTCCAGGGTGGCATTCTGCACCGGAGGAACTTCCTCCCTGATGGCCCTGATTTTCTTCTTGTCGTGCCAAAATATCTACGACAGACTGTGCTCTTTGAGATGCATGACGCACCCACTGAAGGACAACTTGGGGTAACCCGCACGTACGACTGCGTCCGCCGCCGCTTCTGTTGGCCTGGTCTCGCTCGCTCCGTTCGACGCTATTTTGCTGCCTGTTATCCCTGCCAGCGTCGGAGAACACCTCAGGTGCTACCTTGCGGTCATCTACAGCCGATTACCGTCCCTGTGGAACCGTTCTTTAGTGTTTGATTAGACCTCCTCGGCCCCTTTCCCACGTTATCCTTTGGGAACAAATGGGTAGTCGTCGCAACTGATTACGCCACCCGATACGCTATCACGCGAGCTCTGCCCCCCAGTTGTGCCACTGATGTCGCGGACTTTCTCTTGCGTGACATTATCTTAGTGCATGCCGCACCGCGACAGCTGCGCAGTGACCGTGGTCGTAACTTCCTCTGGAAAGTTATCGCCGACATTGTGCGTTCCTGCTCTATTCGACACAAGCTGACCTCATACCATCCCCAAACTAATGGCCAGACAGAGCGGTTAAACCATGCTCTTGCCGACATGCTGTCCAAGTACGTTTCGAAGGACCACCACGACTGGGACGTTGCCCTTCCTTACGTCACATTTCCATATAATTCTTCCCGGCACGACACCGCCGGATTTTCTCCATTTTATCTACTCTACGGTCGCGAACCCACCTTGCCCCTTGACACGGTACTTCCTCCTGCTGCGATCTCAACAACCGAGTATGCGCGCGACGCCATCGCCCTCGCCGACTATGCACGCCAGCTTGCCCGTGCTCAACTGACGGATTCGCAAACCACGCAGCAGCGTCAGTACAACGCCCGCCACCGTGACGTACAGTTTTCGCCTGGTGCACTCGTGCTCCTGTGGTAGCCCTCTCGTCACGTCGGACTTTCAGAAAAGCTCCTTTCGCGATACGCAGGGCCCTACCGCGTGCTGCGCCAGGTGACGCCTATGACGTACGAAATTGCTCCTGTGAGCTCAACAGCGTCATCTACTCTGGCATCTAGTGATGTCGTGCACGTCAATAGGCTCAAGACCTACTACACTGCTTCAGACTTCGGCCTTTAGTCGCTCCGGGACGGCGCTTTTGCCGCCTGGGGTAGTGCTACGGGACAGTATTTTCAATGACGAAGAGCCGAGCAGTAAGACGACGACGACGACGATTAGAAGCTAGCGCGGGCTGTTGCGTCTTGGCCAAGCGCAGTGTATTTTCTTCTAAACATGCTTGTACATAGCTTTTTGTCTGCGTCTTCCTCCGTAACAATATTTTGAAACCCATTCCAAATACCTGCATAAGAATTTATTTGGTATTTCATCTGGTCCGGCTGATTTCGTTCTACTAATGTTGAGGAGCAAGTTTAGAATTTCTTCTTCACTAATTACTATATCCTCTATTAGGGCGCTATTGGAGGTATCTACGAAGAGTGGAACCGTACCGTTATCGCGCGTAAGAACATGCGAGAAAAAATCTCTGATGCTGTCAACCTGTTTATCGTTGTTTCAGCTCGCATGCACGTGTGGTCGCTTACCCTGAAGATTAACATAGCACCAAAAGTTTCCGGAGTCTTCTGCAAGAAATTTTTTAAGTGTGATGCTATCAGACCTATCCTTGCTCTCCCGAACTAGTTGTTTTAACTGTTTACATAGATGTCGAATGGGTTCCTTGTATTGTGAGGTGGGGTTTTGCGAACGGGCTTTTCGTTTCCATTTCAGTTTCCTCTTAATATGTATAATTTCCCTCGTCATCCAAGGAGTTTTCTTCCTGACAATATTGCGGCGCTTGGGAACAAAACGTGCGATGCACTGTCGTACAATGTTCGGAAAAGTGTTCCACAGTAGGTCTGTACTGGCGTCGGAACAGTAATGTATCAAAAACTGGTCGAGGGACTGTTCTAAGAAGTCAAGTACACCGACGTCATCAGGAGCTTGAAAATCTACAGTGAACTTTTTTGAATGAGTGCTAGGTATGTCCGCAGTAACGTTCAAAGATAACATAACCATATTGTGGTCAGATAGACCATCTGGAACTTCACAGCAAACAAGAGAAGATATCAAGCCTGGCGAGAGAAAAACCAAATCAAGAATCGAGGACGTTGTTCCACATACTCGTCTGTAATGCGTTACTACCTGGGTTACCTCGTAGCAAAATGCAAGCTCTAGCAGCTGTTCACAACCGCCAACTTCTACCGGTCTAGGGGAATGGGACAGCCAATCAATCTCCGGTAAGGTAGTCCCCTGGTATGATAATGTTATCACGTTGATGCAGATTCGAATCCAGAAAATTTCTGACTTGAAACAACGCACCTATGGGGCAACCAGGAGGAGGGGGGGAGGCGGTAACACCACCTATGAAAACTGTACGACTGTCTAAGTTAGTTTTAATCCAGACTGCTTCAATATCACTCTCAGCTAGCAGAATCGTGAATTAAATGTTGCTTTTAATTTTAATGGCAACACTACCACCCCTTCTCCCTCGATCTTTTCTTATTACTATGTACCCGGAAGCTGTTATTTCTGCATCGCACATGTCCGACATGTTTTTGTAATTACCAGGATGTATGGGTCATGTTCCAAAACAGCGCATTCAAAAGCATCAGCCTTGATCACCAGGCTTCTGGTTATCAAATTTATGATGTTAATTGCACAGAGTTCCGGGTGATAAGTTCATGCCGTAGTTCTATCGGGAGAGGCGTTCTACTTGCTCCGCTCGTTTGTTACGTCATTCCAAGACTACATATTTTCATGAACTAGGAGCTGGTCCAAAAATAATTTAACCTTGGCACCCTTACTTCTTCCTTCTTCTGATGATATCCATAGTTTCTGGCGGATTTCAACGACTCGCCTTGAGAAGTCTTCATTAACGCTCAATTGTGTACCTTTGAGTTTGCTACAGTTGCTAAAAATTCTAATTTTATCCCTGAACTCCGTAATTCTGAGAATATTTGGACGATTTCGACCACAGATTTTCTTTCCTAACCTATGTATTCGTTCAATCGAATTTATTTTCTATTTTAGTATACCTCCAAAGATTTTCTACTTCAGCTTTTTTATCAAAATCTCATCTGTATCAGATTCTTCCTCCTCCTCTACTCCTCTTACGATGAGGTTTGTAGCGTTCCTAGTTGAAGGACACAGTAGACGTAAAGCGTTGCTGTGGAATTGGCGTCCATTTCGTCTACATTTTATTTTCACTTCCCTCTTCTCTTCTCCTGTCCCCCAGTTCCCGCGCTTCCTGATCTTTTATGCTAAGGCTCATACCGCTTTCCTAACCTATGTATTCGATCGATCGAGTTTATTTTCTATTTTAATATACCTTCAAAGATTTCTTAGTTCACCTTTTTCATCAAAATCTCATCTGTATCAGATTTTCCTCCTCTTCTACTCCTCTTATGATGACGTTATTTTGCCTGGAGTGGTTATCCAGGTCCTCAGTTTGTCTTCTCAAGGCAGCCATGTGCACATCTAATGGCTGAACACAACTTCCCACTTTTGCAAGCCTGTTCTAAATTTGGTCCATGCTCTGTAACTTCGTTTCGATATCAACAAGTTTGCTTTGAATTTGCGTTATGCTTAATTGCGATGATGCCTGCTTTTGTTGAATTTCGCAAATTTTTGACAAAATTTCTTTTTGGTTCTGAAGCATTTCTTTAACCATATCCTCCAGCGGAGGCCCAGGGTCTTCTACATCTCCGGAAAGCATAAGTAACAGGCTTGGCATTGAAACCACATCGTACAAACAATAAAGCACTATTTGTGGACACGGCAACACAATAAGACATAAGGAATTGCGAGGAAAGCCTGTTTTTTGACCACGAACCTGCACGAAGAGCGGCACATTAGGCGTCATCGTCACGACAGGGTTGCTGTGTCTACTGAAGAAAGCAGGCGCTGGTAGCTATTTAAAACCAACGGCGAGGTAATCCACTTATTGGTGAGTGACGTCATCGTAGCTTTGCGTGGTCCTCCGTAGGCATCATGCACATGCGTAGCATCTGAGATTGTTGGCGGCGTAGGAAAGGTGCCGAAAGCATTGTCGAAACGAAGCGGCACTGGAGCTCCCAATTCAGCGCCACGCCAGCAGCATCCGTCCCTGTGTCGAATTGGCTGTTGCCGAGGCCGAAGCGAGAGTAAGGCATCCAGCAACAATCTGCACGAAGAGCGGCACATTAGGTATCATCGTCACGACTGGGATGCCGTGTCCACTCTCGGTTCTAGGTTTTAAAGCTGTCAAGACAAGTATTCGTTGAGTAAAACGAAGCAGTGCGAAGAAGACGAAGACAGCAATCGAAAACACATACAACAGGACTAGCGCTGCGCTGCCAACTGGAAAATTTATTGAAAAGTCCCACAGCATTTGTACCGTGTCAAGAAACACCACTAACCAAAACGTTGAAGCGCATGGGTACTGCCCACAAGTATAGGTGCTCATCTAAAAAAAATTATCTCATTATTTGTTAGGCTGAGCGGTGCTGTGCTAACGCGGTTATCTCCTGCTTTTGTAATGTAGTAAGTTTCTACCATTTCTCTTTCTTTGTTACTCTTCGCTTGATTTAGAAACCTAGTGTCATGGAACATTGAGATACATAAGCTTTTGTCGCAAATGCGCCGCTAATAGCTGCCGTACCTGCTTTTCACATTGTTTTTGTGCTGCCTGGCATTGCTCTTTCCGACAAACCGAGCTCCTAACAAGTTCTCACCCAGGACGTTTACATTTTTAAAGTGAAGCTTTCTTTGCCTAATCCTTCGACTTTCCGACTGCTGCTTCTGCTGCCGCTGTGGGTTGCTGCGGCTGCTGCTGTCGCGCACACCGCGTGGGGGGGGGGGGGAATTCAGAGCGTGTATGTACATGACAGGCGCAAGTAAGAGAGGAAAGGCGACGAGAGCAACTCGTTTTCACCCCACCATGTCGCATGAGCACAATGCCCTCTGGAGCTCCGTGGCCATGGCCACTTTAGCCGCAGGATAGCTGTAATTATCCGTGAAATCCCCTCAATAGCATTGCAAAAACTGCAGCGCTTCCCTTTCTACCAACGTGCGACGCCGGAAGGGACGCACATAGAGCTGTACAGAAGAGAAGACGGAGAGGGAGGAGAAGAGGCATTTCCCAGGTAACAGGGGGGGGGGGGGGGGAGGTGACATGAGAAGGCAAGGAAACCCTAGTGGTTTCGGGGAAACAGGATAAGCGTAAGTTTGACGTATGGCACAGTGCGTTGCTCCAATTTATGAAAAATAAATCCCATGCAAATATTTCAAGTGGGCAATTTACGCAGGGAGTGAAGAAGCCGAGCTGGATTAATTAAAGCGCACTAAAGGGTCCAGGAGACACTACGGAAGCAGTTGACCGTCAAATCAACGCTTCTCTGCCCACGAGGGTTGCAGTGTGAGCTTGTTAGTAACGGATTTTCAAGGGGTGTACGGTAGCGCAATTAAAAGACGGGACAAAAGAAGACACACAGGGACAAAAAGAGCGCTAACTTCGAACCACGTTTAATATCGAAAACCAGGTCATGCTTATACACTATACCAACATGAGTCACACCCACGTGAATAACATTCAGAGCGAAACATTTTGATAAGTGATATGTTGAGCCATGCGCAAGAATTGCAGTTCTTTTTCAGAGAGCGCCAATGACCGTTTGCTTCAAACAGTCATTGGCCCTCTTTCGTAGTTCTTTCAGTTCTTTTCAGAGAGAGTCAATTCAGCTCTTTCTCAGAAAGAGCCAATGACGGTTTGCTTCACATCGTCATTGGCTCTCTCTGAAAATGAACTGAAATTTTTGCGCATGGCTTAACTTATCACTTATAAAAATGTTCCGCTCTGAATGTTTGTTAGTTCACCTGGGTGTGACTCATATTCCCTGAGTGTTTAAGTACGACCTGGTTTTCTATAATAAACATTGTTGGCAGTTAGCATTGTTTGTGTTCTTGTGTGTCATCTTGTGTGCCGTCTTTTATTCGGGCTACCGTACATCCCTTGAAAACTAACTTCTGTGCCCATCGCGGCCGCTTTCTGGCAATGACATTGCTAGAACGACCGAAAGCTGAGCAAGTTGGTAAATTTAAATTAAATATGGGCTTTTACGTGCCAAAACCACTTTCAGATTATGAGGCACGCCTTAGTCGAGGACTCCGGAAATTTCGACCACCTGGGGTTCTTTAACGTACACCTAAATCTAAGTAAACTGGTGCTTTAGAATTTCGCCCCAATCACGGCCGCGGTGGCCGGGATTCGATCCCGCGACCTCGTGCTCAGCAGCCCAACACCACATCCACTGAGCAACCACGGTGGTTAGGCTAGTTGGGAAGGATTCAATATGCAAAAAGAAAGTGAGGCATGCAGACAGGACGCAAGAGTAGAGAAGTGGACAACACGAACGCCGACTATCAACTGAAGGCAGCACTGAGGCGAAAAAAAGAAATAGGACACAAAACTCATCTGCCCAAGCTCAGGAATGGTATCACCACGTGTCAGTCGGGTACATGTGCCGGTCTACGTGAGAGATAACTGTTAAGGAACTTAATCTCTTCCTTGTGTAAAGTAATCGAAGGCTAACTCACGCACGCACTTCCACCAATATAGATATGCCATGCCTCTACCATAAGACGCATATCGTCATTCTTATGCCTGTAAAATATCGCGCATTCATCTAACTCTGCCGTGCAGTTACAATCTTGCCAATGTAGGGAAAGAGTAGAAGTCGATCCACCGGTTAAGGACGTTTTATGTTCCATTAGCCTCTGATTGATACACCACCACGTTTGCCCTACGTAGAACTGGCCACAGCTAAGGGTAATTTTGTTAACCACACCCATACGACAGTCAGTAAACCTGTTGTTCTTATTGTTCTTCACTCGACAAATATCTGTTCTCTTTTTGCCTTTTACCTGCTCCCTTTTCCTCTGCACCGCAGCGGCATATCTTACCTAGTTTACAGTGAGCAGTGAAAGCAACATTAACATCATATCTACTGGCAACTTTTTAAAGCCTGCACCACACTGAATGAATGTACGGAATAGCCACTACTCTTATTTTTCTATTACTGCTTTCTGTAATCCCGTCCCTTCCCCTCGAAACCAACTTCTTTAGACGCTCAGCCACAGTGGCCTCTACTACACTAGGATAACCTGCTTCTGATAAGCGCCGGACCTGCGCATTAAAACTGGCGCTTCGTTTGTGCATGCAGGATTTGGCGAGAGAAGACTTAAGACATGGCAATTCTGTTGTTTACTACTTAGGAATTCTTGGATTGAAAGTATAGCAACGGCTTCGAAGATCTTGGGAAGTACTGCCAACAAACGTGATTTTGTTTGAAGACCAAGTAAATGTCAAGAAACTGAATTACGTGTCGTTTAGGACATTCCTTGTTAAACTTTAATCCTCCTCCATAAAGTTTAAATTGCTCACTTAATGAGGCAACAGCAAAATGGAATTATTCCCTAATGCAGAAAATCAGGTATTCATCAACGTAACGAAATATCTTGATAACGCCATCACCTAAGGCTTTCTCTAAGCAGCTGTCAACCTTACACAGGTAAATATTGCTAAGAATAGGAGCAACATTTGAGCCAATACAAATGAATGATTTCTGCAGAAAAACGCGACCTCCTTCAACCATCAACTGGGCATGCAAGGAGGATTGGAGCTATTCTTTCCGCTGAATCATGGCGCCAAGTTAGGTTCTATCAGGAGGGCCTAAAGGCCCGTTGCGCGGCCCTGAGAGACGGTCACCATTGTAACCGCACCTACGCTGATTGGAATAGGTTAGCCGTGCAATACGCGGTATTCCTGTGGAGGATAAAGCTTCTGGAGCTTCAACAAAGTAAGAGGAAACACCTTTCTAATAATTCACCCTTCAAATAATCTACTGGCGCTTGGAGACGCCATCGTAATTGATACCCATAGAAAAACCCTTGCTTTAGGTCCTAAGCACTGTTTTAAGCCTAACATCAAACCCGTTGACGTTTTAAGCATACCGCGCTGCATAACCAGGTTCGTCCCGGAAGAAGAACACTCGCGCTGTATTTCAGATTGCATTGCTAGCATTTAACGATCAAATTCTCATTTTAAGACGTCTGACTCTGTCCGACCGTTAGTTATATACGTTGTGGAGCATAAACGTAAACCAGTAATATCTGAGAAGGAAGTTTGTTCGTAATTATGCGGGATGAGGTGTTTTCAGAAAAAGTGATTTCCGCCATAGAAAAAAATTTACAGCCAGTAAAACTTGAGGCTTTGGCAGTTAAGCAACGTGCGGTTGACCTCTTGTCAAGCCATAATCTTGATAGGGTTGCCTCTAATGTCAAGAAAGCAAAATCCCTCACATTAAAACTGTTTTTCTCGGCAAAGATCCATAAGCAAGAAATTCCTTTTCGTGCTATAGTGTCACAGAAAGGGATGTGGCAGGTCTGTGCCGCTAGTTACCTACAGAACTGCTTAGCTTCACTAATCTTTTCAGACCCCTTTTGCTTGCGTAATCCTCGGGCCGAGAGGGAGGGAAATCCTGGTGATTGTACAGCTTTTAATATGGATATCGAATACCTGTCTTATTCCTTGCCACATGACGCGTTGCTCAATTCCGTAAATGAGTGCATTAAAGAAGAAGTGCAAGAGTAGGCTTATATTGACAGATGCGGTGCTTCCACGGGAGCTTTTCTAGACATTATTTCAATGTACTTGAAGTCGGCGCTGATTGCGTGGAGAGATGGCGTTTTAGTGAAGAAATCAGGCATTTGCATTGGCTCAAAGGTTGCTCCTATTCTTAGCAATTTTTACCTGAGTAACGTTGACAGCTGCTTAGAGAAAACGTTAGTTGATAGCGTTATCAAGATATTTCGTTACGCTGATGAATACCTGATTCTCCGCAATAGGGAAGAATTCCATTCCGCAGCTACCTCAGTAAGTGAGCAATATAAACTTCATGGAGGAGGATTAAAGTTTACCAAGGCATGTCCTCAACGACGCGTACTTCAGTTTCTTGACTTTTCCATGGTCTTCAAACAATATCATGTTTATTGGCAGTACTCCCCACGATCTTTGAAGCCGTTGCTATACTTTCAATCCAAGCATTCCAAAGTAGTAAACAACGGAATTGCCATGTCGTGTCTTAAGTCTTCTCTCACCAAATCCGGCATGCCCAAACTGAGCGCCCGTTTTAATGCGCAGGTCCGGCGCTTATCAGAAGCAGGTTATCCTAGTGTAGTAGTGGCCACTGTGGCTGAGCGTCTAAAGTTGGTTTCGAGGGGAAGGGACGGGATTACAGAAAGCAGTAATAGCAAAATAAGAGTAGTAGCTATTCCGTACATTCATCCAGTGTGGCACAGGCTTTAAAAAGTTGCCAGTGGATATGATGTTAATGTTGCTTTCACTGCTCACAGTAAACTAGGTAAGATATGCCGCTGCGGTGCAGAAGAAAAAGGAGCAGGTAAAAGGGAAAAAAAGAACAGATATTTGTCCAGTGAAGTACAATAAGAACAACAGGTTTACTGACTGTCGTATGGGTGTGGTTAACAAAACTACCCTTAGCTGTGGCCAGTTCTACATAGGGCAAACGGGGCGGTGTATCAATCAGAGGCTAATGGAACATAAAACGTCGTCTAACGGTGGATCGCCTTTTTATCTTTCCCTACAGTGGCAAGATTGTAACTGCACGGCAAAGTTAGATGAATGCGCGATATTTTACAGGCATAAGAATGAAGATATGCGTCTTATGGCTGAGGCATGGCATATCTATATTGGTGGAAGTGCATGCGTGAGCCAGCCTTCGATTACTTTACCTAAGGAAGAAATTAAGTGATTTAACAGTTATCTCTCACGTAGTCCGGCACATGTATACGACTGACACGTGGTGATACCATTCCTGAGCTTGCGCAGATAAGTTTCGTGTCTTTTCTTTCCTTCGCTCTAGTTCTCCCTTCAGCTGATAGTCGGCGTTTGTGTTGTCCACTTCTCTACTCTTGTGTCCTGTCGGTACGCCTCTCCTCTGTTTTGCACTGCTAGAGGTCGTAGATTTGATCCTAATCGCAACAGCCGTTTTTCGATGGAGGCGAAGTAGAAAACACACGAGCACTTATTTTGTTCAGGGTAAACAACATCATGGTGTCAATATTATTCTGGAGTCCGCCACTACGGCGTGCCTCATTATCCTAATGTGGTTTTGACACGTACAGCCCCATGATCCAATTCCAATTTAATACTGCTGCCACAATGCGATGTGCCATGTGAGGAAATGGCAACGCTACACTATGATCATTTATATCCCAGGTTATCAAACCGGCGCTCAACCACGCCTCAAGCAAAACATTTCTCCCGGTGTGTTCTGTGTATTACGCAGACAAACAGCAGTGGTGCACGCAAGGAACGTTTAACATCAACTCACCGCTCTCGTGTTAACATAAACGTTGAAGAACTGAAGCTTTAGCCGTCAACATCACCGCTAATTGTCGTCAATCAAAGAATCTTGCACAGAAAGCTTCACTTACATCGATTCCCACAGTGCCTGGGATCCGCATATTTTTTTTGAAAACTATCCATGGACGATGCTGTTCCTACTCCTGCTGGCATAGACGACGACACGATTACGTCTTCTGTCATCACCACATAGCTCCAGCTTTTCGGCTTTTGGTCCAAGGCCCGTTTTCTACTCCGGCGCATCACAAACAGCAAAGCACCTGCACGTCGTCACCGCGCTAATCTACATCGCCGGTACCATAGACGAGTTCCTAGCGGTTAGACCTTTGGCCACAGCATACGATGACCTGAAACGCATGGTCCTGCAGCACGTGGAGCCATCGGAGCAGAGTAGGCTCCAGCAGCTCCTGTCCTATGAACTTGGCGACCAATGACCATCACAACTCCTGCACCGCCTGCGTCAGCTACTATGTGTGCACGCCAGAAACAAGAGCCAGCTTCCAATTTTGCGCGAGCTGCTCATGCAACGCCGCCCACAGTCCGCACGCATCCTATTGGTTGTCGAACATAGCAGCGCTAGCCTAGCTGCCGTCATGCGAGAAGGGAGACGTTGACGACCCAGTGTTTAGCCGAGAACAACGCATGTATAAAGTAAACGGTAAAGGGGGTGTGAGGCCCAAATATGGGGACAAAGGTTCGTGTACTCAAACGTTTTAACGGTTCTCTTAGGCGGAGCCTACGAGTGCCCAATTGAGGACAAAGCCGTTGGTTTCGAACACACACACAAACGTTTATTGGAACTAAAGAAGACCTAAAATATATAGAAGAAAATAGCAAACATAAAAGAAACACTCAAATACACGTCAAGACACACATTTGGGGCTAGTATGGAGCTAACTAGTGCGCGAGTCCGGACTTGCCACGGCGGCAGGGACTTATAACAGCTTCGACGCGGCGACGCGGCGACAAGCTGACGAAAGGAGTGGCGCCGGTCTCACCAAAGGTCGTGGTGTGTGTTGGTTGACCGGGCGACCGGAGCTGGCCAGCTCTGGCTTCGAGAGCTAAAGCAGGGGGCTTGGCGGCACGAGCAGACCGCGGCGGCGTTCTGGCCGGGCAGCAGGGTGTAGAACTCGGGCCCGTAGCCCGACTGGTCTTTTCCTGCCCACGGGCACAGAAGCTCGAACGCCGGCCTCGGGCAGCAGGTGGTACGACAGACGGGGGCGGCGTTCTGGCCGGGCAGCTAGTGTAGAACTCGGGCCCGAAGCCCGACTGTTCTCGTCCTGCCAACGGGCGCAGAAGTTCACCGGCCTTGAGGAGCTGGCGGCACGCTCGGGTAGACGGGCGACGCACAGGAACAGGTTGGCAGGAGGCCCCGGTCGGGTGAAGTCCTGGTGGCTCGGGTCCGGAACCCGACGGCCCGTCTTCAACGCCCGCTCCGGTGGTTGACCTCCTCCTGGCGTCGCTTCCTGGTACTCTCCTGGCGTCTCCCCTGCGTCTCCCCCTTCTGCCAGCGCGCCACGCTTTTTCTTGTCTCTGGCCGATTAGGTATTCTCGGATTGGCTGCCTGAAGCCCCGCGGTCTTTTCTAATTGGTTTGCTTTTCTTCTTTCAGTTGTTTTTTCTTGCGCTGCGCTTTCTCGTGCCGGATGCTCTTTGGAGTTGTTGTTTTCCTTCTTTCAGCACGGAATCCCCTTCGGCGCGCGCACTCCTTGTCGTCTGCTCCTGACCGTCCCGATCACCGCACCACGTCGCGAACCACACATAACATAAGCCCCTTTTTAACAAGTTTTTCAAAAGAAAAACTGCCGCTCAGTGCGCCACATAGTTCACGCATGCCCGGAACACTACAGTCATGGTCCGTTCACAATAACTCACTGTACAGTTCACTGAGCACACAGACCAAGGACATTAAAGGAAAACACAATTCAAAGAATGCACAGCAAGTGAAAAATAAATGGTAGTGCCAAAGGCTATCATGATACCCTATTGAAGAAAAAAACAATAAAGTCCAAGGTCACCATGTCCGAGGTCACAAGTCCGAGAAAAGCCATAAGCGAAGCATCGGCTCCTTTATGTTACCTTTTCCCACATTAAGCGGACTAGACATCTGTCTTCTCGTTTACAGTACACTGGCCCATCTGTGGCCATAACGCTCCAGGCATAGATGTCTCTGCATGGTGCCGACCAAGTCACTGCCTGCGTTCTAAGGTAGTGAACATTGTAATGCGTGGTTGCCGCATCAGTGGCATGGTCGAACCACACACGAGTGCATGAAAACACAAAGGATGTTCTCGATCCTTAAAGATATAAGTTGATGGGGTACACATGCCCGCGCCCTCCCAAGAACACATAAGGTCACAAGCAGTTGCCTTTGTTGAATTTAAGGAACGCAGTAAGAACAACTCAACACATTTTACTGGAACCGATCCTTGCTCCTCAGGAGCCCTGATATCTTCAGGTCCATCTTGACCCTGGCGCAAACACTCCGACGTAATATATTTAGCCTGTGGGAGATTCTCAGTTCTAACTTTAGTTCTCTCAAGCATGCTTATGCATGGTAGCTCTGAGCCTTGTACAAACCAGTCATCGCCTGTGCCGGGCCCACGCAGCACTGGTTGAGGTACGGAAGCAATCTGCTTCTTGTCTTGTGACCTAACATCAGTATCTTTGACTACAATGGCATGATCACAAGTTGTCTCTCCTTGAGACACTTTTTGCTCGCCGAGGCCTGACGCCATGTCGGAGGGAACCCTCGGGTCGCCGCTGCACTGCTGTGCTGCATCCTCAACCGCGGATCTTGTCCCTCGGTGCAAGCATCCGTGAGTGATGAATCTAGGCATTTGATGCTAAGGCGTACTCCGCGAAGCTCCTCCTCCAGACGTTCTCTCTCAGCTGCCTGTTCTGCCACTCGGCTTTCGCACTCTCCGAGCTTTCTCGCATATTATTAACCATCTGCCTTGCACCCACCTGCTCAAGTCTGCCCCATGCAAACCTAATCGCTGAGGCATGGTGGCTAAGTCAAGCAAACTAATTTCTGGCTGTTTCTTGCCCAAATATGCGCCTTCCGCCTCTGCGACTTTTAGCCGCAATTGTAAGTTCTCCTCCAATGCAAGTTCCTCCCTCCTAGCCGTGCGCTCCGCTGCCCGCTCTTCTCGCACACGCGCTTCCTGTTCGGTGAACCATGCCCTCAACTCCGCACCTTCTAGCCCCATGCGTTTGGCTAAGGCTAACAGGTCTCGTGTGCTAGCAGGCATAGTTCTTAGCCGTTAGAAAAAAAATCAACACAAACGGCTTTGTCCTGTCGCGGACGCCAATTTGTGATGCCCAAATATGGGGACAAAAGTTCGTGTACTCAAACGTTTTAGCGGTTCTTTTAGGCGGAGCCTCCGAGAACTCAATTGAGGACAAAGCCGTAAGTTTCGAACACACACACAAACGGTAAATGGAACTGAAGAAGATTTAAAATAAATAGAAGAAAATAGCCAACATAAAAGAAACACTCAAATACACATCAAGACACACATTTGGGGCTAGTATGGAGCCAACTAGTGCGCGAGTCCGGACTTGCCACGACGGCAGGGAATTATAACAGTCTCGACGCGGCGACACGGCGACAAGCTGAGGAAAGGAGTGGCCCCGGTCTCAGTAAACGTCGTGGTGTAAGTTGGTTGACTGGGCGACCGGAGCTGGCCAGCTCTGGCTTCGAGAGTTAAAGCAGGTGGCTTGGTGGCACGAGTAGACGGCGGCGGCGTTCTGGCCGGGCAGCTGGGTGTAGAGCTCGTGCCCATAGCCCGGCTGGTCTTGTCCTGCCCACGGGCACAGAAGCTCGAACGCCGGCCTCGGGCAGCAGGCGGCACGACAGACAGGGGCGGCGTTCTGGCAGGGCAGTGGGCGTAGAACTCGGGCTCGAAGCTCGACTGTTCTCGTCCTGCCCACGGGCGCAGAAGCTCACCGGCCTTGAGGAGCTGGCGGCATGCTCGGGTAGACGGGTGACGCCCAGGAACAGGTTGGCAGGAGGCCCTGGTCGGGTGAAGTTCTGGTGGCTCGGGTCCGGAACCCGACGGCTCGTCTTCAACCCCTGCTCCGGTGGTTGACCTCCTCCTGGCGTCGCTTCCTGGAACTCTCCTGGCGTCTCCCCTGCGTCTCCCCCTTCTGCCAGCGCACCACGCTTTTTCTTCTCTCTGGCCGATTAGGCATTCTCGGATTGGCTGCCTGAGGCCCCGTGGTCTTTTCTAATTGGTTTGCTTGTCTTTTATGCGAACCATATTACTAGAGCTCAACCCAGCTCCTCAGGCGCGGCGGTGTCGCCTTCAATACCACGTGACACCGTGACGTCACGATAGAGGAGAAACGGGGCTCCAACTCGCGCCGTCACTCGCGGCGTCACCTTCAAGGCTGACCACGTGACACCGTGACGTCACGACAGAGGAGAAACGGGGCTCCAACTCGCGCCGTCGCTCGTGGCGTCGCGGCGGTATATAAGCAGCTGCGCTTGCCTCTGCTAGACACTCACGAGGTGAGATGCCTCCTGGAGACAGAGCTGCTCGTTGGAATAAGAAGCGAAGGTTGCGGCGTGCTACAGAGACTGTTTCTGGGTGGCTTTGCTACGGCGCAGCGACTGCGCGCCCCGCATCGGACGCGGTGAGCGTCGAGCAACGCAGCGTTCGGCGCGACAACGAAATGTGCGCCTGAGCAAGCGCCGCATGCTTGAGCCGACGACACCGGCTTTTCTGCGACACGAGCTCCTAAACACTGCCGCGTTAAAACAAAGGCTAGTATGCTTCACATCCTGGGCTTAACCTTAGCTAAGCCACAGCCAGTTTTTTTTAGTCGTTTTTCTGGCGCCGCGCATTCTCGTGCCAGACGCTCTTCGGCGTCGTGGTTTTCTTTCTTCCAGCACGGGATCCGCCTCGGCGCGCGCACTCCTTGTCATCTGCTCCTGACCGTCCCGATCACCGCACCATGTCGCGCACCACGCATCACAGGGGGGGGGGGGGGGGCGGTTTCAGGAGAGTAACGTAGCAAAGAAACTTCGCGCATGCGCATTGACAGCGTGCACATGACACTGCTGATTAATACCGCATTTTACAAAAGCTGGGTCAGGGGGCGGACACTTCGTATACATCCCATTGGCCGTTTTCGAGCAGACGCTCTTTCGACGCTAGCGCCAAGGTCCCCTTCAGTTACGGCCCTAACCAATGGGCGACGCATTAAGCAAAATGGCGGCGCACATGATTGTTTACTTTGTCATGGCAACAGCAACAGCAGCGGCGCGGCACCTCCTCTCCCAAACGTTTTTTTTCCTTTTTGTTTTTATTATGCCGACCCGCCCACACCCTTCCCCCTTTCCCCCATGCCGCGCGCGCCGCTCTTTTTTTTTTGTTTTTACCCGTAAGCGGCGCGTTTTTTCTTCTTTTTTATTGCGCGCTTGTTACCGCGTGCCACGCGCCAGCTCGCAAGCAATGCGCGCGCTACGCCACGCATTGGCATTGCTTGCGAGCTGGCGCGTGGTGCGCCGTGGGCTATGCGTTGGCAGGCACGCAGTCTTGCCCATACATATATTATACCAGCATGTGCCGGACCATAAAAAAATTCCACTTCCAGCACAACAGATGTTTAGTCTCGCTTTATTGACTTCGTTTCCGAAAAGCGATTTTTCTTACAACGTGGTGTGATACACGCTCAAAAAACGAGCAAAAGTGAGAGGTGCATGACATATACAAGAGTACTAAAGACAAAAGTTCACAGATGGTGAAATAACAAAAGAAAGCGCTAGAAAACGCGAAGGCCATTTCATGTACACACATATAAAAACAAGATTTTTTATATAACGTCCTCAAGACCTAAATGTAGACGAGCTCCTGATATGTGCACTAAGATATTGCACGAAATTGGACGACGTGTATGACATAGTCATGACAACTATAAAAAGGGAAAACTCACTAGTAATGGCAAAAACAATGACACGCAAAATACCTGAAAGATAGAATAAAATGCTAACATGGTTTGATTGAGAGCCATACCGAAAGAAAGCTTACTTATAAATCTGCACGAAAGTATATGAAATGCTTGACATGTTCATTACTGCTGAACAAATTGAAGAAACCATGGCAGAAAAAAATAACATTGTACTAAAAACTGAAACACACATTATCACATTTTGCACTTGGCCACAACTTGAGTAACGGTGGCAAGGCGAACAAAAGATAGTCGGCTTTTGCAGCAACACATAGAAAACATTCGCAGAAAGGCTTATTCCTCAATCAAAGACCAGGTAAAACAAGCCAACACGACTTTTCTTTCTACCCGAATGCAATGCTTAGCAATAAAATGACGTCACTTAATGCACTAAGTCGTACCTACTGGCCTCTCCCTTGTATAATAAACACGAACTGCAACAATCTGCATGCAGGACACTTGCAATGCTCATGCTTTCCAGAGGAAAAAAAAGCGTATCATGCCTACACATGAAGGTTGTTCGCGCGCTTTTCCCATCGGGCGTTACTGAGATAGTACACAAACACTAAAAGTAATTTTTCAGCTGTTAGTTGGTTTGTAGAACGCGATACACAGAAAAAGCACTGAGGGCGGTATGGAAAGCTGGGCAAGTTACTGAAGTTGCAGAATGAGACTTGGCACAGAAAAACACAAGTCACAGACCAGGTGACAATGAGGAGGAACATCTATTTGTCAGCTTTCTCTACCGGGAAGAGGCAAGTGTAGCACAATCAAGGCGCAACAACGTCCGGAGCCTGATGGAGTACACAAATGGACAGGGCTGTGTTCGTGTACATGCGCCTTAGGATGTCCTTGGGTCTGAGCGCTCACCTGTTGTCTTAGGCACCCGGAACAACCTTGCAGAACTTGTTTTTGAGGTATTTGTGCACCACTGCACGATGCACGAGCGGTACGAGTCGTGAAAGGGGTGAAACATCGCGGAGCACAAGCACACAGCTACCGAGGACCACAGAACTGACGAAACTAGCCACGTCGGTCAACGCACAGCAGCGCACGCATCTCGATGATAGTAGATAACAAAAATAAAGCGTTACGTAGCGGACTAAGCAGCAGCCGGGCCGGCGGGGATGGCACGGCGGCGCGGGCGCGTAGACAGTCGAAGGTGAGGGAGTTGGGAGGGTGTTACGAGAGAGGGCGTAGATGGAGGAGTTGAGCGGGGGGAAGGGCTTGGCCACCTGGATCGGCGCGCGTGCGCGCGACGATCTACGAGGCCATGCAAGGGAAACGGATTTTCGCATCGCCCGTTACAGAGATGGCGCCAATTTCCTGTGCCACCGGAACCGGGGAGTGTCCCCCCCCTGGCTGGGTTCCGACGAGATGAGTCTCAATCAGCTAGTTTCATTCACTGACCTCGTATGTGACGGCTCGTATACGGCAAAGCTGGCTACCGCCGCTGCGACACTCTCAGAGCCAGAAGACCTTCTCTCGGTGCCTGGAAGAAACAGTCTACTGCCTTACCAGTGCACTGGAGAAGCTGACGATCGGTGGCAACAATGCCGACCAACTTTAGCGCAACCATTGGCCTTCACAGTCTCGCAGCACACTTTGAGACTCGCCGCGGCAGTTTGGCTGGTACCACCGTCGCTCTCGCGACCTACCAAGTCGCTGAACACAGCCCTGTTCGCGGACGGGAAAAGCACCGGTCAGTCGCTAACGGTGGCATTCGACATCAGCCCTCGCTCAAGCCGCCTGTTCTTCGTGGTCGACCGCATCACCGGCACCCGCCTCCTCGTGGACACCGGAGCCGAGCTGTCTAACGTAGATTCCGGTGTCCCGCCACAGCCGCAAATCGACAAAGCGGCAAGTCCACATTCACGCTCCTACAGTAAACAACGCTACCATCGCGTCATATGGCCTCCGGTCACTGATGCTAGACATCGGACTCCGGCGCTTGCACATGTGGGTGTTTGCAATCGCAGACGTCAACATTGCCATACTGGGAGTGGACTTCCTGAGCCGTTCCAACCAAGATGTGAGTGTTCGCAATCGGCGCCTAAAGGATAACGTCACATCCCTCGATCTATTTCACCTGCAGTCCAACCTCACGTCACCTGAAATACGTACGTTTTGGCCGGCCTCAACGTACAAGATACTTGCTGAGTACCCGCAAGCCATGAAGCCCAGAAATAATGCGCTGTCTATGAAACATAAGATGGCGCATTATATTATTACGTTAGAAGACGGAGACATGACGCTATATACAACCATGTATACAGATCAATGTGCTGCACTTGGCCAAAAGGCCAAGCGGCCTTTTGGCGTTTTAGCACTTGGCCCGCGCTAGCAGCTAATATTCGTCGTCGTCGTCGTCTTCGCACCACTGCCCTCTTCGTCCTTGGACCTGGAAAATACTGGTCCGCAGCAGTACCTCTGGCAGCAACAACAGCGTCCTGGAGGGCCGGTCTCGGAAGCAGTGTAGTAGGCCTTGAGCCTATGGCGTGTTCAACATCACTGGATGCTAGAGTAGATGGGGAAGTAGGATTGACCGGAGCAATTTCATAGGTCATTGGCGTCACCTGCCGCAGCACGGGGTAGGGGCCCGTGTACAGAGAAAGGAGCGTCTCTGAAAGTCGAATATGACGAGAGGGCGGTCACAGGAGCACGAGCGCACCAGGCGAAAACTGTACGCCACGGTGGTGGTCGTTGTACAGACGCTGCTTGATTAGTTTACGAGACTGTCAGTCCAGTACGTGCAACCTGGCAATACATGCAATGCATAAAATGGAAAAAATACCGCGGTGTCGTGGCGACAAGAGTTGTAGGCAATTGTGAGGTAAGGAGAGGCTATGTCCCGGTCATGGTGGTCCTTCGAAGCGTACATAGACAGCATATCTGTGAGGGCACGGTTCAAACGCTCCGTCACCAACTGCTTTGAAGATGGTATGAGGTTGCCAGCTTGTGCTGAGTGGAGCAGGAACGTACAATGTGCGCGATAATTTTCGACAATAAGTTACGACCATGGTCAGTAAGCAGCTGTCGCGGGGTGCGATGAAGATGATGTCGTGCAAGAAAAAAAAATGGCTGTGGCTTAGCTAAGGTTAAGCCCTGGATGCGAAGCATACTAGCCTTTATTTTAGTTGTTGAACCACTGTTTAGCCTGGTGAACTCCTGTTGCTTGGCTATATTTGGTTCGGCTAGACGAAGAAACAACTCATGCGTTACTCTGCTTCGCCTTCAAGAGTGGAACGCGACAGCGTTCCCGTCGACCCGCCAAGGGCTGTAAGGCAATGGGCTACGGCGCAGCGACTACGCGCCCCGCATTGGACGCGGTGAGCGTCGAGCAACGCAGCGTTCGGCGCGGCTATGAAATGTGCGCCTGAGCAAGCGACGCACGCCTGAGCCTAAACAGCTCGTTTCTAAGGCAATACCGCATTCACTAGAGGCGCTTTTGTACCGCTTTGAAGCTTCTTATCTAATACGGAAGAACAGTTCCATAGGGATGGCAATCGGCTGCAGATGACCGGCAGTCCACACCTGAGGCGCTTTCCGACGCTGGCAGGAATCACAGGCCGCGGAGTGAGCTAGACCACGCCAATTGAAATAGCGGCGAACGCAGTCGTACGTGCGAGATATCCCAAGATGTGTTGCCATAGGTGCGTCATGGAGCTCGAATAGAACAATGTGTAGCAAATATTTAAGCACGACATGAAGATCAGATCCGTCAGGGAGGAAGCTCCTTTGGTACAGAATGCCGCCCTGGAGGACGTATCGGCGAACAGAGGCGTCGGTAGGTGAAGAGTGCGGACGCTCGATTAATGCTCGCAACAATGAGTTCCGTTACGGCTCTCGGTGATGTTAGCGAAGGCGAACACAGAGGAAATGCCGTTGGCGGTACGACTGTGCCCGAATCTTTCGTATCTGGTTGCGGCACAGGCAATCAGCGTCCTTGTGGAGACAGCGAGATTTGTACATGAAAGAATACGAATATTCTTGTAGTTGTTACTCACAGCGACCAAGGCATATAGGATTGTTCAGTGAGCAAAACCAGAAAAACGCGTGATAGTCTGTGACTACCGAAAAGGCTCGGCCACGTTAGTATAGGCGGAACTTCGTAACCACCCACACTAGGGCCAGACACACACGCTCAGTGAATAGTTGCAGTTGGAGGTTGATAGGAGCGTGCTGGCGTAAGCGATAACACGGTCGTTGCCGCGCTTACGTTGTGCTAGTTCTCCGCCGATTCCGTGACTGCCAGCATCGGTACGGACTTCGGCAGGGGCAGAAGGATCGAAATTGGCGAGAATGGCTGGCGTAGAGAGAACGTCGATTAGATGCGAGAACGCAGAGGCATCGTTAGAGCCCAGCTCAAAATGGTCAAGCTATCTTCAAAAGCTAGGTAAGAGATCATGCGATGGTGGCGAAATTTGTTCACGAAACGGCGAAAGTACGAGCATAGACCGATAAAGCTACACACATTCTTGACACACTTTGAAGATGGAAGTGCGTAACAGCATGGATTTTTTTCTGGGTCCGTTTGCACTCCATCCGCATTGACGAGGTTTATAAGCACGGTTATCTGGCGACAGCCAAAGGGGCACTTTGATGCGTTTGGTTGCAGATAGGCTCGACGAAAAACGTTTAGTACTGCTGAGAAGCGCTCGAGGTGCGTGGCGAGTGTGGGGGGCAATACTCTGACGCCGTCTAAGTAGCACAGGCAAGTGGACTGCTTAAAACCATGAAGAAGGGAGGCCACGCACTCAAATATGACCGGCGCGTTACATCGACCAAACGTGATTGCTTTGAATTGATAAAGACCGTCGGGTGTTAAAAAGGTGGTCTTTTCGTGGCATCGATCTTCCACGGCAATCTGCCAATAGCCGGAGCGAAGTTCAATAAAAGAGAAGTAGCGGGCTCCGGGGTGGCAGTGAAGGCAGTCATCAATGCGAGTAGGGGATTACACGTCCTTTTTTGTAAATCTGATAAGCTGAGCCTATTCCGTGCAAAATCCCCATGAGCCATGTTTATTTTCCACCAGGACAACAGGTGACGCCCAAGGAATAAACGAAGGTTAAATACTGGCAAGCATTTTCCGAAGTTGTTCGTGGATAACTTGACGCTCAGCCGGCGATACTCGGTAGGGGCGGCAATGAATAGGAGGGGCATCGCTGGTTTTTATGCGATGTATAACAGCTGTTTGGGCCAAAAGACGATCATAAAATCAAAAATATCGCGGTATAAGAATAGAACACGTTAGAGCTCATCAGCGTGCTGAAACGACAAGTCGGGCGCAAGCATTCCCTGTAAATCAGCGATAGTAGAAATTGCGGACTGCGGTGGTTGGGTAGGGTTGATTGCACTGTTGTCTACTGCAATAGATGCTACTGAGTGATGCGTGAATGCGCAGGAATGGGTCAGAGATGTTACGGGCGGCAGCACTTGTGTCGTCAAGCCAAAATTGACAACTGGCGGATGTATGTAATTGAGCGTAATAGATAAAACTATATAAGGTACCGTTATACCAATTATCAGATTTACATGGGCTAGTTGGTTGCCGGCGTGATGGAACATTGTTATAACGGCGCATTTTGAGTAAAGGACGCTGAAATATTGCACACCGGACAAACACCGGTGTTCATTCTTTCTGTGTCCTGTCCTCAAAACGCGCCGTTATGGCCATGCTCTATCATGCGGTAATACCGTGTGCAAGGGGAACGCCTGGCATGGGAGTCGCGATGTAGCGACCGTCGGGCAGAGGTGGGGATGACACAAAGTCAACGTAAGTCAGTGCCGAAGTTGGCAAGCGAGCGAAGTCTACGGAACTTAGGCATCTGGACCGAGGTTCAGTGGGGTAGAGGATAAGCAGCTCAATGCGCAGAGTACAGGCCGAACAGTCTATCAGAAAGGAATGCGCAGAGAGGGAATGCAGTTCTTCAGGTGGTTACGAAGGTCAGCGCTCACGACAGATAAATGCGCACCAATGTCTATAAGAGCAGATAGAGCAACACCGTCGACTTGCACGTCAAGAGTGATCATATCAGCGAGCAGCGTCCGTAGAGGATTTGGCTGTGTAAGGGGCTATGCACCGTCACCTCGAAGCACTGCATTGTCCAGTTTGCCGGGCGCGAATGTCCGTAGGGAGTCGCGGAATATGGTCTGCCGAATGGGGCGAGCGAGATTGTCCCGCTTTGGGGCGAAGGTAACCGTGAGTAGGGGCGGTTTTGTGCAGGAGGTTCAGTGACGGCAATGTCGGACTGTGTGGCATAGGGACGAGCAGAGCCACTTAGGTGAGAGGCGCTATGTGGTCTGGGCCAGGAAATTCAAGCGACTGTGACAGGGGCGAAAAATTTGCCCGATTCAACGGCAGTGAAAGCAAAGAGGCTTGTCATCAGCAGTGCGCCACGCATATGGGTTGTGGAAACATAGTGAATAATCACATTCGGAAATCGAAGCGGGCGTGAGGGCGATGGGCCGAATACTTGGAGCAAGAAGCCATGTTTGCGAACTCCTGGCATACAACTGCGTGATGCAGGGAAACCGTGGCCTCAAATGTGCTGAGGGTGCCGGATTCCAGCGCAGCCGGATGGGCCACCTCAATCTCTCGTCGGACGATCTGGGCGACATCGCCGGTGTTTTTGGAATAGGGAGCGTCTGCACAGGAAGATGCTGCCAAAGTGTTGATTGATTCGTCGATATGCGTGTTCCAGGTGGCGGCACTCTGATAACTGCGTCCACCGTCGCCACATTGTTCAGGGCCAGCAAATTGAAGGCGTCATCGGCAATACCTTTCAGAATGTCGGAATGCTTGTCTGGCTCAGTCACGTGTGCGTCAACATTGCGGCACATAGCCAAGACGTCTTGAATGTACGTGATGTAGGGCTCTGTTAACGTCTGCACTCAGCTAGCTAACGCCATCCTTGCGGCAACTTCGTGACCATAAGTATTGCCATACAAGTCTCGCAACTTTTATTCATCATCATCAGCATCATCAGCCTGGCTACGCCCACCGCAGGGCGAAGGCCTCTCCCACACTTCTCCAACTACCCCGGTCTAGGGAATACGGAGAATATGGCTAATTGTGGCCATGTTGTCCATGCAAACTTCTTAATGTCCTCCGCCCACCCCTAACTTTCTACCACCCCCTGCGACACTTCCCTTCTCTTGGACGCCAGTCTGTAACACTTAATGAAGATCGGTTATCTTCCTTCCTCATTATATGCCCTGCCCATGCCCGCTTCTTTATTTCAACTAAGATGTCATTAACACGCGTTTATTCCCTCACCCAACTCGTTGCGTCGCCCTGAATTTAAGTAGAACCCTTTTCGTAAGCGTCCAGGTTTCTGCCCCGTAGGTGAGTACTGGTAAGACACAGCTATTATACACTTTTCTCTTAAGGGATAATGGTAAACTGCTGCTCGTGACTCAGGATGCGTGCCTAACGCACCCCAGCCCATTTTTATTTTTCTGATTATTTCAGTCTCATGATCCGGATCCGCGGTCACTATCTGCTCTAAGTAGATGTCTTCCCTTACCACTTCCAGTGCCAGACTCCCTATCGTGAGCTGCCGTTCGCGACCGAGACTGTTAAATAGTACTTTAGTTTTGGCCAGATTAATCTTTAGGCCAACCCTTCTGCTTTGCGTGTCCAACTGCTGAGCTCGTCTTCTTGCGTCCTAAACCATACTCGAGGTGTACCTCCGAGGTAAAACACGACGTTAGCGAGCATGTTAATAGGTGTTTCCCTGAAAATAGCAGCTTGGGCTTGCTGGTTTTCCATCCTGGTGTTAACATGGCAAAACGTAGACACCACAGCGCTTGTGGTGTCTTCTCGTCTTGTGTCCCGCCTACGGTGCTGTTAACACGACGGTGATAATAGGGCCCCACCTGTTATTGGCGCTGATGCGTTCGTGCCGGCTGATTAGTCCTCAACGTCTGCCCCATCTTCTTGCGAGAGTACACCAGGATTAAGGGTAGCGGGGATGGAGATGTAGATTGTCAGAATGGCAGCAGGTATCAGAGGAGGTTGAGTCGAGCTGTTGCCTCCGGGAGCCATGACTGAAGGCTCGACGTACCGTCCACTACGAAGCTCCATGACGACGTACAGGAAATGCGCACCTCCACCAGATATATTACGTAGGATGACGCAAATGCGACGCTATATACAAGATAATTTATAAATCATTACGCTGACCTTGGCCAAACGGCAACGGACCATGCTAGCCACTGTCATCGTGGTCGTCTTCGCACCACTGGTCTTTTTGTGCTTAGATATCGGGGAAGGTTCTGCCATTATTAAAAATGCAAGGTGCCGGTTGCGAATTACATAACATGCGGCCAATATCTCCTACATCTAATGTAGTAGAACTCGTGGAAAGAATCTTACACGACTGCATAGATAATTGGCTGATAGAGAATATGATTTCGAGCCCATGCCAAATTGGCTTCAGACGTGGGTGCTCAATTTGGCGTATTGATGTCGACCTAGAAAGTTGTATTCCACTAGCTCTATGTCAGAAAAATATGCCGCATTAGACCCTTTTAAAACAATAAGGCCTATTAAAAAGATGCAATAATAATAAGATGCAAGCCTAATAAACGCGCTTCAGAATGCTGGCCTGCCAAAATATTTTGTCGCGTGGGTTTATGAATGTTTAAACGGCAGGGAATTTTACTGCCCTCTACGCGGATTGTCTTCATCAATTTATCAACAGTCAAGAGGTCTACCACAGGGAACTGTCCTTTCTCCACTGCTGTTCAATGTTTTCCTATGTACTGTACCTTTGCAACAGGACGTGCATGTGTACTTCTATGCTGACGACATTGCAATTTTTGCTGCGTCGGTAGGCTTAGATGCTTTGTATCGAACTCTATAGTATTGAATGAACCGCCTACAAATGTATCTTGAGAAAATTGACCTGTCTCTTAACACCAGAAAAAGCACCATTGTTCTCCCTCAAAGCGTTCCTGTGCAAATTTAGACTATTTACAGAAAGACAGTATCCCACCGATACATTCACTTAAATGCCTGGGAGTTATGTACACCGAAAGGTATAATTGGAGTCCCCATATACAGCCTATTACCTCAAAGGGAGCACGCACAGTAGTAATGCTGCGTGGCCTCAGCAGCAACCGACCAGGGTTGCGACGGCACGTTCTCATTATGATTTATTGTATGTATGTTCAACCCATAATGGAGTTTGGCTGCGATTTGTTTTCTGGCGAACCTGCATACAAAATTCGGACTGTGATTATATTAGAACGAGAAGATTTACGTTGATGTCTTGGGCTTCTTAAATTGGTCGCCAACGACATCTTATATCAAGAAGCACGACTGCCTTCTCTTCTCACGTGATTTCATGTCCTACCAGCACAAACTTTTCTAAACATATATGCATGACCACAGGGCAGATCACAACATGTTTTCATCAAAGAACGGGCCTCATTTTGTAACTTTCTGTGGTATCGCTCCCATTGCCCTCAAGTTGTTATCGCTCAGAAACTATCAGACCCTTTAAACGTATGCGAGATAGTCTTACTAAATGTTTCTGTTCCAGACGTTAAAATTGAATTTGATGATATTTTTCCAAAGAATGCTAAACACGTTTCCTATCAATATCTCAATAGTATTCTAGTAGACCACCTTGCATACCTGGATGCAAAAGGTAGGTGTGGACATTGTAACAGCACATCTAAATTGCTCTTTTTCGATTCGGCTACCTGACTTCACGCCTACCTTTCAGGCAGAATTATTGCCAATTCTCTTAGCTTTACAAAAATTGACACCACCTCGGTCATCAGTTATATTCTGAACTGATTGTCTTTCTGTTAGTTCTTCACTAAACATGCCAAATTGTCAGATTCATTAAAAACTTTCTATTCTCCTCTCCCAAGACATTCATGTTTCGTTCGTTTAGTGTGGTTGCCAGGTCACAAAGGCCTAGCCTTAAACGAATATTGTGGCTATGGTGTTGGGCTGCTGAGCGCGAGGTCGCGGGATCGAATCCCGGCCACGGCGGCCGCATTTCGATGGGGGCGAAATGCGAAAACACCCGTGTGCTTAGATTTAGGCGCACAATAAAGAACCCCAGGTGGTCACAATTTCCGGAGTCCTCCACTAGGGCATGCCTCATAATCAGAAAGTGGTTTCGGCACGTAAAACCCCATAATTTAAAAAATTATGATTAAACGAATATGCAAATACACTTGCAGACGGCATCCCACGACGGTCCTATAATCCCCATTTCGCCTTCATCAGCTTTCATCACTACGGCGAGATTCATAAAATCATCATCATCATCATCATCATCATCATCATCATCAGCCTGGTTACGCCCACTGCAAGGCAAAGGCCCCTCCCATACTTCTCCAACTACCGCAGTCATGTACTAATTGTGGTCATGTTGTCCCTGCAAACTCCTTAATCTCGTCCGCCCACCTAACTTTCTACCGCCTTCTGCTACGCTTCACTTCTCTTGGAATCCAGTCCGTAACCCTTAATGACCATCGGTTATCTTCCCTCCTCATTACATGTCCTGCCCATGCCCATTATTAACATTGCCCATCATTAGCTCGCGTTTGTTCACTCACCCAATCTGCTATTTTCTTATCCCTTCACGTTACCCCTATCATTCTATCATTATTCTTTCCATAGCTTGTTGCGTCGTCCTCAAGTTAAGTAAAACCCTTTTCGTGAGCCTCCAGGTTTCTGCCCCGTACGTGAGTACTGGTAAGACACAGTTGTTATAAAGTTTTCTCTTGAGGGATAATGGCAACCTGCTGTTCATGATCTGAGAATGCCTGCCAAAGGCACCCTAGCCCTTTCTTATTCTTCTCATAATTTCTCTCTCATGATCCGGATCCGCAGTCACTACCTGTCCTAAATAGATGTATTCCCTTACCACTTCCAGTGCCTCACTACCTATTGTAAACTGCTGTTTTCTTCCGAGACGGTTAAACATGAATTTAGTTGTCTGCAGGTTAATATTTAGACCCACTCTTCAGCTTTGCCTCTCCAGGTCAGTGAGCATGCATTGCAGTTGGTCCTCTCAGTTACTAAGCAAGGCAAAATCATCAGCGAATCGCAAGTTACTAAGGTATTCTCCATCAGCTCTTATCCACAATTCTTACCAATCCAGGTCTCTGAATACCTCCAGTAAACACGCTGTGAATAGCATTGGAGAGATCGTATCTCCCTGCCTGACGCCGTTCTTTATTGGGATTTTGTTGCTTTCTTTACGGAGGACTACGGTGGCTGTGGAGCCGCTATAGATATTGACACGTGTACTTCTCTTTATCGGACGACACGTTTCACCACCTAACAAATGTTATCGCACAGCGCAGGATGCGCCTGCATGTATCGGAAGTTTTTGGAATGTTACCGATGGTTCCATCCGCTGTCTGTGACCGAACCTTGTGTAAGGTGATTGCATGTGGGCGCGACGCGAATAATGTAGAACTTGTGGAAGATGCGTGCGCCCCAGCGATTAGTATGGAACATTCCACGATTGATCTATAAAAGCCGACGCGCTTCACCCGCTGATAAGATTTTTGACGATCGCCGACTGTGTTCGCCGCTCTCGTTGTGCTTTAAGTGTAGCCTCTTTTATGGGCACAGGTTCGCCCAATAAAAGCTAGTTTTGCGTTTCACAGTATTGCTACTGTGTTCTTTGACGTCACGACCACGTGACATCTGATGGAGGTGCTTTGCCATCATTTACCGGACGCCCCACAAAGCCGTGACCCAAACTCGCACGGTAAGACAACACCAACGTCGCCAAGAACCAGTGAGATAGCCGCAGGCTGCAAGGACTGCCTCCGGAGCATGTACTTTTGCCTGAGACGACCAGGAAGATAGCTACCAAGTCCACCCCAATGGCAGCCCCTGTATCCGCCGTCGTGCTGCAGCAGCGCAGGGAGCCTCCGACGCTCCGCGGTTAAACGTTCGAGGACCCGGAAAGCTGGCTTGAGACGTATGAGAGGGTCGGTACATTTAACAGCTGGAACAGTGACGACAAACTGTGACATGTCTTCTTCGCATTGGAAGACGCTGCCAGAACGTGGTTAAAGACCCGAGAAGCCACCTTAACGACCTGGGAACTGTTCCGAAGCGGCTTCCTACAAACATTTGCAAGCATCGTGCTTTGAGAACGAGCCCAAGCGCTATTAGAAACCCGGGTGCTACTACCCAGTGAGACAACAGCGATCTGCACGGAGGAAATGAGCCGTTTATTCCGCCACGCCGACCCTGAAATGCCCGAGGAGAAGAAAGTCCGCCTACTCATGCGTGGGGGGCAGGAGGAACTTTCTGCCGGAATGGTACGAAGCCCACCGAAGACCATCGATGAGTTTCTTCGCGAGGCCACCAGCATCGACTAGACACTCGAGATGCGAAACCGGCAATTGGACGGCCACACGAACTCGACAAACTACGCCGGAGTTCAATCACTGGCCACCGACCACCTACGCAAGGCTATCCGAGTGGTCGTACGGGAGGAGCTACACAAGCTGTTCCCATCATCGCATCCTCAAGTGACTTCGAATGCCTACGCGGTACGTGAGCAGCTCCAACAACAACTCAGAGTAGCCCCTGAATCGCCGCAGCCTCAGCCGCAAGCGATGATCTACGCCGCCGTCGCCCGTCCTCAAGGTCCCCCTCCACGACCACGCCAGGGCCCTATAAAGCCACAATTCCGTCGACCACCACCGCCGCCACCAACACGCCCACCCATCGCCCAGCGCAGCTACCTGAGGACGACAGACGCTTGGCGCGCTCCAGACCACCGCGCGGGTCACGTCTAGCGACGATGTCCATACCGTGAGATCGGACTGCGAGGTTTCGCCGTCAACGCTCCACGCCCGCAGCACAGGGAACGCCCTCATGATATCGCCGACTACCTCGGCGCTACTCAGTGCAAATCTCGATGACCGTCGCGTTGGCCATCACCAGGACGTTACCTGTCGCCGCAACGCCGACCATATACTGGCCCAGCCCGGGGCCGGTCAGCGAGCCCATATCTGGAAAACTAAAAGCAGCAACCGATGGAGGTGCGGTTGCTGTTCGTCGAACTAAGATCCTCCGCTGCCAACGAAGACACCAAAGAAACTACCTCACCGACATAATGACATGCCGCCGTCCCGACGAAGTCTGAAAGCACAGAACACGACGACGAAAGACGACCTGACGACGCGACCTTCCAGCTTCTGTTCAACACGAAGCAGCCGTGATCCGATGCCAAGACCTAACTGCAACGCCAGATAACGAACCACCGATCTCGACGTGCTTCTCGCAGGCCACGCAGTTACCGCCTTAGTAGACACAGGGGTCAATTACTCCGTAATGAGTGGACACATCGCCGCCCAGTTGAAGAAAGGTAAAACTGCATGGGAAGGCCTTCAAATTAGGGCCGCTGGAAGACACCTCATCACGCCGACTGGAATCTGCACGGCAAGAATTACCTTTCATTACCGGACTTACCCTGCCACATCCGTTATCCTCCAACAGTACTCACAAGACATCATTCTAGGCATGGACTTCCTGAACCAACACGGCGCTATCATAGACCTGAAGTCGAAATCGATAACGCTGTCGGAAGATCGAGCGATACCGCCGGAGAGCTCTCGTAGTCACCATGCCTTAAGCATGCTCGAAAGTCAAGTCAGCATCCTGCCTCACTCCAGCATTGTCATTTCAGTCGGTACCAAAACACCTGCCGATCTGGAAGGCGTCATCGATGGTGACCAACGTCTACTGCTAGACCGTGAAATTTGCGTCGCAAGAGTGATCGCTTGAATGCATGGAGGGAAAACTGAAGTGTTACAGACAAACTTCAGCGAGGAGTTCAAGCACATCAACAAGGGCATGATGATCGCGTACATCTAGATAATTCTGGAAACCAGTAATGCGTTTGTCCTCTCGCATTCCGCCGCATCTACCCCGACGACCATGGTTCCCGAACCAGACTACGACATTCATCCAAGTCTCCCCGTGATTAAGCAACAGCAGCTCAGAAGTCTGCTCCGACGATGCAAAGGCTGCTTTTCGACGTCATCAAGGATTCGACAAACACCAGTCGCCAAGCATCGCATAATCATCGAGGAGTGCGCTCGACCACTACGCCAGAGCACTTACCGAGTTTTGCCGCAAGAACGTGAAGCTATAAGAGAGCAAGTCGACGAAATGCTGCGCGACGACATCTTCCAGGCATCGAAAAGCCCGTGATCATCTCCTGTAGTCCTGGTGAAGAAAAAGGATGGAACCCTACGCTTTTGCGTCGATTATCCTCGACTGAACAAGATCACGAAGAAGGACGTGTACCCGCTTCCACGCATAGACGACGCACTGGATCGGCTCTGCAACGCTAAATACTTCTCTTCGATGGACCTCAAGCCTGGCTACTGGCAAATAGAAGTCGACGAGAAACATCGCAAAAAGACCGCCTTCATCACGCCAGACGGCCTCTACGAGTTCAAGGTCATGCCATTCGGACTGCTCGGCGCCTGCAACGTTTCAGCGCGTAATTGACACGTCTTAGCAGGATTGAAGTAGCAGAGGTGTCTTGTTTACTTGGATGACGTCGTTGTCCTCGCCGGAAAGTTCGACGATCACCTTAGGCGGCTTGCGACAGTATCAGAGGCCATCAAGTCATCAGGACTCCCTCTGAAGCCGTAAAAGTGCCGCTTCGCTTACGATGAGCTTCTGTTCCTAGGCCACGTAATCAGCAAATCTGGTGTCCATCCAGACCCGCGAATGACAGCTGCCATCGCACAGTTCCCGCAACCCATCGACAACAAGGCAGTGCGCAGATTCCTTGGAATGTGCGCCTGCTACAGGCGCTTTGTCAAGGACTTTTCACGCATCGCTGAGCCGTTGACACGTCTAACTAAATGTGATGTTGAGTTTAAGTGGGAAACACCGCAGGCCGACGCATTTGAAGAACTCAAAGGACGGATGCAGTCGCCGCCGGTACTTGCGCACTTAGACGTGTACGCCGAGATAGAAATCCATACTGACGCCAGTCTCCTAGGCATCTCTGCCGTTCTAGTCCAGAGGAGAAACGGAGTGGAACAGGCAATAGCTTACGCTAGCTGGTCGCTGTCAAAAGCGGAAGGCTACTATTCTACGACCGAAAAGGAATGCCTCGCCATCGTTTTGGCTACAGCTAAATTTTGCCCTTATCTATATGGCAGGCCATTCAAAGTCGTCAGCGACGATCACGCGTTTTGTTGGCTAGCGAATATAAAGGATCCTTCAGGACGACTGGCGCGGTGGAGCCTCAGACTACAAGAATACGACATCACTGTAACCTAGAAGTCCGGACGAAAACACTCCGATGCCGATTGCCTATCACACGCCCCCATTGACCCGCCGCCGCAAGACGAGAATAACGACGCCTTCCTTGGAATGATAAGCGCGGAAGACTTCGCTGAACAGCAACGAGCAGACCCGGAGCTAAAAGGCATCGTTGAGTATTTGGAAGGGAACACTGACGTTGTCCCCAGGGCATATAAGCACTGATTATCTTCCTTCACGCTTCAACGCAATCTACTTGTGAAGAAGAACTTCTCACCAGTCCGCGCCAACTACCTTCTTGTTGTTCCGTCGGCGCTGCGTCCAGAAGTACATCGCGCCCTACATGACGATCCGACCACGGGCACCTCGGCTTCTCCCGGACGCTATCGAGGATACAAGAAAGATATTACTGGGCCCGGTGTCGACGAGAGCACTACCATGCGCTTACGTGCCGTCTTTGTGCAGATCGCAGCAGCTGGGCTACTGATGTCGGTGCTATCGCCACCACCTGGTCACACCTACCGAGTCCCGGTGGAAATGGCGGGATCATTGCTGGATCTTTCTACCATGTCGACCGTCACTGAAAACGTCAGCGGACAGTGGGCGTCGCCAACAGACCATCAAGTACTAAAGCGGCAGCCTCACGCCATCACAACGGGGCCCGGTGTCGACGAGAGCACTACCATGCGCTTACGTGCCGTCTTTGTGCAGATCGCGGCAGCTGGGCTACTGATGTCGGCGCTATCGCCACCACCTGGTCACGCCTACCGAGTCCCGGTGGAAATGGCGGGATGATCGCTGGATCTTTCTACCATGTCGACCGTCACTGAAAACGTCAGCGGACAGTGGGCGTCGCCAACAGACCATCAAGTACTAAAGCGGCAGCCTCACGCCATCACAATGGGGCCCGGTGTCGACGAGAGCACTACCATGCGCTTACGTGCCGTCCTTGTGCAGGTTGGTGTCGCATATTATGCTACTCCTAAACCTAAGAAGCGCCGTTTTCTGTCGACACCGTGGCCCTTGTTCCTTGCTATTCGCTTTATTGGAAGTGTGCCTTTCACGTGGTTTTGCATTACGAGCTTTGTGACGCATCTGCTTGTACTTTTGTCCGGAGACGTTGAGCTGAATCCTGGACCCCTGACAGAGGCTCAGGTTGCAAAGCTCATGAAAGCTGTTGATGTCATTCCTGTAATTAAAGAAAACCAGCGAAAACTTTTGAAGGAGGTCTCAGTTATCCAGTCAAATCAATGCGAATTCACGGAGAAACTAGATTGTTTGGCAACAAAGCTATCCAAAGTAGAAGAGATTGAGTCCTTCAGAGGCACACAGAAAGCTGTCACGAACCTTCAGTCGACTGTAGAATCTCTGACAAAACAAGTTCAAACTTTGTCTGGAAGAAACGACGACTTAGAAAACCGATCTAGGCGATGCAACCTTGTTTTCTATGGCATTACGGATACCGAAAGAGAAACCTGGGATGAGGCAGAAAAAAATGTTATCTGTTTGTGTAAGGATCTGCTTGGTGTGAGCATCGGTCACAGTGATATTTAACGCGCTCACAGGATAGGGCGATACAGCACGCAAAAGCCTCGACCAACTTTAGTTGCTTTTTCGTCCTACAAAACTAAACAGAAGGTCATGCTTCAAGGTCGGAAGCTTAAAGAAACAACCTACCCTTTGAGTGAGGACTATTCTGCGCAGCTTCGCTTAGAAAGAAGGCATCTAATTTTATTCGCCAAAAAGCAAAGTCACCCCTTTAAGCTTCGGTTTAACCGTTTGAATATTGGAAACAGCACCTACATCTTTGATAACGAAGCAAAAGAGGTAGTACAGTGCAAGTCATAGCAAACCTACGAAGTTCACCATTCTGCGCATGACAAACAAAGTTTGCAGCTTTTAATTAATAACTGTCGCAGCATAAAAAATACAGCTGACGAGTTCGCGCTCGTAATTTCACTGCATTGTCCGGACATTATCATTGGCACTGAATCTTGGCTGGATGACACAGTTTCAAATGCTGAAGTGCTCCCAACAGGCTACATGGTTTATCGCTCGGACAAGAACAGACACGGAGGGGGCTTATTTATACTTGTTTCAGACAACTTGCAAAGCTGGCCGATCGATCTTTGCAACATAGACTGTGAGCTTGTCCTGTGTAAAGTTGCTTCACAAACTGGTAGGACAATTACAATAGCTTTACCCGCCGTGGTTGCTCAGTGGCTATGGTGTTAGGCTGCTGAGCACGAGGTCGCGGGATCGAATCGCGGCCACGGAGGCCGCATTTCGATAAGGGCGAAATGCGAAAACACCCGTGTACTTAGATTTAGGTGCACGTTGATGAACCCCAGGTGGTCAAAATTTCCGGAGTCCCCCACTACGGCGTGCCTCATAATCAGAAAGTGGTTTTGGCACGTAAAACCCCATATAATATTATTACAATAGCTTCGTTCTATAGGCCACCTGGAAATGACAGTAGAGCTATATCTAGCCTGTCTGAAGCACTGGCGTCAGTTTCTTGTGACGTTGCTCTACTGGGGGGTGACTTCAGCCTACCAGACGTGTCCTGGGACGGCGGTCTGCCGAGCAATTTATCAAACTAATCGTTGCATTCTGCATTGCTTGACCTCACAAGTAGCTTCAACCCGACTCAGTGTGTCGAGTCCCCAACCAGAGTTACTGCTCTATCATCCAACACCCTCGATCTCCTTTTCACAAATGATACTGATCTGGTGTCTCCACCTGTCTGTGTTCCCGGTATCAGCGACCACGCTGTCGTTTTAACCAGCGTTGCTTATCCACACCAAAATAGAGCTCGGCTTACTCCAAAACATATACTTTTATGATCAGGGAAACTACCAGGCAACGAACTGTGAAACAACTAATTTTCTTCCAGCTTTTTCACAGGTTTGCTTAGAAAAAGATGTTAACATTGCTTGGAGCCTACTGAAAGATAAAATAGTTGCACTAATTTCGGAGCACATACCATCAAAATTACTACCTGCCAAACGTCGGAAAGATAAACCATGGATCACCCACGAAATCCGTAAACTCCTTAGAAGAACACGCCGTCTTTTTCAGAACCTCAGAAAAAGCAAAATGCCAGTGACTTCTGAAAAATTATTTTCTGTCCAGCAAATTTGTAAATCTAAAATTAGTGAAGTGAAGCGTCATTTCTTCAGTACATTAGACGCAAAGATTCGAAACAATCACAACATTATATGGAAGCTTGCCAAAAAATCCAGGAAAGAGAAAATTGGTATACAATGTATCACGTCTGACAATGGCACGATAACAAATGATGAATTGAAAGCCACTGCTTTGAACGATTATTTCAGGTCCGCCTTTTCCGCTAATTCACCGATGAGCAATATCCCTTTACCGTCCTGCGCCTCAGTTATGCAGGACATGCCCGATATCACTGTATCAATTCATGGTATTTTTCAAATCCTTACCAGCCTAGACACAAATAAAGCGACAGGTCCTGATGGCATACCCAATCGCGTGCTGAAACAATGTGCTAGTTCTCTTAGCAACCTTCTTCATACAATGTATATGACGTCATTATCCGAAGGAATCGTGCCGGACGAATGGAAGTTTGCTCATGTGGTTCCTGTCCATAAGAAAGGAGCGAAAAATGATTTAGAACATCTCCCAATTTCTCTCCTATGCGGCGCTTCGAAAATTATGGAACACATCGTATACAGCAACCTAATAAGGCACTTGAATTCGCAAAACTTTTTTTACACAGAACAACATGGCTTTCGCGCCGGATTTTCTTGTGACACACAGTTAACGGAATTTTCTTTTGACATAACAACTGCATTAGATCAAGGTACTAGAGTTGACTGCTTGTTTTTAGATTTCAAAAAAGCATTCGATCGGGTTCGGCATGATTGTATAATTCACAAGCTTCAGCATTTAAATATTCCCGCTGACCTAATGAACTGGTTAATTAACTACTTCGTAAATCGCAGACAGATAACAGTGGTAAATGGACGTTGCTCATCAGCTGTTCCGGTCACGTCCGGAGTACCGCAGGGGTCTGTTCTGGGGCCGTTATTATTTCTTATTTTTATTAACGATATAGCTAACAACATCCAGTCGAACCTACGATTGTACGCAGACGACTGCGTTGTTTACCGCTCGATAAACAATCCAAATGACAGCAAAATCCTTCAAGATGGCCTTAATCAAATTTCAAACTGGTGTACCACTTGGTGCATGACACTAAAGGAATCAAAATGCAACTACGTGTGCTTTTCTAGAAAAAAAAACTGACGTTTCCCATTCTTACAGGCTAAATGATTCGACCATTTCAAACATAACAGGGGCCAAGTACCTCCGCGTATACATGCTTAACCCGCATTACACATCCCATCGCCATGAACACCCATTAAAAGTAAGGCCAATGAAGTCAAGAACGAACTTGTTAAAGTATTCTTTTTTTCCCAAAACCATCAATGAATAGAATGCTCTGCCTCAGGATACCGTTTCTAAAACATCAAATTCAGCCTTTTTCAATGAAGTGCTTGACATGTGATCATTTCGCGTGTTTCGATGTTTTTTCTCTCTTTTTTCTCGTGTTTGCTTGCCTACTATATGTACTTCTGAGTGTAGATGTGTTCATATGTTCTTGTATGCCCATGTATGTGTGTATGTATGTACAGGCTCGTCCACTCTTAGGGTGAACACGGCTCACCGTGGCCGCGCTCCGCGGGGCGCCAGTGCGTCCGGAGCGGCGGCGCATCGAAGCGAAGCGGCGCAGGCGCACACGGACTTCGGGGAGGCGCTTCGCGTCGTCTGCTACAGAGCTGGAGCGCGCCGCTCTTACTTTGCTGTAAAGTACACTTCGCTAAACCCAGGTGACTGAGCAACCGAGGCGGCGTGGCGGGAAGGCGCACTTCACTTACTGGAGCATTTTCGAGCTGGTTTGGTCTACAGCTGGTGAACAGCCTGCTTAATCAATATACATTAACAGAAACAAGCTTATCACCACATGAATCACTTAGCATGTTTCTAATAAGTGATGAGAGTAAAAATAGTCATTTCTTCGCGCTCTTTATTAGGTCGGTGCCATTTTATTTTACTCTCACAGCACTTGGTGTAGTGCATACCGAGAAACCTATTAGGCGCGCTCTTCTTCGTTGGAGTAATCATGTGATGAGCCTACCACGCCATTTCGCGCATGTCTTGATGCTAGAACGAATTTGCTTAATTGATCTAAAAAAGCGACCGAAACCCGCAATAAATTCCACAGAAATTTAGAGAACGATTGTTCAATCATGCATTATCATGTTTGCCATCGCTTTTACCATTAAGGAGGGCAATATTATTACTTCGACAGCAACTAAGAAGTGACATCCGCTACTTCGCGACTTTCTCATTGACGCGCTAATGTCGCTGGTAGGGGTGCATGGAGCGCTTTACGCGATGTTGGAAAGGGCTCTCCCCTGCATAGCAACTGATTTGGCGGTAGTTTTAGTCCCCCTTTTCATTTTTCTACATCATATTTTTGTTGTCACAGATTGGTTAAAATCGCCGAAGCGGTGCCGGTCCTTTGACGGCTACCTGACGTGAGAAGTCGCATTCTTATTTAGAGGAATCTTCGGTCAGTTATTTGATTACACTGATTAAGTGAAGTGAAACATGTGGCGCCGTCCTTTATTTGGTTGTTTGTTTTTTTTCTCCTTGGAGTTGATGCACGCCGCATGCGAATGCGCTTTCTGTCCGTTTTGAATAGGTAATTGAATGGATAGACGAAGGGATGCAAAACTTCAATAAGGTCCTGAGGTACGCGACTCAGCGCGCTGCGGGCCGCACCCACGTTGGAACAGTCAGGCCTTGCCCGACCGCGTAATTGAAGTGGAAAATCTATCATCTACATGTCTGTTTTCTAGCTTAAATTACGTCTTGCCGGGTAATTAAGTCATTACTCGCTTGTATTTCATTTCAGTACTTCCTCGGAATCGGTCATATGTATATTCTCACTAGCATATAATTGTGCGGTATGCGTCCCGAAGCGGCACATGGCCTCTGCGTTACGACATATAGGGGGGCATCGGATAAATTTGGAGAAAAGGAGGAATTGATTTCTCTTTTTCTAGGGGTTAGGGGGGTGGCGAGGCTGAGTGGGTAAAACCCAAATATGAATACGGCACAGGAACCCATGCCTTGAACAAGCGATGCTGTTGCCATCGTGGGGAAGTGGCCGGTCCGTGTGTGGGACGAACGTGGCCACGATAATTAAACCGGCGGTCATGAGGCCGGCCTGGTGTCGTCTGCCGACCGCATGCCGGTGGTCGACCAACGGGCTCGACATTACTAAAAGCCAAGCCCGGCCTAGGCCAGATTGCTATGTTCGGGCCAGTCTACTTTTTAACTGACCATGGGCGTCAGCCGGATCAACCGCCGAGCCCCCCCCCCCCTTTTTTTTAGCTTAGGCCATGCTACTCCATTTTAGCTTGATATGGTGATGTGGTGCAGCCAACGGCTGCTCAAGTCAGTCACTCGCCGCTCACTAGTTAAATATTCTGGGATGACTAGTCAGATCGAAAGACACCAGGGGTGTTTCCATTAAACGCATTTCTATCAACTTGCATGATGAATTGCATTTTGTTCTGTTGTCGGTTGCCGGGGCACTTCAACGACAAAAACGCTGTAACAGTGCAGGATTTCATTTCCCCGGTGCACTTTCGGAAACTGGCCATGTCAAGGCTACCGGAAAAAGAAAGACGAATAGTCCAGGCTTACAAGAAGGATGGAAGAATTGCGGATGCTCCACGCAAAGCCCGGCAAACAGTGACCACTGAAGCTGAATACATGACCATTGTTGCGGCGGCTGCTGCAAACCCGACCTTTATCGCGCGGGAAATTAAGAACAGCCTCTGGCTGGGTGACGTCTCTGACACGACTATCAAGCGTCGCCTCTACGCGCCAGCCTAATAAAGAGCGCGAAAAAAATTACTGTATTTTTACCCTCATCACTTATAAAAACATGGTAGGTGATTTATGTGGTGATAAGCTTGTTTCTGTTAATGTATATTGATTAAGCAGGCTGTTCACAAGCTGTAGACCGAACCAGCTGGAAAATGCTCCAGTAAGTGAAGTGCGCCTTCCCGCCACGCCGCCTCGGTCACTCAGTCACCTGGGTCTAGCGAAGCGTACTTTACAGCAAAGCCAGAGCGGCGCGCTCCAGCGCTGTAGCAGACGACGCGAAGCGCCTCCCCGAGGTCCGTGTGCGCCTGCGCCGCTTCGCTTCGATGTGCCGCCGCGCCGGACGCACTGGCGCCCCGCGGAGCGCGGCCACGGTGAGCCGTATTCACCCTAAGAGTGGACGAGCCTGTACATATAGTCCATTTCCTCTTTATTCTCCTTTTTGTTTTGGGATAGTTATGCTGCCTGCACTGCATTATTCGTCACCGTGTTTTTTTTTATGTAACCAAAATTACAACTGTTTGACATATATATTACTCCCCCCCCCCCCCCACTGTAATGCTCCCTGAGCGAATGTGGGACTGTATAATATATGAATATATAATATATACTGGCCGTGCCTAACTGCCTACGTTGCCTGTTACGTCAAGACATGCCGAGACTGTCAGCGACGCAAGACACCACCCACAAGGCCAGCTGGATTACAACAACCGATCAAGCCTTCTTGCTGATGTTTTCAGCAGATCGGGATGGACTTGTTGGGACCGTTTCCGACGTCAACGTTCGGAAATAAGTGGATCATCGTGGCGACGGACTACCTCACCCGCTTCGCTGAAACTAAAGCTCTGCCGAAAGGCAGCGCAGCCGATGCTGCAAAATTTTTCGTCGAAAGCATTCTGCTGCGACATGGCGCCCCATCACCGACAGAGGAACGGCCTTTACAGCGGAGCTCACACAAGCCATTCTTCAGTACAGTCAGACAAGGCACAGAAGGACAACTGCCTACCACCCACAGACGAATGGGCTTACGGAGTGCCTGAATAAAACCCTCGCCGACATGCTAGCAATGTACGGCGACGTCAAACACAAGACCTTGGATGCCGTCCTCCCGTACTAACCTTCGCGTACAACACGCCGGTGCAAGAAACAACACAGATTACGCCGTTTAAGCTGGCTTACGGCAGGAGCCCGACGACGACTCTCGACGCCATGCTGCCACACGTGACCGGCGAAGAGAATCTTGACATCACTACCTATCTCCAGCGCACCGAAGAAGCCCGACAGCTCGCCCGCCTACGGATCAAGAACCAACAGCGTACCGAATGCCGACACTACAACCTTCGACGACGCTTCGTCGAGTTCCAGCCCGGTGACCGTTTTTAGGTTTGGACCCCAATACGTCGACGAGGACTCAGTGAGAAACTATTGCGACGTTATTTCGGACCCTACAAGATCATCCGACGTGTTGGCGAACTGGACTATGAACTGGACTACCTCGAAGGTCCAAACAATCTCTCTCTCTCTCTACGGCCCAATTGCGCTCTTGCGCTTTTGCAGTGTAACACCGTCCCTTTTTCCTAATATAAACCTGATTCCAACTTAGGGGTATCTCATACACGACATTTCTAGCGCATTCCGTGAACTGCGCTGGATGTTTCCTAGAGCATGGTACGGGTTTTCCATTTGTCAGCATAGGGCATATCTTGGCCAATATGCGTGGTGCCCTGAAGACAAGGTTGATATTGTGCCTTTGCGCAACGTTTTTGAGGATGTGGGACATCCTGTGTCAATACGGAATTACTTGTACTCTCTTCCTATCAAGTGGCTTTTCTTTGGTAATGCTCTCCATAGCTGACTGACCTTTTGCAGAAGTTTATCATAGATGCTAAGTGCCAAATAAGAAGGGAAACCGTCTAGGCGCAGCCTTGTAACATGGTTGTTAGAGCTCCTTTCTACTTTGTGGATGCAAGATTTGTTTACAGCTTCCTTTAAACACGTCGTCACAACTCTTCTTTTTATTAACTTGGATTGGGCACGGTCATATGAAATCAGCTGCTTGTTCATCCTCGGCTGGTATTCCAAAGGAACATGCCTGTTCATTAAAGTGAAATTCAGGTCCAGGAACCGCACACAATTATCACTTGACCTATTGCACGAGAAGTTTAGAGCCTCCAATGAATTTCTTTCTGGTGTCAGTCTCGGACAGTGACACACTACTTGAAACAAGGAATATATGATCCCGAAGTCCAAGTTTTTCTTGGTGGCCTGGAACATTTATGGGAACGCGTCAAATGGATGTACAGACTAATGAAGTCTCAGAAAGGGCGCTAGGTACGTAGGTACAGCGAATGGCTTTGGGTTTAGTGCAACGACCGGAAACGCTAGTTAAGGTCTTCATAAAGCTGCTACGAAACCGGTCTCGCGTTGCTAAAGCTCACTCTCGATACTCCAACCATGTCCTCGCGGTGTCTTCCAAGAAGAACTATGCAAGGACAAGTTGTTTTCAGTGTTCAGGTTGGTGAAAGTCGACACCTTTTAGAATGTCATGAGCCAGGTTTCGAGATCGTCCGACGAGCATCCACGGAAATTTGTTGGGTTCATTAGCTGGATCAGAGTGTGAGAGGAGTTGGGTTGCAGGTCCATGGGTGCAAGAAGCAGTGCGGCTGTCATCGTGGCTGCTCTTTTTGACTTTGTATCGCTAATCTCGTTGGGCAGGGATCCGTGCTCTGGCGGCAATGTCTGTAACAAGAGGCTAGCTTGAAGATTTCGGCTTATGCTGTCTTGATGCTTTGGGCTTGGTTAAGGCTTCAGGGAAGTCCGGTAAATTCAGCAAAACGCTGAAGCACTTCCACCAGATGGCACATTGTTGTAATGGTTATGAATCTGGCCGTGGCACGACGGCGCATCATAAAACGCTCTTTATTAGTCGAATTTGTGCCCACAAACACAGCTTATGCTCGGGAAGTCAAATCTACGGGTCAAGCGGGCCGATTGTTTGTACATGACTCGTCGAAGGTCCTAGTGTACTCGCTATGCTCGGATGCCTTCCAGGGTGTAGAATAATATTCGCATCATGCAATGCAATCTGATCACACAAGGTTCGGTGACAACATAACCAAAAGATTGAATCGGCTACAGCAATCGAGAAGGTTCTCATACACGTATACTACATGTCTGGTGCCTTTGAGGTTTAATAAATGCAATAAAATGATACGATATGAAAAATGCATGCAGAGGCCTCTTGCACCGGGCGATAACTTTGAACATTTTTGAGCCTGTGACTGGAAAAAGATAAGCGAGCGTGCGTTTCTACAGGGTGTTTCAAGTATCATGGCCCAAGATTTAAAAATACATTATTTTAAGGTGAGCCATGTAGTTTATGAATATTTCAATTGCGTGAGAACCCACGCTAGGGAAAATGATATTAAGCACTGTTCTATGCACCACTGATAGACGTATATGATTTAATATATTATATTTAAAAGAAACTTGGATCTGCGCATTCGATCTGCCGATTTGTTCTGTTGGTGGCCGCACAGGTCACTGCATGTTGTCGTTAGGACATTTATGGTGGTTTTGGATAAATGCATCGTAAATCAGAAATCTTACCTGAATTTATTGCCAATAAATTTCCTCAAAGCACAAGTGCAGATGTATTTTTAAAACAGTGTCGATAGCTGATCGACTTGATAGCACCTGTTTTTCGCGGCGTACACTTAGAAACACAGCAGACACAATGAGGCACGTTGTCGATGACCGTTTGATTTATTTCTGGAGAAGCAGTAAGGTGCTTCAGCCCACAATGACAAGGAGCGCTGTAGGCCAAGGAGTTGCCACCGTTTATCCCTAGTTTGTATTTCTACTTCTCACTCACAAGTGCACATCGCCGCTTAGCAATCTTAGCCAATTGTTTTCCTTGTACGTTTCTAAAACCCTACTGCTAGCTTATCGCGAAGGCAAGGAACTAATGAGGAAGAGGAGCACATATGAACGGCCCGTTAATTCGCTTTCTCCAAGAGACGCGTCCCAAAGTACCAGCCCTGCGCTCCTAGCGGCATCTTGTTTCCGCAGACCGGCCCAACCGCACACGCACGTCTTCGTGACGACCGCTTTGTCTTGCGCTGATGCTCATTTTTTTTTCCGTTCTCTCATTTTTGTGGTGTGGCTGCGTGGCGCGTTTCGCAGTGAGCTCCTTATGACAAGCCCGTCAACGTGCGGTCTCGGCTTACCACAAGATTATGGTAATGCTGGAACTACGGCATCGGGTGACGCGCTTGCATTTCCTTATTCGCCTCAATATGCCTTCTTTTCCACTCTTTCTGTTCTTTTTTGCAATGTTTTTCTCTGGAACCGGGTGTACGCGTCTGCTGTTTCTGGTATGGCAACTTCTGTCGCCAACCATTCGCTTCGCTGAGCGCATTGTGGTGTTTCGCGCTGGTGAGGAGGCAGACACATGCCATTCTTTTTGAAAATAATTATTCCTTCTTTTTGAAAATAATTATTACTTTCTCATATATTTTTACACTTCGTCTGCCAGACAGCTTTCTATGACGTCTCTTCAAGTATCTAGTAGTAGTTGGTGCCAAGTTCATGCCACATATATCTTCAGTTGCTGCTAGCTAAACAATCCTCCAATCCTCTTTTCGCATACTTAGCATCTTGTTTCATGACAAAGGAAAAGGATGCTGCAACCTCTAGACACTGCTTCCTCTCCGTGTACATCAATGTCATGTCTTACATTTCGTGTCGGGGGAGCTGGGGTGTCACATTCTGCTGCTTTAGCTTCTGCATTTCCGTTGTTGTATCTTTTCCTGGTTCAGTAATATATACTTTGAGGCTGTATTGTAGTGAGACATGCATGAGTCCGCAGGTCCGACAACCACAAGTTTATCCTGAGCGAGGCGGTTTCCGCTGAAAACGTGTCCAACTTAGTCATAGGCTCCCTACTTGCAAATGGTCGTCAAAAAAAAAAAGCGTTGTTCACAAACACCAATGCAAGTTCCGCCTAAATTGGTTTCCACAGGGCGTGGGATCCGCGTCTTTTTCATCATCATCTGTCATCCCTGCTTTCGGTGCTGGTTTCTTTTTCCCAGTGCTGAGATTCAGTTGGTGTTCTTGTTGCTGTGTGGTCCAGTTTATGCGAGTACAGCAAAGATCAGGGGTATTTTATACGCTACGGTACCGGCCGATTACCGCAAATGAAGGACGCACGTAGGCTCCGCATAGAGCCGATGCCGGGGAAACCCACACATGGAAAGAAATGTGGCTTAGTGGCGCCACCGTAGAAAAGCCCACAAATGCGCACTCTCGCGCCGAACAAAAGGGAAGATGGTTCGATCTGAATGGGAAGCGTTCGGGAAGACGGGCATGAAGAGGAATGAGTGTGCTTGAAGCCACCGCTATTTTCCCGGGTCTTCCCAGAAGTCCCGTTGACCTTCTCGGCCGCTACTTTGGTTTGTCTGTGGACCTAGCCGCCAGACGGGGAAGCGTGGTGGCGGAAATTTGGTGACGTGAAACACGGCCACGCGGTCTCAGTGTCGCTGTTTGCCATTCACACGTGCCTTTTGAGAATGCCTTGAGAAAACGACATCATGAGAAGCCAGCAAACAATGACACAAAGGACATCATAGAGGAATTTACTTGTGCTTACTATTTGAATAAAATAAATTATAAATTATAGTAAATAAATAATGATGAAAAAACAGCTTACCGCACATTGGGAACGATCCCACGTCTTCGCATTATGCGTGCGAAGCTCTACCAATTGAGCTACCACGGCGCCGTTTTCCCATCCACTTTCTTGGGTATTTACGTTTACTACTAGAACCCTGGCATTTTTAGCCAGCTCCACCACTCACAACGTTGACGGCGGATTTCCTTTCTGCAACAGGCATCACGAGTACGTGATCTTTGTGGGTGGCGGTGAGGATATTTTGACGATTACATAGCCGGCTGCGACCAATGGGTGTTTTTGCATGACATCGCCATCGGCTCCCAATCACGGTATTCGGGACACCCATGTGACCCGACCCACAGCTGCACGGGGTGACAGATTTTCCTTAGTTTTTCATCTCGCAGGAGGTGTTTAGCCCGCATTCTGGTCATTAGACAAAGGGGAACGACAATGCCAATACTCGAATTCTAACGTAGGGCAGATTGAGATGACACGTGTTCTTCAGTGAACCCATCCCCTTGCGTATTGCAGATTGTGTCACTGTTTTTACCAATGGTGCGTCCGTCACGAAAGTTGTGGTGCTAATAATTCCAAAGCTGTTAACCCGACTGTGTGATTGGCTGGTTTGTGACACTTTGGTGCACCTATGGGTTTAAAGTACCATGTTTTGGCTGTGTGTGCAAGTGCAGAGGTTCGGGCTTGGACGGGAAAGACAGCTTGGCGTTTGAATAAAGCATCTTTTTACCGGACAACGGCTCTTCCTTTGCCCTGCTGCCTTGCACTCGAGTCATCGAGGGGCGCCGATTTCGGGCCTCGAACACCTTCCCTCCTTAACTAGCGTTGAAGCTAGCAGAGGATACAATAGAACGTAAGTTAACCATTAGTGTCACTCCAGAACAAGATATAGTAAAACTTCGTTATAACGAAGTTGAAGGCGGAGTCTGCACGGCGCCGTGGCGGGTGACAGTTGTGCTATGGGGATAATGAGTCGATGTATGGGCAGTAGTGGAAAAAAATGTTTTGCACCACTGTGTATTCAATGAGACGACACCCGAACTTTCAATTTCTGTAGCGAATGTGTGCCCAACCGGGCAGAAAGTGATTAATTGGAATTCGAAGGTCGGGTATCTTCGGCTTCTGGAGACAAAACTAGTTCGTTATTTTCATTGATAAGTCAATTTTACTTCGCTAAAACAAGGCTACTTATATGTAGCCTTATTTTACCTATATACAGCCTTGTATATAGGTAAAATAAGGCTACATATAAGTAAGGCTATATACCTAAAAATAAGGCTAGATAACATTGAAGAGGACTGCGTTTCTTTAGCGACAATGAATACTGACCTTACATGCATCGAATCCACCACGAAGGTTTGCATGGCCCGAGTATCGGCACTGGCTCTCCGTGTCGACGAAGCACAAAACAGGCAGCGCCACAACAAACTCGTTTTCTATGGATTTAAAGACGCTCAGCATGAGTCATGGAGTGAACCAGAAAAGCTAATCCCCCAACTCTGTAAAAAAAAAAAGAAACTTAGGTATAGACATACGGGCACGGGACGTTGAACGAGCACTTGGCTAGGCACTCATCCAGTAAACACAACGCGGCGTATTATTGCCAGATTCAGTAATTCCAAAGACAGGTATGACATTCAGTGCCTGTCTGGGAAGCTTCTAGACACCGGTCAGGCAGTTGCCAAGGACTTTTCACCCAGTGTTCGCGCAGCTCGCAAAGAGCTAATTTAATTTGGAAAGGCTCGTGACATGAAGTTCAAAGTTCGGTTTGACAAACTGAAAAACAATATGTTCGACACCCATTCTAACACGGTCAGAGGACATACTTCGTAGCAATCAATTTTGACACCTTCAAAAAACCGTTCGATATTGTCACGTGTCTTCAAAGAGGACTCGCGACGTTTGATGCAGACAGCTGGCTCCTGAAAAACACGGCAGTGAGACCTGGCTCTCGAGCGGGCGGGGGAGGCACGCATGCTTCTTCCTTCACGTTCTTCTTGCCTCTTCTCTTGCACTGCGCCCACTACTGCAGGTGGCATTTTCCCCCTTCCTTGAAAGGAAAATCGGCTCGATGGTGAAGAAGGGGTATAAGAAAAAGAGGGCCAAAGAAACAAGGCAGATGCTCGCGCAATGAACACAGTCACAGCGACAGGAAAGCTACAATATCTGCGGCTTTATCTATTCTGTACATTCACATACGCAGCGTTATTCCAAAGCTATATTGTTTGTGTAATCTCGTCGCCTTGAGTTTGTGCAAAGTTCCTCCATTAACGGAAACACGGCTCAGCTCATCATTTTCCGATTCCGAAATCTTGCCATAGTTAACAAGCTTCGATATTTTTTGTAAATACCAAAACAGTTCTAGCGGAGGCGGTGCTCTTATCACTACCAATCGTCGACTGCACTGGACACTAGTTTACTTATCATCCCCATTAGAAATTATTTCGCTATGTTGCAACACATCGATACCGCACACTCTCATTGGAGTCTCTTACCGCCCACCGAACGGTAACGCAACTTTCGTATATGACTTTTCATGACGCTTTCAACACGATAGCTAAGTTACACCCAAACGTTCCAGTTCTTTTCATCGGTGATTTTTAATTTTGCCTCGATTGACTGGTCTAATCTTACGTCCACAGTATAACAAAATAACATAGCTTCCCACTTTTTTAAACATGTGTCTCATTTGCGGTTTATTGCAGCTCATCACCCAGCCAACAAGTACTACCGATCATTCCTCAAATGTTGACCTTATTTTAACCTCACAGCCCGAAAGTTTCTCCGTAGAGACACATGTGCAAGGCCTCAGTGACCACACAGTTACCCATACCACATTTTTCCTGTTTTTTCCTAAAAAGTAAAAAAAATACACTTTATGACCGAGGCGACTACTCCAGCATAATAAATGAATTATCAACCTTCTACGACCATCTCGCCTCGACGTATCACTCCCGCTCAACCGAATCGAAGTGGCTCCTTTTTTAAAGCAGAGATGCAATGATTAATTAGACTTTACATTCCTACTATTACAGTAAGCGAACGTGTACAATCACCTTGGTTTAATACGAAGTTGAAGCGCCTAAATAATAAGAAAAAATGCCTCTTCCGACCTGCTAAGCATGCCGATTCTCAATTCCCTTTGGACATATACTACTGGGCTCCTAAAAAATTACCACACACCAGCATTAAAAGAAAACCGAAACTTCTACTCTAATACGTTACCTTCCATGCTGAAAGACAAACCTAAGACCTCTTGCAAAAGCATTTGACCCACTGAATCTAATAATATACGCATCCGTGGCTCCAATGGTTCTCCTATACCTGTTTCCCCTGTAGGTAATGCATTGAATAATAAGCTTTGCTCTGCATTCCCCCCCGAACCTCTTCAAAATCTTCTTGATGTCCTGGCTTACAATTACCCTGAGATGGTAGACATATTATATAACATAATGTATAACAACAGGGTATCACTCCCTAACAAAATTCATCTGTTGGGGTTGGTGGCATAAGTGCTAAAGTTTTGAGGAACACAAAACACATATGCCGTTTATTGTTATCACTCATACTTGAGTAGTCACTAACAACCGGTTTATTTCCACTAGACTAGCGAATTGGTGGAGTAATTGCTGTATTTAAGAAAGGCAACAAATCTTTCCCAACTAATTATAGCCCAATTTCAATCCCTCGCATCAGCTCCAAAATCACGGAACACGTTATTTACTCGGTCGTAGCTATTTTTTAATGATCTGTTAACTTCTTTCATCCTAATCAACATGGCTTACGCAAAGGTCGGTCTTGTGACACACAGCTAGCACTTTTTATACATGACTTGCATTCTTTTATTGACCAGAACATTCCTGCTGACGCCTTGTATTTTGGATTATGAAAAAGTTTTTGATAAGGTCCCTCATTAGCGCTTCATGCTAAAACTTGCAAATCTTAACCTACATCCATCACTATTAGTATGGATAAGGGCATTCTTAACTAACCGCGAACAATTTGTTTACACGAAGTCACATTCATCGCCGATGTCTTCGGCCCTTTCAGGCGTACCCCAAGGAACTGTCCTTTGTCCACTTCTCTTCCTGATCTATATTAACAACCCTCCTTGTAAGATATTTTCTGAAATCCACCTCTTCACCGACGAATGTGTCATATATCGCCCAAAAACTAATCCCGACGATGTCTCCAGCTTGCAATAGGATTTTAACAAAGTATTAAATTGGGTCGCTATAACGTAAAGCTATTCCAATTCTGTAGTCAACCCTGTAGTCAATCTGTAGATTTGCAGCCCAGAGCTTCGAGCTAACAGTGTGCTGTTTTTCTAGGCTCCGACTGCCCTGAGGGTGCGCAGTACTGGGTTTAACTGCGTCGGCTGAATCGTATTGGTTCCTGCGGATTGCTGATCAACGAGACACGTGCCCTACTTCCTCGTGCCGTGTATTGAAATCACCATCTAATCCGGTACAATCAACAGTTCACTGGTCCTGTTACTGCTCGTCGCCTGCAGCACCCTCTAGTCGGCTGTTCTGTTCCGTAAAAAGGATCGCCTACGCCGACCGAGCGGGATTTGCAGCCCAGAGCTTCGAGCTAACAGTGTGCTGTTTTTCTAGGCTCCGACTGCCCTGAGGGTGCGCAGTACTGGGTTTAACTGCGTCGGCTGAATCGTATTGGTTCCTGCGGATTGCTGAACAACGAGACACGTGCCCTACTTCCTCGTGCCGTGTATTGAAATCACCATCTAATCCGGTACAATCAACAGTTCACTGGTCCTGTTACTGCTCGTCGCCTGCAGCACCCTCTAGTCGGCTGTTCTGTTCCGTAAAAAGGATCGCCTACGCCGACCGAGCGGGATTTGCAGCCCAGAGCTTCGAGCTAACAGTGTGCTGTTTTTCTAGGTGAGTGTGTAGCAATGTGCCTCTTTAAGGACTTTTGAATCGCTAGCTGGCTGCAACTACCCATTGTGTCCACTGTCATTGACTGTCTAGTTATGGGTATTGATTTGTGCACCTACCGCGCCCGCATTGGCTGTTTCGTTCAACCGAGAAGAATTGTGGAGCCATGCAGCCTTGTGTGGCTCCGGTCGTGTTACTTTGGTAGGCGCTACTTCGTGGGTGGACGCCTGGTAGTTTTACTTTTTTCCCTTGTTCATTTACTGGTCTGTGCGGGAGATGTTGAGGTTAATCCGGGTCCGGATAAGACTGACCAACTTGTGACATTAATGAAAGAACTTACAGTGTCAAACGAGCGATTTCACAAAGAAGTGACAAATAAACTTAAAGATATCCACACTACTGTGACAGACGTCAAAAGGCGACTCTCGAAAATTGAAGAGCGACTTGAGACTGTTGACAACTTGAGTGAAAGCGTTACAGCTGTCGGTTCTGTCCTTCAAGAATCTAAAGTGCAGTTGAAGAATATAGAGCAGAAACAGATTCAACAAGCAAACATCGTTGTGGATGACTTGAATAATCGAATGAGGCGAAATAATCTCGTATTCAAGGGTATTCCCGAACAAGCTGCTGAAAAGTGGAGCGATACGGAAAAGCTTATTTCTGAATTTGTCACGGCAAACCAGGGTATCCAAGCAGGTGAAATAGAGCGAGCCCATCGAGTCGGTCAACGTAAACCCGATCGCACTCGGCCCATTGTGGTTAAACTTCTGAACTTCAAAGACAAAAGCAATATCTTGAAAAACTCTTTCAAACTAAAAGACCTTGCAACCCCTCGAGTCTGTATCGAGGAAGATTTTTCACCGCGAATGCAACTAATCAGAAAAACTCTCCGTGATTTCGCACGCGCGAAGCGCCAGCAGAACGAAAAATATAAATTGCAGTTTGATAAACTTATAATGGGCAACAGCACTTTCACAGTCGACCCTTCAAACAATGAAGTGGTCGCCATCCCTAGACCTGAGGCTCCCGTGAATGGCAATTGACGTTTCAATGCGGATGACAAAAAACTGTCTATTATTGTGGCAAATTTCAGAAGTATTTTCAAAAAACAGGATCACCTTTGTGCTTTTGTCGAGTCCTGCTCAGCTGATATAATACTAGGAACCGAGATATGGCTGTCTTGCGACGTGTCCGACAATGAATTATCTCTTTCTAAAAACTTTATTTTGTTTCGAAAAGACAGGGTAGTAACACGAGGCGGTGGTGTTATAATTGCAGTAAAAAAAGGCTTCCAAGCACGCCTACTTGACACGGGTTCTTGTATTGAAATTTTGTGGGTCATGCTCCAGATATCACGTGTAACTTATGCCGTTGGTGTTTGTTACCGTCCTCCAGATTCGCAGGATACGTTCGTTAAATGCCTTAACGAATCGCTTAGCTTTGTCAGTAACAAATTTCCCGGTTCACCTATTATTCTTGCTGGTGACTTTAACTATCCTGGAATTAACTGGCGGATGGCTACAGCTGAAGGCGGCCCAAGGAAAGCTGAATGTAAGGATTTTCTTGACGTCATTTCTTCGTACGGATTAAGCCAAATAGTTTCGTTACCAACACGGGGGGATGCTATCTTGGATCTTGTGCTGACCACTGAACCTGTCAACGTGTCTGTTCATGTGTTAGATTGCATTAGTGACCACAACGTCCTTCACTGTGAATACGACATAAAGCGCGAAACAAGTGTACACGAAAAGAAAACCATTTATGATTATGCGCGAGCAAATGTTGAAATGATCACCAGCGAGCTCTCGGCTTTTTGTGTAGAATTCTTGAGCGGGATGCATAATCATGATAGCAATGATAACTGGATGATTGTTTGTAACAAGCTAACTGAACTTAAAGAAAAGTACATACCAAAAATACAAATAACTCTGTCTACTGGAAGTGCGTGGTTCACCTCTCACGTAAGGCGCTGTATAAATAAAAAAAAGCGCGCTTATTCAAAAGCTAAAAATTCGATATCTGATGATGCCTGGAAATGTTATCGGGAACAATCCAAGTTATGCAAAACAGAAATTGAAGCAGCCAAAGACAAATTTTTCAACCATGATATTTCGAACATGTTAGCCCACAACACAAAAAAATTCTGGAAAGTAATAAACCCCAAACCATCATCATCAGGCTTCATTTCCATAAGGAAAGGCAATGAATTACTTTCATCAATGGAGGTCGCTACTGCATTAAATTGTTTCTTCTGTTCTGTTTTTACAAGTGAACTTCCCGTTCCGGCTAACATTGAACTCGCTTCTGTTACCTCCATCATGAGTGATATCGTTATCACCCAAAAGGGCATTGAAGCTGCTATTGATCGTCTTTCTAACAGCTCGGCTCCCGGTCCAGACGGAATTTGTCCAAAACTACTAAAAATGACTAAACCAGTGATATCTCGCATTTTTGCTGCTCTTTTTCAACAATCTATTGATTCAGGATGTGTTCCTAACGAATGGAAAATAGCTAAAATCATTCCAATCTTTAAGTCTGGTGACCCGTCATCTGTCTCAAACTACAGACCTATTTCACTGACCAGTATTCCATGTAAACTTTTAGAACACATTATATCATCAGCAATTATGAAATACCTAACCGATCACAATCTCCTCTTCATTAACCAGCACGGGTTCCAACGGGGTCGCTCATGTGAGACGCAGTTGTACGAGTTAGTCTCTGACCTGCACCAAGCTATCAACGACTCGTCACAAATTGACGCCATTTTTATTGATTTTGCGAAGGCTTTTGATAAGGTAGCTCATAACCGTTTATTATTAAAACTTCGCCATTTTAACATAAATAGTAGGATTACGAAATGGATTAGTAACTTTTTAACTAACCGGTACCAATTCGTAACTACTAATGAATTTTCTTCTCCGCGATCACTAGTTAAATCCGGAGTGCCGCAGGGATCTGTATTGGGACCAATTTTATTCCTGCTATACGTCAACGACATCAGCAATAATATTAAATCTACAATAAGACTATTTGCAGATGACTGCGTTATTTATAGACGAATAATTAACACTTTTGACACTGACATTTTACAATCCGACCTCGCGAAAATTACCGACTGGTGTAAACAGTGGCAAATGGAAATAAATGTTTCAAAAACTAAGGCTATAGCCTTCACTAGATCCAGTAACCCTAGGGTTACCCGTTACGTAATGAACGACATTAGTATTGCACATGCGCAAACAATAAAATATTTGGGAATTCATTTATCTTCAAACGTTTCATGGAATCATCACATCGATGCGATTACTAGCAGTGCTTGTAAAACCCTTGGCTACATTAGGCGTAACCTTTACTCGGCAAACAAGTCCACTAAATTATTAGCCTATACCACACTAGTTCGTTCGAAAATGGAGTACGCGTCTTTTATTTGGAATCCGCATCAATCGTACCTCATAAACAAGCTCGAGTCGGTACAAAACAGAGCAGCCCGCTTCATCACGAAAAAGTACTCACGAAATTCTAGCATCACTAACATAAAGATATCTCTAAATCTCCCCGCGCTAGAAAATCGAAGGCTGATAGGACTTCTTTCCCATTTTCACAAGCTATATCACAGCGGGTCGTCTTTCAGCGCATGCCACATCAGGCCCGCCCATCGTATCTTCCCGCGCCTTGATCATTCCTTTAAAGTGCAGCCCGTTCTTGCGCGCTCTAACTTCTTGAAACACTCGCCCCTCTTTCTCGCGATATAACATTGGAATATGCTACCTGATGAAATCGTGTCAGCTCTAAGTCACGATGATTTTCTAGCAAAACTAAAACAGTGTTTTAACGTACTAACATAGTATTCTCGTGCTCATTTGTTATAGGCATCACTGTGTTGTTGCGCGCCTTGTTTTTTTTTTCTCTCCCTCACCATATTTTGATGTTTGCGCGAATGGTTTTGTTCTGGTTTAGCGCAGGGTCACTTGTACTGCATAAAATTTGATCCACTTGTGATTTTCATTGTTTATGCAATATGTTATGGTATGTTAACGTTTTTATCAAGTATTTTTCCTTGTATAAATTGACCAAGCTACGCTGATTTTGTGTAACACCCAGTTTAAATCTATATGTATCTTCAGCGTTTAGGACGTGTAGTTGTTTTGCTCTTACTGGTTTCTTTTTGTTTGTTTTCCCGTTTTTCCGCTTGTGTTCTTTTTATTGTAGCATGCATTATCTGTTTAAATGCGTATACTGTATATATCACTAATTCATTGTAACACCCCTATGTAATGCCCGCATGGGCCTTTAGGGTACTTGAATAAAAAAATAAATTAAAAAAACATGATTTGCACAGAACATTTTTGGACCCCCCCCCCCCCACAGGGCTGCGCGTGAACTTGCCCACCGCGCTACCCTCGACCAATCGGAAGCCGACTCCCCAGAGAACAGGGACACACCCTCCACCTGCAAGGAGATTACTAAACACTACTATCTCAGCCGCAGCACCTACTTTGTTCCTCATCCGCTCCTCAATAGAGCTCAAGCATTAACGCTCCGTCTACTACAAATGAATACCTATCCGAATCCCTCGCTCTTACATAAAATCTATCCGGATACTTACACCAACGCTACCTGCCACAATTGCGGAGATATAGCCACGTCAGACCATATGCTCTGCCGGTGTGCCCGGTCATGCTCTATCATCGCTAACAGCTCGGCCAGATGGGAGGTGGTTCTCCGCAGCCCTCTTCTGACTGACCAACTCTGGGCTTTCCAGCAGGCCCACGAAGCGGCCGAGAGGCTCCGCCTTCCGGTTCCCACGTGGGAGCGGCCCGCTTCGTGTAGACTCACGATATGCAGGACTTTAAAGTTTCACCGTACCATACGATACCCCCACTTCACCTGTCTGTAACGCCACATCACGAAAACCGTGACAGCTGCCCATCTGATATGACGTGTATACACTGATTATGCATGATTTGACCGGAAAAAGAAAGATAGTTATTTCCGATTCGACGCCTTTTTGTCATTAACCCCCGGCTATTGGTCAAAAGTTTTCGGGCTGCACCCACTTCACCTGCCATTCACGCGACGTCACAAAACCGCAAAATCTCCCCGCATCAAAGTGATGTGTACGCATTAAAAATGCATTAATGTGCCGAACTAAACTGAATTTTCATCTGAATAGCCGCAGGCTCCCCGTTCCAAAAGGAATAAAAGATGGCTGCCGCCGATCGCTCAGGCGCTGGCTACTTGCACCTACCGGAGAGCATCGGTTTATTTGCGTATGATAAAACTTCTTGCGTGGCCGTGTAAGATTTTGAAGCCCTTTTTCCACATTTACAACCTCGTTGTGCCAACTATTCTTTGCTGAGGATCCGTCTTACGTCATTCTTAAGCTTTCATTGCATGCCACCGTGATTTTCTACCAGCCACTGCAAGCTAAGTAAGGGAAAGCGGACCGATCGCAGACGCCGGCACCACCCTCCTCACATCGTTATCGATTTTCAGTGCAGTGGCTCAGCTCCATCGAATCCCTCTCCACTTCAGCGCACTGATCGCCTCTTGTCAGCCAATTAGATAAGGCAAGCAGCTCAGTGCAGGCAATGTTATTCGTTTTTCAAGCAATCAAAAGTGACCTCCTGTGAACGAGGAGAGCGTTTAATTCGTCTGTTCAGACAACTCTGCGGGTGACCGCCCTATGCTTGCGTTGGCGGATACGCAATACTGACGTCAGGAGATTGGAATAAAAACAAACTGAAATAGTTTTTGGTTATAGGACCCTTGGTGTGACACATGGCTCATGGCGCCTAATGTAAGACTTCCCTGGTATCATTTCGCCGCCGCCGTAACTCCATGGCTCCGTTTTATTATGTTACCGAAAACCTTATCGCACCTACTGACTCCTACATTACTCAGGTATCCATATTTCTAATGATCTAACTTAGACGCATCATGTAAACGGCATCACCAGTTCGGCCAACGGGTTATTAGGTTACATTCATCGCTATCTGGCGTTTGCACCTCCCTCTTTTCAGTTACATGATCACAAGACCCCCATACGCCCCAAACTTGATTACGCTAGCGCTGTTTTTGACCCTCGTCATACTAACCTAATCAACACCCTCAAATGCGTTCAAAACCGCGCTGCTAGAATAATTTTCGCTATTCCCAAAGCAGCAGTGTCACAGAACTAAAAGCACAGCTTGATTTGCCCCTCCTCGCATCCCGGCATGAAATAACCAGACTCGCTCTTTTTCATAGATTTTATCAGTCACTGCCACCAGGTAACAAGATTAAAAGACCGCGTTATCGCTATTTCCGCACTGCTCACACCAACGCTATTCCACGTGCACGTACAGTCACATACCAAAATTCTCTTTTGTCCGAACTGCCGATGATTGGAATCGGCGGCCAGAACACATCGTGATCATCAGTGACCTGCCACGTTTCACGCCTTCAATCGAAAGACATCGTTCAAGTCTTCTCACCTAGCCAACATTTTTGCCATCTTACGTCCACCCTTCATGTAATGTTCCGGCCAAAGACCTATGAGGTATAAAAAATTTTTTAAAAATGAACAAATAAACCGAAAGACTGCTGAGCGCCGGTTAGCCTCAGCTCCTCTCCATTTCGGGCGCAGAAGGCCTTCTCAAAAATATATACGCGAAGTCGCAAATGTGTGACGCTCGTGCTCAGCGCGGCATGAAGATAGCTGTGATACCTCACATTCGCACGCTATCGCACAACATGAAAAAGGTGGCTCAGCGTTACGACGTGAACGTAGGGTCCTCTGCCTCCCACATTCTGCCTCCCGGTCGGTGAACCGGTTGCCACCCGGATCACCGACCGGGCGGCAACGCAACAGCGTGACTGTGGCGCAGAGCAGAGGCGGTCTTTTGTTGAATGTGCAGGAGGTGCAGCCTATGAAATTCCTTTGAGTAGCGAAAAAGTATTTGGCAGCCAAACCGGGAAATGTGTTAACGAGAGGTCAAGGGAGCACGCAAACAATGTAAAAAATTCGTGTGAAGGGAAGAATTTTGAAGGTTTCTGGCAAGTCATGGTCTGACATGCAAGAACTGTTCGCCCGAACTTGAAAACACTTGCGTTATCGATAAGAGTAAAGCGCATGTGACACGGGAAATTGCAGAATCTGAACGGATTTCTAGACTTGGGGAGAGATGTATCAGCAGGGCTTCCATTACGCACGAAGAGCTGGCATATTTACGCGCGCGCAGATGATAACCCACGGCTCGGACAGCACGTATGTATTCGTGAACAATTCACAATCACTGTTGTATCCTTCTCCATTGTTTCAGTGACGTTTGTTTCAGTGTACATATCGTCATCGTCATTCAATATCATTTCTTATATAAGTGGCTTTACTGTGACGAATAAAAGGATGTACTATCGGCTAAAAATGTAAACGGACCACGGCACAGGTGGCCGGAGCGGCTGTGGGGCCACACCGAGGCGCTGCTATCTCGCTCCACGCGCTGACGGCGAGAGTGCCCCTAGTGACGCCAGACGTGGACCTCTCACTCGCGCGGGGCCTTGTCACGCTTGATAAATTTCTAGTGCGCCGTTCGGATGCTCTGCAGCTGACGGTCGCGACGGAGGGGACTGTGCATCGCCGGTAGTTTAGCACATGGCGCTGTCGAACCGTAGTGGACGGCCGCGGGGCATCAAACAGCGCCACTGAGGAGGAACGAAGACTCGTTCTTAATGTTGTTTTGCTTATATTCATCATGCCTCTCATATTAGTGCATTTCACTGGCGTCCAGCGCTGCTCGATTTTAGGCAACACAAAGCTAGGAGCCGCAATGGCGGCTACGGTGAAGGCCGCTCCATGCGCGCTCTTTCACGCCAGCGCGATAACTCACAGGCACCAAGTTTTGCTGCCGGTGCGGGTTCTCAGTCGATATTACTTTTCCGGCATTGTCTGCAGCAGTGGGTGTAATAACTATAGCAACGACGCCTCTCAAAAGTGCTTTAATTCGATACTACAATACGCAGCCCGTTATGAAACTTTCTTCGCAAGAATACCGTCAGAAAGAGACGATTGCAAAGGCGAATCGGAAAAAAACTAGTCGCTCGTGAAAGCTTATTCACGGAAGCAGATAAAAAATGGCATTCCGTGGGTTGAAGAGCTCCTCAGTGGGACAAAAGTTGCCGTCGACCGCGATGACAGCCCACTCGCCTTGGCATCGAGTCAGAGCGCTGCTACTAGCTCCGGTCGTCCGCGCAGCACTTCCCACCCTTCCTTCACGGTATGATGCAGCTGATCCGCGGTGCCACAGCAAAGGCGCCAATAGGGAACCGGCGTTCAATACTTCCTTTTTATTCTCTGGAACGGTGTGGGCGACGCGCTTTGCAGTGCGCGCTGCTATCCAGATATGGTTGTTTCCAGCCATTGGACAATGGAAGCCTAGGAAATGTTTAAAAACGAGAACCGTCGCATTCGTTTCGTCGCAAAAACATAGAGAAAGAAATTCAACAAGAGGGGACACTCTTCAAAAACTGGCAACAGGAAACACGTCACGCCTAGTTTCAACAACATCCGTTAGTTGACGCGAGCATCAGAAAAAAAGAACGTGAAATAAACTTCCAGACAACGTTCTATTTTTTTTATTCCTTCCCTCTAAAAGTGAAAAAGTTTTGCGTGTAAATGAACTTATACTTTGCAACTTTTTGTTGCGTTGCCTAGCAACAAGCTAGCGGCACGCCAGACGCGCGTGCATACGTCATGCGCCAGACAAGCCGCAGGAGTGAGCGAGGATGGTCGTACGTACGAAGCTCGCTTGCTCGGTGACCCGTCTGTTTTGGATATAGCCCATTTTATTGGGCTCCCCGCCTTCTGTATGCTTCTCTTGCGTGTCGTCTGCATTTCGACGCGGCACCACTGCACTACTGGACTACGGCAAGGTGAGAAATTGTGTTGGACAGTGTGCGGCTCATTTTAATCACATTTAGGCTTAGTTCGAGTGGCGCAGTTAGCGAAAAACAGCACCGCCGTCCTGGCGCAGTTAATTTGAGTTAATGCCTCGTCCTGGCAGATGTTTGCGACGCTTTCTATGAGCCCCAATATTACTGTAACTCATTTCGGTAGTTTTTGGGCACGCTTGCCGCGCCCGGCTTACTGACGCAGTAAGCGAAAACCGGCTCGGCCGTGTGACGCATTTGCGCGTCTACATGCGTGTAGTACGTCGTAGCGCCTAAGACAGACAAGTTTTCACACATACTGTGGCCCCCAACATTATTGTAACTAACGTCGTTATATTTGGGGTAGTTTAGAAGCACGGTTGCCGCGCCCGGCTTATTGACGCAGTTAGCGAAAAGCAGCTCGGCTGTGTGCCGCTGTTAGTTTCGCGTGTACTGAATCTTACTGGTAGAAGTTCGTGACGCATTCTCTGACCCGAAAAAGTATTGTAATTTGTTTGGTAACTTTTTGGGATATCTTGAGGCTTGCTCGCCGCGCCTGGGGTTGCGAAGCTGTTAGCAAAAAAGCAAGCCGGCCATAGTGAGTTACTTTTGCGTGTACTGAATTTTAGTGGGACAAGTTTGTGATGCATTTTATAGCCCTGCAACAACATATATCCCATTTCGGTACTCACGCTTCTCGAAAACGCGACGAGCGATTGCCGAGAGTGATAACACGGAAGTGTTGCTTGCGCCGGCAGGACGCGTAAAAGATAACACGGAGGAGCTCAAGAACATGACATTTATGTATTCTGAGCGACTGAAAACAGGCTTTGCACCCACGAGTCTCACTTGAGTGCGATTAGAATGCATTCTGCGAGCGTGTAACATGGTCTGGCTGAGCCTTTGTTGTAGCCACCTTTGTGTACTTGGCGTACCATCGTGTCGACTGAGGCCAAGTTGTCTTGGAAACACGCAGTCACCCGTGTATTTGTGCACTTAAATTGCAGGAAATGCCCGGGAAAGGAGGGGTGCTTGAAAGTCGGATGTTCAGATTTTATGGCGTTGTTTGGGAGGAGTCTTTGCTGCGAAATGTACCTAAAAGTGAATTTATCTGTAATGCCGCTCATTCACTTACGCACGTTTCGCCTCTACACGCAATACTCCTGTTAGGTCAATATACCGAAATGACACATGCTTGTAATTTACTTTCTTTCAGCTGATGGAATCCGGTGGAGCATCGTACGGCAACGACTGCTGCTTACCTGGTGCCACAACTTTGGATGAATGCAGAAGAAACCCGGAACGAGCATTTATATAGAGCAAAATAAACATTTCATCATTTCAGAAGATGTCTTTCGTTTTCTTTATGAAATTGCAGCCGACAGATTCGGCGCAGTCTTGTCAAGGTCAATCGCCATCATTTCTACTTAATAATGAAACGATTCCACGCCAAGGCCACGCGAGGTTCAGCAGAAGCGAAAAAAAAAAAGCCGCGCCGAGCAGCGGAGCCGGCGCGGCGTGTACCAACAGGTGTTCAAAACGCGCGCGCCCAAAAACGAAACCGGAAGGAGTCAACAACATCCGCTTGGTACGCTACAGTCAATTCGGCCGCTGGGCTCTATGGGAGTGTCCGCTCTTGTTGAAATTTCTTTCTCTATGGCAAAAATGCCATCTCGGGTGCCGATCGAGGAGAGAAGGCACATCGTGCGGCTTAGCATAGAAGGTGTGCCTCAGCGTCAAATCTGCCGCCGCACCAGGAGAAGCAGAACATCGGTGAACCGCATTATTCAAGCCCATAGGGATGAATACGGTAGAATTGCTGATGCTCAGCTCAGTGGGCGGCCAAGGCTTACAACGTTGGAAGAGGACCAACGGATAGTTGCTGCCGCTGTTGTTGACCCCTTTCTGAAAGCCAGGGAAATTCGCGACACACTAGACCTCAGTTGCTGCAGCGAGAGTATCAGGAGCAGACTGCGAGCGGCAGGTCTCATGAACTGCGTTGCCGCTCAGAAGCCGCACCTGACGACGAAGCAGAGGGAAGAGCGACTGAATTTTGCCCGAGCGTTCGAGCAATGGACTGCTCAGAAGTGGCGGAAGGTCACCTTCACGGATGAGTCAACGTTCAGCACACGCTGGGACCAACAGCAGCGTCTGTGGCGTCCGTTGAACAGCAGGTACGACCTGTCATCCTTGCAGAGGGAAGTTGCGGGTAAAGTTCAGCAAACGCTCTCCGAAAGCTTTTTTTCTTACGACGCTCGCTTAAGCTAGCAACCCCTGGTACACACCTCCTTGCCTACAACACTCTTATTAGACCAATCTTAGAATATGCAGTAATTATCTGGGACCCTTCTACAAAGGTAAACATAAATAAACTTGAAAGAATCCAAAAGAAAGCAGTAAGGTTTATATATAACACTTACGGGTGAGCATCAGTCAGTGACCTCCTCAAAAAAAGTGGTTTACTCTCTATTCCTAACAGAAATCGCATATGTCGCTTAAAGTTTTTCTATCAATTAATTAATAATAATTTCAAAGTTGACACCTCCAATAGCCTTATCTATTCCTTGGGGTACCAAACTAGAAATCGCCATTCTCTTTCTATAACACCATTAAATCCGCGAGTTAATTGTTTTAAATATTCCTTTTTTTCAAGGACCATCACTGATTGGAATAACCTCACGGATGATGTTGTCAGACAGACATCATTGCATTCATTTCAAGAGCATTTGAATTGATTGTTGTTAATTGACCTTGTCGCTGTATTCTCTGGTTGAATTTCTATGTGCAATTTTGTTCTCTTTGTGTCTGTAATTCTGTATCTTAACACAATGTTTCCCACCTGCTATGATCTTGTGTGCAAGATCGCAGTATTCATAAATAAAAAAAATAATAAACGTTCGCATAGCTAGTCAGTGCTAAAAAATAAGGATTGTGTGCAACGCATACTAGCGTTAAGAATGCAGTACAGCATCATTTCTCGTCTTACTGCATGACTACACGTAGGTGCAGTATTGACTACAAAGTGTTTCGTTTGCGTCATTGCATATCAGCGAGCTGAATGTTAGACAGGGTATGATTTAAGCCTTCATTATTTTCTTTTCTACAGCAGAGTGAGGTGGCTGCGCGTTTTGTACCCGACATATGTTAATGACTGCTTTCTCATATGCCCAGATATGACCCCGGCCACATTCACAGCGTGCTCAGCAGCGGCCGCTGCTCGGTTAGTGTTTGGGGCGCCATCAGTAAGGACGGCCTTGGCCCACTCGTGCGGATTGAGGGCTCGTTCACCGGGTCGAAGTAGTGCGAACTCCTCGTCAAGCACTTGATTCCATACGTTCTGGACGGGACATTCCGGGACGGGTGCTACATGTTCCAGTATGACCACAGGCCTGTGCACAAAACAAAACACGCGCTGTGAGCGCACTTCCGGAGAGCTGCGCCGTACGGCAGCTTCCGTGGCCGCCTAACGGGGCTGATCTTCACCCCATGGAGAACATTTGGGCAATGTTGAAGAAGACTCTTGCCTCACGGCGCCTGTGTGGTGGCACAGCGGATCAGCTTTGGCATGCCGTGAAGGAAGAGTGGAAAGCATTACGCGGACGTCTGGAGCTAGTGGCCGCGCTCTATGACTCGATGCCAAGGCGAGTAGGCCAAGTCATCGCGGTCGACGGCGAATTTTCATCCCATTGAGGACCTCTTTAATGCATGGAACCCCATTTTCTATTTTGTTCCGTGAATAAACTTTCACGAGCGACTTGTTTTCCCGATTAGTCTTCCCAATCGTCTCTTTCTGACGGCGTTTTTCTGAAGAAAGTTTCATAACGGGCTGCGTATTGTAGTATCGAATTAAAGCAGTTTTGAGAGGCGTCGTTGCTATAGTTACTACACCCACTGCTGGAGACAATGCCGGAAAAGTAATGTCGACTGAGAACCCGCACCGGCAGCAAAGCTTGGCCCCTGTAACTTATCGCGCCGGCGTGAAAGAGCGCGCATGGAGCAGCCTTCCCCGTAGCCGCCATTGCGGCTCCTTGCTTTGTGTTGCCTAAAATCGAGCAGCGGTGGACGCCAGCGAAATACACTAATATGAGAGGCATGGTGAACATAAGCAAAACAACATTAAGAACGAGTCTTCGTTCCTTCTCAGTGGCGCTGTTTGACGCCCCGCGGCCCTCCACTACTGTTCGACAGCGCCATGTGCTAAACTACCGGCGATGCACAGTCCCCTTCGTCGCGACCGACAGCAGCAGAGCCACAGAATAAAGAAACAACTTTAGAGAAGGGAAACTGTACCTTCCACAGTGGTTCGAAAATAAGCGGCAGCGCATGGAACTTAGCGGGGGGCCCGACAGATGGCGCTGCTTAAACAGGAAGCCGAAATGTATTTTTTCTTCTTTAGTGCAATATCCAATATGGCCGCTTTATAGCGGTGGCTGCTGGGCGCTGGGTACGCGCCGTACTCGCCTCAGTGGCTTTGCCGCACTCCGCAGCTGCCACGTTTTCATGGCCAGGAGACCAAAGTGCCTCTACTGACGACCATATAAACAAGCCACAAGTGAGTGAACAGGACGTGTGACTTTACTGGCAGAGGCAAAGCAGTGCACCTTCGCATACAAGATCAGAAATAAAATTTGCATGTCGAGATGCGCTGAAACCATTAACGTGAGCTCGTAAACTGCTCACTTTCGTCGTCGTACATGGCGATCTGGTAACGAGCGACCATCAGTAGCGCAAGCAAATGGGGCAGTGCACCACCTGTTGGCATCGACAGTCGCCGTAACTTGCATTGCGAAGCAATCGGGCGACGTAAGGCATCTGCTGCCGCAACCAACACAGTGACATGGACTAAACGGCATTTTAGCGTTTCCGCCTTTCCAGCCTGCACGTATCTTTTTGTTCTTTCGGGGGCCGCTAATGTGTAACTCATAGTTGGTGTCCCACATTCTCAATATGGGCATCATCGCTTTGCAGCCACTTTTGCAGGCCTTTCCCCCCATGCGGCTATCAACTTCGGACCATGTAATAACGTATGCTGGTCTCCGCTCACGCCACATCACGGCCGATGAAGGCCCACAAGCATAATTTGCCGGTGGCTGCAGCAGGAAATGTTGAATGGGGAGAGCACCAATTACGGTGCATGTAAATTGGGAGTCTTTGTCACCATGTGGACTGCAGGAGCAGATGGTTACCACGGGAGACTGTTGCCCGTGCAGCTGACCAGGTTGCCACATCGAAGAAACATAACACGGCGACCATTATCAAGTTAGACTCTGCATTCAATCACTGCATAAGGTTCAGACAATACACTGTACATTCGCTAAGATCCACATGACAACAGTGGGCATTCACGCACTACAGGTCACTTACAGCACATTCAGCTATCCGCTTTCAGGCACAGTGCTTGCCTACATCACACATGGTGGTCTAGTAACGAGTGACAACCAGCAGCATAAGCAGATTGGACAGTGCCCCACCTGTTTGCACTGACAGTCGCGGTAACTTGCACTGCGAATCAATCGGGTGACACAGGCACCTGCTGCCACAGCCAACACAGCGACATGAACTACCCGGCATCCTAGCGTTACCTCCTTTCCTGCATGCACATTTCTTTTTGTTCTTTCGGTGGCCGCTAATGTGTCGCTCACACTTGGTGCCCCATCTGCTCTCAATATGGCTGTGGTCTGGTTTGTGGGAATCGCCATTTCGCAGCCACTTTTACAGGCCTTTCCACCTATGTGGATATCAACTTCATACGCTTCAAACCATGTAATCATGTATGATTGTCTCTGTTCACGCCAAATCACGGCCAAAGAAGGCCACAAGCACACTTTTTCCATGGCTGCAGCAGGAACGGACAAGCAGGGAGCACCAATAGCAGTACATGTAAACAGGGAGATTGTGTCACTGTGCGGACTGCAAGAGCAGGTGCTCACCTCGAGAGGCCGTTGGCCAATGCAACTGAACAGGCTGACACATCCCAGCAATGTAACACAGCAACCATGACCAAGTGCGACAACATCGAAACAAGATTCTGCAATCAAGTCACTTCAGCATACTCTAACATAACGCTCAATCTATACGTTGGCACTATACATTGGCTACGATCCACATGACAACAGTGAGCATATATGCACGCGGGTTGCTTGCGGCACATTCAACCGTCAGACTGTAGGCATAGTGCTTGCCTCCGTCGCACACAGCAGTCTGGTAACAAGCAACAACCAGTAGCGCAAGCAGATTGGACAGTGTGTCCCACGTGTTTGCACCGACAGTCGGCGTTGAATATGAGCAACTTGCATTGCGGAGCAGTCAGGTAACGCAAGCATCTGCTGCCACAGCCAACACAGCGACATGGAGTGCCTGGCATTTTAGCGTTACTGCCTTTTCAACCAGCATGTTTCTTTTTGTTCTTTTGCATACCACTAATGTGCAATTCACACTTGGTCCCCCACATTCTCTATGTATGGGCATGGTCGGTTTTGGGACATCATTTTGCAGCCACTTTCGCAGGCCTTTCTACACATGTGGATATCAGCTTCATACACTTAGAACCATGTAATTATGTATGAGAGTCTCCATTGATGCCAAATTACGGCCGAGGAAGGCCACAAGCAAAATTTGCACACGGCAGCAGCAGGAAAGGATGGAACGGGGAGCACCAACCACGGTGCGTGTAAATTCGCAGTCTATGTCACTGTGCGGACTATAGGAGCAGGTGCTTGCCTCGAGAGACTGTTTACCAATGCAACTGACCAGGCTCCCACATATGAGAAACGTAACACGGTGACAAGTATCAAGTCAGACAGCAGCGAAACCAGATTCTGCAATCAATCACTTCAATATAGCTTGCACAGAAACACAGGCTATCGAGCAAGAATATCAATCCTGAATGAAACTAGGAATTCACTATGGTAATGAGAAAGCTTGCATTCGAGAAAGAAGCCACTCTACCTTTAAAGCACTGAAAGCCAAAAATATTAACAAAAGTTAAATGCTACATAGCAGACAGTGTAAAGGTTAATGCAAGACACATGCCAATGCCGCATCAGCTATTTCAGGAGAGAAATTGCACATGGCAACATAAACTAGAAAGTACTGCTACAGATAGGTTATGCTTCTAGACAGTGACTGGTATTAGGTATGAGCAAAGAATCGGTTGACCTTTATTGTTTGGATGAGGAATAGGAAGAATCTCTAACAAAAATGTGGAATGAAAAAAGCTTGTTTTCATTGAAACAAAATTATACTTGGCACGCATTGGCAAGGCCAGGAAGCTCACTAAGGAAGGGCAAGCTGACAGAACACACTTAGCCAGCGTCGTCTGTGCTTGTTGAGAGGTTGAAGGTACATCTGAAGACAGAATTTTTGTTGTTGAGGTACCTGGATGACTCGGCCAATATCCGTGCTGGTGGAATGATGGCGTAGGCTCTTTTCACTCTTGAAACAGTCTTCCGTAGACTTGATATCTCATCCAAATAATTCTGGAATGGCTTCTTTGTTCGTGGTCTTGCGAATTCACCTCCAGCCCCTTCCTGCTGGGGTAGATGGGGGCTCCCGTGATGACTAAGATGTACTTGACACATACTCTGCTGGGGCAGAACAATGGCACATGAGATACAGGAGAGATTATACAAACTCATGTAGTGTTTTCTTTCATATTCGAACCAATTATGCTGAACTGTAATCATGAACAAACGTTCATATCATCTGCTACAAACAAATCACATGTAACTCAAGACTAGCAAGCCAATACAGCATATATCAAGCATATTTATTTCTGAAGCAGTTGTTGTTTACCTTGTAGTAGCAGCCAAAGTCCACAGAATAACCTTGTTGTAGCAGACAGAAGCTCCTATATAGTGCATGGAGTGTGTTGCTTTATACTGGTGCCGTCCTCATGACTGCATGTCTGGAACAGAAATATTGACTGCAGCAGAAATTGAATAAGCACAATCTTGCAATATAAAATGCGAAAAGGTGCGACATATACATTGCAATGGTTTGTGACTACAGAGCACATGCAAATGTACACTGTTTGTTCTAGGGAGCTCAAGCAGCATGGTAAATAAATATGGTTACTCTCCGTAAAATTGATGTCTGCGTAACTACAATGCATGTCAACAGCTTAAGTATTATTAAGATCACAAATAAGAACATTTGTGCGCTCGTTTATACACTAGAAGAGATCACACTGCTGATTTCACAAGCAAATAGATGAAAGACATGAAGCTATAAGAAATGACGCATTCTTTATGTGCATGAACGTGATGCACCGCTTCACTACTGCAAAAATAAATGTCGTGAGGTAAGGCAAACTGAACAGCAAGAACATTTGGAACCAAAAGGTACGAAATATGGGTGAATTATCATGTGTGCAACTGTTTAATACATTAAATTCAGTGCTTTAGCTTCAGTTTATCAAAAGGTTATTCGGTTCTGTGAACAAAAGAAGTTGCCGGCGGACTCGAAAAAAAAATATATTGATAAGGCAACTCAGTCACTTACGTCTACGGCTACAACAAGATGAAAAATGTGACGCGCGTTGCGTTATCGCTTTCTCTTTCGTGAATGTGTGTATAATGGTGGCCTCGCAACTGAAAGTTTATTTCGGAAACAACAACGGAGGGTCCTGACTGCCCATATGTAATGCAGCATCTAGTTCATTGACTTGCCTCCGCCTGTAAGTTAACGAGACGAATAAATTACATAGCGATTGAAGCAGCGATGTTAAACGACTCACCGGTATTGGTGTCCCCAGTCGCAGCAGGACCCAGCTCCCATTTCGATTCAGACGCGTTTCACATGGCTCACGACTGAAACCTAGCTCTCGGGCTTACACCCCAAGTTAAATAAAGCGAGATATCGAAGCGCAATAAACTTGTGTTAGCGCAAAATAACCAACCAATGTACGAAACAAAGTATCCGTACCTGCCGTGCACGCGAACGTACCGGTATAAATTTTAAATCCAGGCCAGAGGTCACGTGGGAGGTCGATGATGCTGAACGCTAAAAGCAACAAAGTTGGTAATAAAAAGTACAATGTAAAATTAGGAAATATAATTTTGTAGTCCTTATTATGTAATAAAAACGTTTCTTTTACTGTTGAAGAAAGTTTCTAGGTTAAAATTGCGCTTACTACGGCGCCTCTAGCGGGAGATAATGTGCTCAAGGGGGACCCTTTTTAATTGGTGTACTATGCCTGTTTCTTTAGCAGCACCGCGTGGTCGATTTTTTCGCCCTCTGTGGCCATTTGTTGAACTTGAGAGCGTACGGGGACTGGCAGAGCAACCGAACGGCGCACTAGAAATTTATCAAGCGTGACAAGGCCCCGCGCGAGGGAGAGGACGAAGTCTGCCGTCACTCGGGGCACTCTCGTCGTCAGCGCGCGGAACGAGATAGCAGCACCCCGGTGTGGCCCCGCAGCCGCTCCGGCCACCTGTGCGTTTTACGTTTACTTTTTTTGGCCGATAGTACATACTGCGCTTGCGTGGTCCAGTATCATGCGTTTGGTCTTAGCCAGACAGCACATATTGGCGATGAGGGTGAGTATCGGAGCCATGCCGCTCGGGTGTTTTCCAGCACCGCCCCCTTTCTTGCCTGCACCCGGTGACCTGGCTGTGCCTTGGCAGCAGTGGAAACGTGTATTCCAGAATTTCCTGGAGGCCATTGGCGGTGATGAACCTCAGCCCAAGCGTTGCCGGGCAATTCTTCTAAACTCGCTCGGGGTTGAAGGCCAGCGAATATTCTACAGGGCGGCTATTTTGTAGCGATGCCTTATGCCTTGTTCTATGATATTCTTATCATCCACCACACACGGATGCGTGATCCGGTTGATAACGGGGGCAGACCGTCGCTCTGACCACTGGCTAAGCGCGAAAAGCCTGAAAAAGCATAGAATCGGAAAAGGCATCGCTACAAAATACCCGCCCAGCATCCTTGCACAAAGAGCACACGTGACCGCTGACGCCAAGGCCGAGGACGCGGTGGACCAGTTCAAGGACGCGCTTGCTTGCTGCACTAGATGGGCATTTCGCGAGCGCTACGGATGATCTGGTGGAGTGGCACCGGTTTTGCCAAAGAGAATTGCCTGGTGACACTGTTCAAGCATTTACAAACAGTCTTCAGGACCGTGCGTCTACTTCCAATTTTGGCAGTGCTACCGACAGCATGATTCGAGACCAATTACTGGAAGGCGGTGCATAGGCTCCAGTAATTATAATGAGTAATCAGTAATCACGAACAACGCGTGAACGCATGCTTTATGAAGGGTCTTCGCTTACGCTGCAGCGTGCTGTTGACATCGGGAAGCAAATTGAGCAAGCGCAACAAGCGCTCGGGGAATCCGCGCATAGCTCTGTGAACAAAATTCAAGATGTGCGAAAAAGGTCAGACTTTGAACAAGGAAGCTGCTACAGGTGCGGCTCGTCATCCCATATGGCTAACTCGACTGCATGTCCGGCGAGAATCAAGCGTTGCCACTCTTGTGGAAAAATTGGTCACTTTTCAAGCTTGTGCAAATAGAAGAAAAAGAAATATGCCGTTCGAAAGCCCGAGAAGACCAACGCCGTCACGCTCCTTCAAATCGGTGACCGTAATGCCTCGGCGAAAGATATTCGAGCCAACATTTCGATCGGGATGATAAGATTGTCGTTGATTGTCGACACGGGCGCAACGGTTTCTTTGCTCAGTGAAGAGCACTACCACAAATATCTAGCCAACAGCTACTCGTTGCGGTCGCCGACTGCCAATTTGTGTAACTCTTTCGGAGAACAAATCAAGTTAAATGGTTGCTTTCTTGCTGACGTATCTTACAAGGGAAACAGAGCCAGTGTGCTATTTCATGTCACAACCAAGGGCACGTCGCTGCTGGGGTTGATGTCGTTCGGAGCCTGGGAATCGCTATCAACGGCTCAGCATTGAATTGCTGCCAGGTGACATGCCCTGACTCACTGCATTCAGAATTCACGCACCAGTTTGCACACTTGTTCACGGAACAGTTAGGGCATGTGAAAGGCTTCGTTCACCATGTTAAATGCCGTTGATCTGTGAAACCAGTCGTTGCGAAGCTCCGACGCCTGCCACTTACGCTGCGGCAAGAGGTATTAGGGGAGATATGTCTGCTGGCCGAGGATTCAATTGAACCCGTTGACGCATCGGAGTGGATTTTACCTATCGTCGTCGTGAGGAAGAAGGACGGTTTAATTAGGTTGTGGTAGGACCTACGTGAAGTGAACAAGGCAGTAATTGCCGATGCTTTTCCTCTCGCGCATACAGAGGAACTACTTCATGAACTAGCCGGAGGAACATGCTTCTCTAAGCTCGACTTAGCGTCTGCATACCATTAGCTAGACCTGACTACGGAAAGTCGGCGACTAACCACCTTTATCACGCACGAAGGATTGTTTCGTTTTAAGAGAGTGTGCTTTGGCCTTGCATCTGCCTCTTCAGCCTTTCAGAGAATGATGCCGCATATTTTGAAGGATTGTAAGGGTGTACAGAGTCGATCACACTTGTCTAGACGGGCCTGAAGGCTGTTCCGCACTGCGCCTGCGACACCTAGCGACAAGCACCGGGTTCGAGATGTGTTGGCCGATACCGCCACGTGCGTGGACGCTGCGGCATTCGCGGGCGGCCAAGGTACAGGCCTGCGTGATTTGCGGGTCGCGAGCACCGGCTTTTTATCACTGGACGAGCACTGCCAGCTGAGCTGCGAACGTGACCCGGCTAGAATGCTGCGGTGCGCAACGCGTTCGAGTGATGCGATACCGCCGGAAACACGCTTCCCCGAAACAGTCTGATAACGATTGAAATTCGTTTGTACGAAGTGAGAAAAAAATTCATTTGGTTTACAGCTTTCAAACTGTGACACATGATGTCATAAACCGCTTAAGCATGTGATTATGCATTTATTTGGACTGTATTTTCAAGGGTGAACAGATGTTAAAAAATAAGGATGTCGCAATAAGTGTTTGTGCATTGCGTTACTCGTTTGAGAGGCTTATGAATTTCTGAGGAGAAAAACCTTTTGGCTCGCAGGTTAATTAATGGCTGCCTACCATGCCACATTGGCGATTGGTCGTAGGAACGAAATAACTAGAATCAAGAGGTGGAGAATTTCCCTAATGAAATTGTGATGTTGCAATTGTTTATTGCAATTGAATGAAATAATTTTTTACTAGGGATGTAAAAATAAAACACCGAAGTACAAACTTAATACATGCAAAAAAACAACATACAAAAGAACATGAATTATAACAATACTGAATGTTACGGAGAATTCGGCGAATATTCGGCCCTGTAAAACAAATGACATCAGTAAAAAATAGGACCTCCTCGCCGTTCTTTCACGGAATGGATTCTCTTTGGAAGCGAATCGTACAACGAATCTACGAAATCAGGCAAAAGTGGCAGTCGTTTCCACTCTTCCTTTACGGCTTGCCAAAGTTGGTCCCCACTTGCCGTTGTAAGAGAAGCCTTTTTTGACAAATTATTTTTCATGATACATGTTCCTGGGGGTGGTCAGCGCAACCCGGACGAAGGACGAAAGGAAGAACACAACACGAGCCCACCCACAGGAACATGTTCAATTACCAACTCACCCAGCTTGCCGTCTTAATTCATTTATTGATACCCCACACATTTTCTATTATTTTGAGGTCACGGTTTCTTGCTGGCCAGTCCACCCTCATGATTCCTAGGCTGTCTAATAGTTCCTGGACACGCTAGGCTGTGTTTGTCGGTGCGCCATCCTGCTGCAGCCAGAAACGTCCCTCAGGGAAAGGGCCATCAAGCACATATGGCACCAAAACAGTCTCCAAGATAGTCATGTATGCCTCGGACGTCATCCTATCCGTGAATCGGTAAAGTTGTCCGAGACCGGCGTGGCTTGCTGCTCCCCAAACGTGCACAGAGGTGCGGCCGCTTGAACGAACGTTCCATACGTATTGCTCTTCTTCCCTGCATTGCATTGAAAGTATGCGAAGAAAAAGCAAATTAATCAGATTACGCAGCACATGATGTTCAAATGGATATATGGTATACTTTTCAAGTGATAAGAATTGAATGCATTATAAACGCTGGTTTCTTTGAATCCTGCTCACTGCAACCAGGCAGCACAGGCACTACTGATTACACTTTGAACCGCTATACTTTAAACCCGTATTTTTTAACGCAGTAGATTGGCAGCGCTTCGCAGCATCACGAAAGTCATGTTTTAACACTTGATTTGGTTCTTTTGCAATTTGTAAGCACCCTTCGGCACAAAAGCCCGGCTCACAAGGGTAGAAATGTCGCAGCGCATGCCACATTGTCGCCTATGGGCTGCACCCTTTCGTTATGCACTGCTTGTCTCCGGCAGTTCTCTTAGGTATTTGAGAACTTCCCAAAAAGTTATTATACACGACATACGTAAGGCCTATTCTTGAATACGCGTGCACGATATGGGACCCTCATCAGGACAACCTTAAGTACATCTTAGAGCGCGTGCAAAACCGAGCGGCACGCTTTATCACTGGGAGCTATCGCAGATGTAGTAGCGTCACACAAATGAAAATACGCCTAGCGCTTACGACGTTAGCCGAACGCCGGCGCTGCTTACGTCTCAAATTTTTTCATAAAATATTTTACAACAATACTGGCATTAATAAATCAAAATACATGCTTAACCCGCATTACACATCCCATCGCCGTGAACACCCATTAAAAGTAAGGCCAATGAAGTCAAGAACGAACTTATTAAAGTGTTCTTTTTTTCCAAAAACCATCAATGAATGGAATGCTCTGCCTCAGGATACCGTTTCTAAAACATCAAATTCAGCCTTTTTCGATGAACTGCTTGACATGTGATCATTTCGCGTGTTTCGATGTTTTTTGTCTCTTTTTTTTCGCGTTTGCTTGCCTACTATATGTATTCCTGAGTGTAGATGTGTTCATATGTTCATGTATGCCCATGTATGTGTGTATGTATGTACATATAGTCCATTTCTTCTTTTTTCTCCTTTTTGTTTTGGGATAATTATGCTGCCTGCACTGCATTATTCGTCACCGTGTTTATTTTTGTTATGTAACCAAAATTACAACTGTTTAACATATGTATTACTTCCCCCCCACTGTAATGCTCTCTGAGCGAATGTGGGACTGTATAATAAATAAATAAATAAACTTCAAACTAATCTTGATATCTGTATCAAAGACAATGTCTGAAGCATGTAATTTGGCAGGCATCTTGACTTGTGCGAATAACTGTAATAAGCAAAAGCAAGAAAACAATTCATAACTAAATTTTTTTCAGAATTACACGAAAAAATTATATATCATCGTGTGGTAAATTATTTCCTTATTGTCCCGGTGTATATAATCTAGATTAAGGTGCAGGTGGTCAGGGCTCAATTTATGCTAAAAATGATTATTCCGCACTCACCGACACTCTTCAGGCCGCCAACATCCCTTCTGCACGTCCCATTTGGTGCAAAAGGTGGCTTCGTCTGTGAAAATCACAGCACGCCAGTTGTTTGGTGTCCATGACTCGCACGATGAAGCGAACTCCAGTCGAGCTTGCCTGTGCGACTGTTCAAGACGAGTCTTCTGGGCTGCGACCATGCTGTGGATTCCACATTCATGAAGCCTTCTTTTAACGGTTGACACACTTACATGAGACAATCCAAGCTCGTCTTTAATTTCCTTGGTAGTCAGGAAAGGGTCCGCGACCGCCGCAGCAATGATGAAACGCTCTTCTTCGACGGACGTTGCCCTTGCGGGACGCCCGCGTGGGACGTCTGCTATGCGGCCTTCTTTGTAAAAAGACTATCACCCTGCTGACGGTGGCCATGGGCCTCCCTGTCATATTGCAGATGGCTTTATGGGACATTGTGCGACCCATAACAGCAATCGCATGCCTTTCTTCTGCAGTGAGACGTGGAGCCACGAATAAGACGGCAGTGATCTTTTGGCCGCGTGTGATTGCGATCCTAGTGGTTCGCGGCTGTCTGCGCAAACGTTGACCGGTGCGCCAGGTTTTGCGCAAACCTGCATGGCAGAGCAAGCATGCGTGGTTCCGGCGCTTTCGCATCGCTCGAACGCGTTGCCTACCGCAGCATTCTAGCCGTGTCACGTTCGCAGCTCAGCTGGCAGTGCTCGTCCAGTGATAAAAAGCCGGTGCTGGCGACCCACAAATCACGCAGGCCTGTATCTTGGCCGCCCGCGAATGCCGCAGCGTTCACGCGCGTGGCGCTATCGGCCAACACATCTCGAACCCGGTGCTTGTCGCTAGGCGTCACAGGCGCAATGCGGAGCAGCCTTCGGGCCACTCTAGACAAGTGTGATCGACTCTGTACTTTGTTACATTGATGATGTGATTGTGTGGGGCAAGACACGTGAGGAGTACCACAAAAATCTACACCACGTGCTAAATCGCATCAGTTATTCAATTTTGAAGCACAACCAAAAATGCACATTTGCTGTTTCAGAACTGTCCTTTTTAGGGCATACGGTGAGCTCAAAAGGGCTAGCACCATTGCAGTCTAAGGTTGACCCTATTGTCATAGTGCCTGCTCCTCACGATGTTGCCACTTTGAGGTCATTTTTGGGTTTCGCTGGTTACTATGCTCGGTTTGTGCCGCGATTTGCTGATCTCGTCGAGCCGCTGAGAAGGCTCCTGCGGTCTGGTCAACAGTTCATCTGGGATGATGAGGCTGAGCATAGCTTCCAGCTCGTTAAAACAGCTTTGTCTTCAAGCCCTGTCATACAAATGTTCAACCCAGACCTTGATGTAGTTGTTAAGACATACACATGGTGGCCTTCGCATCGCGTGCCCTGACTCCTGCTGAGCGGAAGTACACCGCTGGGGAACGCGAGGCTCTTGCTTGTCTTTTCGCGTGCGAGCGTTGGCACGTCTACATGTGGAGTAGAAAATTTTTGTTGCGTACGGACAATCAGGCACTGGTCACGTTACTTTCAGCTGCCGGCACAGGACGCCGACCTTTGCGTATATGCAGATGGTCAGGTCGACTTTTGTATTATAATTTCGACATAGAGTACCAAAAGGGATCGCAAAATGTCATGACCGATGCGCTTTCACGCCTGCCTCTTGACTTTGATTCGCAGCAGACGATGCAGGAAGAAATTGTGTCCGTTGTATCAGAGTGCCTAACAAAAGGACGGTTGCAGGTGGCCACTGCTGCAGACAGGGCACTGCAACAGGTTTTTGTTCGCGTGGTACATGGTTGAGCGCCTAGAAAAGCTTTGCCAGCAGAAATAATGCCGTACTTTGACGTGCGGGAAGAGCTTTCTTTCGTTGATGGCCTTTTGATACGCGGCGAGCAGGTAGTTGTTTCGAGTGAATTAACTTCGCTCCTTATTGGTTTTGCGCACGAAAGTAACCCAGGAATTGAGGACGAAGCAGAGATTACGTGATCTTTACTGATGGCTGTGTTTGAATAAACAGGTAGAAGAAGCAATTCATTTTTGCTATATCTGTCAGGCCGTGGACAAGTCCGCTCAACCGGCGTTTGCACCGCTGCAGCCGGTGACGTTTACAGCGCTACCGTGGCAAAGTTAGCAATGGATATAGTGGGGCCGATTGACTGGGCCCCTTCAAACGATAGGTACATGATATCGCTGATCGATTATTATTCCAAGTGGCCTGAGGTAGCTTTTTCGTCTACAGTGACGTATGGTCAATTTTTTGCAGACTGTGTTCAGCCTAGAAGGCTATCCGGAGGAAGTTATCACAGATAATGGGCCTCAGTTTAAGTTGAAAATGTTTGAAACATTCTTGAGAGAGAGGGGTATTGCGCTTCGTTGTTCTCTGTACTATCTACACGAAAACTGCGCGATTGAACGCTTTATTCACGTGCTGAAAGATTTCAAGCAGGTTGCCGATTGGTGCAACGGCACCTCCAGGCTGCTGTGGCTGACTATCTAGGCATTTATAGGTCGACGCCGCACGCGAGAACGAGTGTGTCGCCAGCCAAGTTGCTTCACGGGTTCCAGCCAAGGACAAGACTCAATACAGTTGGTTTGCCGACAGGAGAGGGTGTCCATGCTGGTTCGAATAAAAAAGTTCCTGCTAGGTTTAAGGCGCTGCAGACGTATGCAAAACAGTATACGGACAGGAGGCGAGGTGCGAAAAGACTTTAATTTTGTGTGGGCGCACTTCGTTCGTGTACGCAAGCCAGCAGGCGGTGGGAAAGCGTCGGTAAACTACACGGAACCTTTGAAGATTGTCGGCAGAAAAGGCAAAAGTAGCTTTTTTGATGAGCGATGATCGTTGTTGGAACGCGTCTAAACTAGTTCGGGTTCCGTTCAATCAACCGCAGGCAACAGAACAATAGGTATGGGAATTACCTCGTCATGACTACTCGGGTACCGCTGGCGCTGAAAGCCGTGCAGACGCTGAACAAAATGAAATGTTTCGATCACCGGATATAAGGGCTCAAGTTAATGAAGAATTGGTCTCTCCTTTAGAGGATTCGGTGGAGCAACATTCACGTCGCCGCACTAGGGTACGCCGACCTGTCGAAAGATTTGGGTTTTCTCTACCTGAAAAATAAGTGTTTAGTTCGAGTTATTTTGGTTGTTACAAATTACTGTATTGTATTTTCAAGCGTGAGGCGATGTTGTATCCTTCTTTATTGTTTCAGTGTCGTTTCTTTCAGTGCACATATCGTCATCGTCATTCAATATGATTTCCTATTAAGTGGCTTTACTATGACGAATAAAGGGATGTGCATACTGCTCTTGCGTAGTCCAGTGTCATGCGTCTGGTCTGAGCCAGACACCACAATCAGGTCCATGGAAGTTCAGCACCCGTGCTTCTCTTGTCTCCGTCCGTGTGTTCTTTAACGTTGCCACCTTTTGAAATATGTACCAGCACGCCCAATTCACCACATTAATCGATTTCAAGCTATTTGGACGCAGCTTTGCCAATGGAGCCTCCAGTATTTCTACACTCTGGAAAATAATGAATGGATGTTAACTGTCAGCCTCCGTTTTTACTCAAAGGAACATCCCGTTAGAAAAACGGCTTTCTTACCTGTGGGAACGCTTGCTTGTTTGCGCGCGTATTTGTGTGTGTGGGTGTCTGGGTCCATGTGTATGTTACGTGATGGCGTGGGACGTTTGAACGCTCTAGAGCCCCGAATATCATATCATCGTTGCTAATTCGACACACGTCAAACACTACGCGAAAGAAAAGTATAAATAGAAAAAGATATAAATAATTAAGATCTTTTACAATATTTGAGGGTGAGAGAAACAAACTACATACAATTTACGAATCTACAAGGAACTGAAAATAAAGTTCAAGATTTCAATCAGGCGTCATGTAGAATCTGGTTATGGTATGTGACAACTACAAGTAGTCTCTTCTTATGTTCAAATGGTTGAGTTCACTGTGCGAGGCTAAACTGTGCCAGCCTAAAGGGTCCATCAGTATCCGCATGCGTCCGTCGGGTTATGCTTGCACTCTGGCCACCGCCATTCTGTTAAATATACATTACAACTCTTTTACATACTTTTTGTGAGCGACGTATCCCTGAGCATTACAGCTCTTTAGGCGAAGCTGTTTACTTGCTTTTAGCTGAAGGTAGACGACAACTTTCCCTTTTAAGAGTTATTTTTCAGTCTGAAGATTTTGGATAAACTCATCCGGTGAGACCTAAGTACATTTGCGGAAAATAGCAAATGAACGCGCGATCACAAAAATAGGGTAACATGAACATTAAATGCAGTAAAGCATATATGTGCCCAGCGTCATTCGAACTTGTTTCCTCATCTATTTTACATATTTGCACCATGCAAAAAAAAACAACATATTGCGCTTCCTTCAGTTTAATCATAACTTTTTCAGACATCACAGCATCAAAATTATGTCGATAAATGTGTCAAGCCACTTTTGAGTTTATGTGTATGCCCCTTCTGGGAGTGCTACACGCAATTCAGCATATCCCACGCGTCCCAAAGCTATATATACCGCGTGCGGACACTCATCGCAAAAGTGAACGAAATATTTAATTTTCCCTAAGTTACCGGGCAACGCGTCGAAATGTATGTGCCAAGAAAAAAAAACGAAAAAAAAAGAACCGAACTATGTTCTATTGGAACTGAGAAAGTAAGTGGAAGGGGCGAATTTCTGGCAGTGGCGGCGTCGACGAAGGAAGCCGAGATAATTTACGACAAGCAACTCGACGCTGGTTTATAAACACGGGACAGCGCAGCGCACTTGGCCTGCTCACTTACCCGCAGTGGCTGCGCGGTAATTTACGAGACTGTCGAGCCCGAGTTCGCGGCGCTGTTCCTTCTCCCTGTGCCCACAGCGCTGGTTGTGTCGGTGGCGGCTGCTGCTTCCGCCGCGACCGCTCAACTTGCGTACCAGCCTCTGAAACACGCACTTCCTTGTGGACGTATGCGCTTCAGACACGGCCAGTGTGCCTGGCGTCGCCTTATGGCCGTAAACGAAAACGAATGTGTAAAGTAACGAAAATAACACTACCATCTATGTTGAGAGGAACCTACTCGCGTGCGAAGTATGCCTGCATTTACGCTCGCCGCGGCGACCTCTTCAAATTTTCACAGAGCGCTCTTGTCGTCTCTTTCTTTTTTTTTTTTTGCTTTTACCCTCAGTGGACGCACATAAGAACTCTCTGACAGCAAGTTGGGGTGATGTTGTTCACAACAGAGTACACGTTGCAAAGACTTTCTGGAGCGCTTCGTGCCCTACAATCTTTCACTACATCTTTATTCAGTTGTTTGCTACAGTTGATTTTTCAGTCGCAACGTTGTTCTTGACGTCCTTAAGTTCCTGTAGTCCCGCTGAAGAAAGTAAAGTTGCTTTAGGCCTCTGAACACACAATATCAAGATCGCATCGCGTAGACTTCCCAGAAATTTGTCTGACAGACAGAAAATTCTGCCTTGTGCATAGATTCTGACCGCCATCTCCGAGTCACTAAGCACGTATGTGCAGCCGGGGTTAACGATGGCTAGGGCTCTCACCACCTCTTCCGCTACCTCTGGGTTTTTGCCGCGTATACTGTTTCTCTGTATTGAGGACTAACATTGCGAATGCACGTCGATCGTCGTGTGGTGCCGCGTCTATGAAAGCGCTTTCTTGTCCCTACCAGAGGCTTGTAGTAAAGCCTGGGATCTACTCTCTTCTACCTTGATTGAGTTCGGGGTGCACGACGGCCACAAAACGCCTGCGAAAGAAACGGCCAGAGGCAGGCAAGCACGACAATAAGCGGACGGATGTATCTCCGCTTGTACGCGACTCGGGACTTCTCGGTAAGCGCTAAAACATTTTTCCTGTTTGTTCCTTTTTTCACACACGTTTTAAGTGCTATTGTAATGAGCTCAATATATATCGTGTACATAGGCGCGTTCATGGGCACATGTGTAGGTGAGATTCCAGAACCACCATGTTAGGGTCATCGAGAACTTGCACTATATTGTGCAATCTATGGCGATCAGCCAAACCCGCCGATGGCGGATAAATCAACGGATCTCTTAGGCAAGTAAGGCCCTCTTGCCTCGACTTCTCCGTGATAAGGCATTCTCGCCGCCTACAGGATTTTCTGACTGAGCTATGTTGGATGCTCGGTTGCTGTAGTCGGAAGTTTGAATCCTCGGATGAAATTTTTTTTTAATCTGTGGAGGGTGAGCTCAAATTTCACCGCCTCCAGTGCACTAGATCTCCAGGTTTGGAGTCGCGCCTGCCACTATGAAAAGATGCTGACAGCGAGTTGGGCTATACTAACATAGGTACAACCAAATTAGGCAGGCCCTCTAAGCTTCTATAAAATACACTCCCTCGCCACAACAGGAATTGGCCTCCCTAGTGCAGTATTATGCCACTACCTCCCAAATGACTCATTCGATCAATCAATGGCTCTGAGTCCCCAGCAGCTGCGGAGCGCCTGACCAAGGCAGTGATCAGACCGGTAACGCAGCAGAGGGTGCTAAGAACCTCTGGATGCGGACAGGCCGCCAATGGAAACGGACCCTGTCAACCTTTAATACCCTTCGAGAACTATCAGACATTGTTCGGGATATGATTGTCCTTAGTGAGGTTAGAACTCGTGAGGCTTATACAGTGGTGACTAACGGTCATGTCCTCAACTATAGGGGTCTCCCAGAATAGAAGTAATATAGGGTAGGATTCGTAATTCATAAGGACATAGCTGGCAAAATTGACGAATTCTACAGCATTAATAAGAGGGTAGAAAGCAAACTTAAGAGGTATAGATTATAGGCAATACAAGCCTATTCACCGAAATCCAGTCACGATGATGATGAAGTAAATCGGTTTTATGAACATGCTGGATTAGCAATGAGAAAAGTCCAAATTCATTATACTGCAGTAATGGGCAACTTTAATGCTAAAGTGGCGAGAAAGTAGGCTGGTTAACAGGCAAATGGGAACTACGGCGTCGCTTATAAGGCCGCTAGACGAGAGGTGCTGGCAGAATTCGCAGAAAGGATTAAGCTGCGAATAATGGACACCTTCTTCAGAAAACGTAGCAACTAAATATGTAACTGGAAAAGCCCTAATGGTGAAACAACAAATAAATTTGATTCCATATTTGCTGCCGAACCCAGCATAATGCAGGATGTAGAAGTGATGATGATGATGATGTGTGGTGTTTTATGGCGCAAGGGCCTGGTTTGGCCAAAGAGCGCCATGACAAGTGGTATTGTTAACGATGTATTATGGAAGATGTGACTTGGCTGTGAGGTGGCCTAAAAATAGTCGCTGTAAAGTGCGTAGAATCTACGTGCTATAAAATTATGGCAATGACTAATGACGAATACTATGAACATTAAAATTCATCGTAGAAGAATGATGCGTTGTTTAAAATATGCGAGATGTTAAATTGCTTACAGCAACACTGCCTTGCCAGAGCCGTTGAACCACAAGGGCCTGGAGGCATCTGCCATTCAATATAATTATCACAGCGGCATCCTCTGAAGAGAGCAAGCGCTACGAACGTGTGGGGCTAATAACATGCAATACAACATCTTTCAAAAAACGTAGGACGGCGTTGGTGTGAAAGAGTGGTTCTGGACCAAGTAACATAACAGGATGAAGGGGGATATACTGCTGGTATGCTAAGACAAAATGTTTCTTTCAGATTCGGCTTCCCGACACTCCAGTAGGACGCGGAAGACGGTCAGCCTCTCCCCGCATCCATCCGCATCTACCACAGGTTGGAGGCTCGTTTACCGTGAGTAAAAAGTTATGTGTGCCAAAAGTGTGTCCTATTTTAGACGGCAGAATAGGACATCTGTCCGGCAGGATTTTGTTACAGGAGGCCAGAAACCAAATTGTGGCGTTATTACATGCAGTTTATTATTTTCTTTCCGGGTCCCACAAGCGTTGCCAGTAGTTTCGCAGTTTATTTTTAAGAAAGGCTTCAGGTCTGTGACACAGACCTAAGCAGTAGGTTTAACTGCATGCATTGAAATTGATGTGGCCATCTGGTCCACTAGAACGTTACCCTCGATGCCCCTATGTCCAAGCACACAGCATATAATCACATGTTGGTTAGATATATACACTTTGCATAGGACAGAGTAGAGTTCATTAATTACCGGATTTTGGTGGTTACAGAATGACATCAAGGCCTTCACAACACTAAGGGAGTCCGTATACATAATTGAATTCTGGAGTTTTGATTTCTTTATATGCTTTACAACCGACAAGAGTGCGTAGGCCTCAGCCGTAAAGATACTGGTTCCCGGATGTAGTATGTCGGATTCCAAGAAGAATGGACCGACGGCTGCATAGGACACCCCGTCGTGTGACTTCGATGCATCTGTGTAGAACTCCATGCAGGAATATTTGTACTGGAGTTCCCAGAAATGCATTCGGATTTCAATCTGCAGAGCATGCTTTGTGACTTGCACAAAAGATGTATCGCATTCTATTAGGTGGCACTCCCAAGGAGGTAGCAGCTTGGCTGGAGGCGGAGCTCCAGGAGTGGGACATGCATTTGATCACTAAGCTCCCTCACACGCAGCGAGAAAGGCTGTCTCACGGAGGGACGATTATGAAAGAGTGTAGCATATGTCATATCGTTAACGGTATTGAAAAATGGATGTTGAGGTTTAGAGTGGACTTTCAGGAAATATGTTTGGCTGATGTATGTTCTTTGAAGATGGAGTGACCACTCATTTGATTCTACACAAAAACTTTCAATGGGACTTGTTCTGAAAGCGCCAGTGGCCAGTCGGATTCCTGAATGGTGAACCAGATCTAGCACCCTTAACGCGCTCGCGGCTGCAGAATGATAAATCACGGCACCGTAGTCCAATCGTGATTGAATGAGGCTTTTGTAAAGATTCATCAAACATTTTCTGTCGCTACCCCATGTTGTATGGGATAAAATTTTCAGTAAGTTCATTGTTTTTAGGCATTTCACCTTGAGATACTTTATGTGTGGAATAAATGTTAGTTTAGAGTCAAGTATGGTACCTAAGAACTTGTGCACTTTGTTCACAGGGATTTGCTGGCCATACATTTCGATAATGGGGTCTGCAACAAGCCCTCTTTTGTGAGAAGCACGCAAGAACTTTTGTTCGGATTCACTTTGATCCCGTTTTCGTCTGCCCACTTAGACATCTTGTTCAACCCCTGCTGTATTTCTTTTTCGCACACTGCAAGGTTACAGGATTTAAAACCTATTTATATGTCATCTACGTAGACGGAATAAGATATAGCTGGCGGTAATGAAGCGCGGAGTGTGTTCATCTTAATGATAAAGAGAGTGCAACTGAGTACGCCTCCCTGGGGTACACCAGTTTCCTGTATGAATGTACGCGACAGCGCATTACCTATTTTCACCCGAAATGTACGGTTTTGTAGGTAGCTTTCGATAATGTTTAACATATTGCCGCGGATGCCCAGCGCTGACAGCTCGCGCAATATTCCGTACCACCAAGTTGTATCGTACACCTTTTCCAGGTCAAGAAATACGGATAGGAAGGATTGTTTACGTACGAAAGCATCGCGAATGTTTGATTCGATACGCATGAGATGGTCGGTTGTACATCGCCCTTGCCTGAAGCCACAATGAAGTGGGTCAAGCATATTGCTGGACTCTAGAAAATGTACGAGACGGCGATTGATCATTTTTTTTAAAAGCTTGCAAAGACAGCTCGTAAGCGCTATAGGACGGTAGATGGTCAGCAGTGATGTATCTTTACCGTGCTTCAAAACAGGGATAACAATAGCTTCTTTCCATTTAGATGGGAGGTACCTGGCAGCCCATATAGCATTGAAAAGTGCGAGTAGCGTTATTTGAGCATCGTTGTGGAGATGTTTAAGCATATCGTACATGATCCTGTCAGGTCCAGGTGCAGAGCTCTGACATGAAGCCAAAGCAGCTGTCAATTCGGCAATGTTAAAAGGCTGGTTATATATTTCATTCTGTCTGCATTTGCGGTTGATGGCCTCCCGTTCTGCTATTTGCTTGTGCTTTAGGAATGCCTTGGAATTATTATTTGAGCTGGAAATCCGCTCAAAATGTTCCCCGAGTGCGTCAGCTTGGTCTTCTAAGCTATTGCATTCATCGTTTACTAGGGGCAACGGATGAATCTTTTGTCCCTTTAGCCTTCTAAGCCCGTCCCACACTTTAGCCGCTTGAGTTTATGAATTTATATCTGAAAGGAACCTCTGCCAGCTTGCCCTCTTTGCCTGTCTTCACGTTCGTCTTCCCTGGGATTTAATCTGTTTAAATTCTACTAAATTTTCGGTGGTAGGGCATTCACGTAGTTTGCCCCAAGCTTTATTTTGTCTCCTCCGTGTCTCTCTGCAATCGTTATTCCACCAAGGGACCCGTCTTTTAAATGAAGTGCCGTTTGTCTGAGGGATGAATTTCTCTGCTGCATCAATGATAAGAGCGGTAAAATATGGTACGGCATGATCTACGCTAAAATCACTTATAAAATCTGGTAATATGCAGGTGGATTCTTTAAAGCATTCCCAGTTAGCCTCGGCTCGTTTCCAGCAAGAAACAGGCAGAGGGGAGTCATGTTGTATTACTAGGTTTAGACTTAATGGGAAGTGATCACTTCCAAATGGATTTTTAATTACAGACCGCTCTAAATCAGGGGAGATAGAACCAGAACCGATAGACAAGTCTATTGAGGAGTATGAATTATGCTGTGGATTTTAGTAGGTCGGTTCTTTCTTATTAAACTGGCACGCACTGGAGTTTAAAAGGAAATTTTCAATGAGTCGACCTCTCGCGTCGCATCGTGAGTCTCCCCACACCGGGTAATGGGCGTTAAAATCTCCCACGAGTATGTAAGGCTCGGGGAGCTGGTCAATGAGGTTATAAAAGTCTGTTTTTTCAAGACGCTGGTTTGGCCGTATATAAATGGAACACACTGTTACTAATTTGCGAAAAAGAATGGCCCGAACTGACACTCCCTCGAGGGGCGTGTTAAGGGCGACGGGTTGGCAAGCGACAGATCTGTGGGCTGCTATTGCTACACCGCCAGAGGCGGTAGCCTCGTCGCGGTCGTTCCGAAAGATGGAGTAATTACGAAGGAAATTAGTGTTTGTGGGTTTCATTTGTGTCTTTTGAACACACAGCAACCTTGGATTATGATTGTGTAACAATTCATTAATGTCATCGAGGTTACGTAAAAGTCCTCGTACATTCCGCTCTAGTATTTGTGTTTCCATTATGATAAATGTGTTGAGTGCTGTGTGTTTAAGAGAGAAGAGTTAGCTCACGGGCCTTTTTCAGGCGCCATGACGGGAGTTTTGTCTCTTTTGGAGCGATCGAGAGTGCCTCGCCGCTCCTTAGGCGCTGGTGGCGCCGTCTTGCTGGTGGTTGTGTCCATCGCCTCTTGCGAGGCGCTGTACAGGCGCTCTTCCGAGTGCTTTGTTTGGCGTGAAGGCCTCGGCACGTTGGACGAGGCCTTTGAAGTCACCTGCCCGGAGGTAGGCGGCCCCTTCTGCCTGGTTGGCGTAGCAGCGCTAGCTGCAGCCGCCGGGGGGGCAGATGGCGTTTGTGCCACCTCACGGGTGTGAGTCGGACAGCCGCCAGAGAACGTTGTGGCGTTGCCCCCTGACGCACCACTTCGGCAAATGTGTTTTTGGGCAGGTAGGATACCCGCCTACGTGCCTCCTTGAAACTAATATTTTCTTTTACTTTTATCGTCACAATTTCTTTTTCTTTTTTCCAGGAGATGGGCACGACCGCGAGTATGCGGCGTGCTCCCCTTCACAATTTACACAATGGAGAGTGTTCTTGCAAGCTTCAGAAGTATGTTCATGGGCACTGCACTTTGCGCAGTTTTGACGGCCTCGACAGCTCTGCGAACTGTGGCCGAAACCTTGGCATTTGAAACATCTCAGCGGATTGGGCACATATGTCCTAACACGGAGCTTGATGTACCCTGCCTCGATTGACTGGGGCAGGACACTTGATCCGAAGGTGATTATTCTTAATCCTTAACCTTAACCTCATCTTAATTATTTTGACATTGATTACATTCTGTTCACTGAAGCCCTCCAAGAGTTCAGCCTCAGTGAGCTCCAGCAAGTCATCCTCCGACACAACGCCGCGGGTGGTGTTCATAGTACGGTGCGGGGTTACTGTTAGTTGGTTATCCAGGCAGTTTCTCGTATTGCTTCTTATCGCTGAGCTCCAGGAGGAGATCACCGCTTGCCATCGTGGTCGCCTTATAACCGGCTCCGAAAACATCAGTCAGAGTCTTTGATACAATGAAAGGTGAAATGGTGCGTACTGGTTTGTCTAGTGTTTCCGAGTGAACTACATGGAAACGTGGGAAGTTGTGGACCTGGCGTCCGGAAAACTAAGACTTCATCGGTGCGCCCTCTTTTCTGAGGGTGATCAGGGAGTTGAGGAAAGGAGCTATCCATAAATATATGTGATATTTCGGCAGTAACGCCAGCCATCCCCCATGGAGTCCTACAAGGGGATGCTGCAGGACCTGTGAAACACAGCCTGCAAACGCCAGCTGTACATTACCACTATAACCAAATATATGAAATAACCAAGGTTGGCTATTCACACAAGGTTAACCCTTGCTGCCTGGAAAAATCGGAATGAAAAGAAGCCAGAAGAAGACAGAAAAGGTGGAAAGTAAAGAAAAGACAAAAGTTGTAGGGAGAGACAGACAGGAAAAGGCAACTACCGATTTCCCCCGGGTGGGTCAGTCCGGGGGTGCCGTCTATGTGAAGCAGAGTCCAAAGAGGTGTGTTGCCTCCGCTGGGGGGCCTTTAAGGTCCAAACACCCAGCATCGGCTCAACCTCCAGGATCCCCCTTTCCCCAGACACGGCTAAGCCGCGCACGGCAACACGCGCGAGGGTCCAACCCTCGTGTGCTCGGGTCCGTGGTGTCGCAACGCACCAAGCGCCTGCTGACGCAAACGCCCCTGCGGGGAATGTAGAAGTCTTACGTAGGGTAAGGCGCAGTGATCATGGGTTAATGAGGGCTAGGGTTCACGTCAATTTGAAGAGAACGAGTAAAATTAGTAAAGAAGAAGCAGGCCAACCTAGATGCAGTAAGGGTTAAAGCAGACAAATTCAGGCTGGTACTTGTAAACAAATATGCAGCCTTAGAACAGAGCCATGAAGATGACATGGAGGCAATGAATAAAACCGTAACTAGGCTGGCTTCAGAGGCAGCAATTGAAGTGGGAGTTAAGGAACCAAGGCAACCAGTAGGCAAGCTTTTCCAAGTAACAAAGGATCTGATAAAGAAATGACAACTAATGGAAGTTTCTAACTCGGGAGGTAAAATAGAATTCGTAAGCTATCAAAACTGATGAACAAGGTGAAAATAGGGGATCTTCGAATTTAGTACGTGAGAAAGACTGCGGAAGCCGTAAATATTGGACGCAGCATGAAATCCAGGGAAAACCAAGCTGGACAAACCAAGATGTATGCACTGAATGATAAGTAGGATAATATCGTCAGTAATTTCGAAGGTACAGTAAAAGCAGCGGTAGAATTCTATGCCGACCTGTACAGTACCCAGAGGAGCCACGATACCTTCATTTGAAGCAGTTATGAACAGGTTCCAGAGACACCTATAACTAGTGATGAGCTCAGGAGGGCCTTGCGAGACATGAAACAGGGAAAATCGGTAGCAGAAGATGGCATAACAGTCGATTTAATCAAAGAGAGAGGACACAAAATGCTTGAAAATCTGACGGCTCTCTATACGAAGTATATATCTCAATTCGTGGGTCCCAGAAATCGGGTTGAAGGCAAACATTATACTAATGCACAAAAAGAGACACGTTGAAGAATTAAAAAATTAGGCCATTAGCTTACTCCCAGTATTATAAAAATACACCGCTAGATAATTTGCAATAAAATAAGGGCAACACTGGACTTTAGTCAACCAAAGGAAGAGGCTGGCTTCAAGAAGGGATACTCTACATTGGATCATATCCATGTCATTATTCAGGTAATCGAGAAATTCGCAAATTACAATCAACCTGTTTATATGGCTGCCCACAGATTACGAAAAGGCAATGGATTCAGGAGAGATATCAGCAGTCATACAGGTATTCCGTAATAAAGGACTACAGGCCGCTTACGTAAATATCTTGGAAAATATGTCCAGAAATTCCACAGCTACATTAATTCTTCACAAGAAAAGTAGGAAGGTACCTCCAAAAAAGGGGGTCAGACAAGGAAACACTATCTCTCCAATGCTATTCACTGCGTGCTTGAAAGAAGTATTCAAACTATTAAACTGGGAAGGCTTAGGAGTAAGGATCGACGGGGAATATCTCAGCAACCTTCGGTTTGCAGATGACGGGAGAGGAGTTACAACAAATGATTGGGTACCTTAACAGGGGGATTGTAAGAGTGGGGTTGAAGATTAATATGCAGAGGACAAAGATAATCATGCATTGCCGCATGAGGGAACAAGGGTTCAGGATCGCGAGTCAACTTCTAGAGTCTGTGAAGGAGTACATTTACGTACCTCAATTACACACAGGGAACCCTGATCATGAGAAGGAAATTCGCAGAATAAAAATGTGTTGAAGCGCATACGGCAGACATTGTCAGCTCCTCACTGGAAGCTTGCCGTTATCATTGAAAAGGAAGGTGCACAATCAGCGCGTTTACCGGTGCCTATATATCGGGAAGAAGCTTGAAGACTGACGAAGAAGCTTGAGAACAAGTTAAGGACGGCGCGAGAAGCGATGGAACAAGGAATGCTAGGCATAACGTTAAGAGACAGAAAGAGATAGTTTTGGCTAAGAGAGCAGACGGGTATAGACGATATTTCAATTGCCAATAAGAGAATAAATTTGAGTGGGCAGGTCATGTAATGCGAAAGAACACATTCTTCCGTCCACGACTGCGCTTCACTTCACCTATAGGTGGGGCGACAAAATTAGGAAATTCGGCTGCGCTATTTGCAATATGTTGGCGCAGGACAGGGGCAATTGTTGATCCCCGCAGAGGCCTTCGTCCTGCAGTGGATATAAATTACTATTATTATTATTATTATTATTATTATTATTATTATTATTATTATTATTATTATTATTATTATTAATATGCACTTGGGTAGATTACCCACCTGCAGCTTTTCTGTCATCGAGCTTGGGAGGCATGTCTTGTCGCCTTGCTACTTGTGGTAGGTTATACCTAATTGGTCCAGGATACTCCTGCAAGTTCGTGTCCTGGTTAGTCTCTCCAGTTGCGATTTGCTGTGCCTCTGTTAACTCTTGCATCGTGTTGTGGATGCTCAGCTGTAGCAGAAGTTCCGTGCTATTGCTATTTTGAAGGTCCAGTGCCATCTTGTGTGTTTTCCTAGTGAGGGTATTCAGTTTGATTTTTTCGGCAGAGTGCCAGTTGTGGTAAGCGGCCACGTAGGTGACGTCACTAATGACGAAGGAGTGCTTGAACCTGACGACGCTGGCCTCCAACATACCTTGATGTCTGTTGGCGGTTCTTCCATTGAGCCTCATTGTTTTCTAGATCTTAGTCTGCAAATTTCTAACCGTTTCTCCGTTGGTGCCTTTGGATTCCCTGATGAGCCCGAGCACCTTAATCTGCTTGGCCTTGGGTATTTCTATGCCGTGTTTGGTGCCTTCGCTAATTTCTTCGTATGCAGCATGCTTGATGTAACCATTCGAGAATCGTCAGCTGAGCGTAGGTGGTAGAAGGGATGTTCGTATTTTTCTGGCGAGCAGGTGTGATCGGCTCCGACTATGTACTCTCCCACCACTATGACCGCGGTCTGTAATCGTTGCTCAATGTTGTTGCTTCGTCGCTCTCCTCGCATAGGTAAATCGTTATGTCGTCTAGGTATATGGTGTGATGCACTCCCTCGATGGCGATGAGGTGCTCGGGAGGCTGATCATAACGAGATTAAAGAGCATTTGTGCGATGACTGAACCTTGCGGGGTGCCGACGCAGCCCATATTCCTGTCTTCGGATGCGAGTTTGCCCAGCGTTAAGATGTTCCTTTTTGTGAGCGAACCCTTTACGCAGCTGTAGGCTCGGTTTCCCAGACTGAGTGCCGCAATCCTGCATAGTATGGCTGCGTAAGCCGCGTTGTCGAAGGCTTTCTTGAGGTGTAATGCTTGAATGGCCCAGGTACCTCACTTCTTGTTGTCGAGGTTTTGGTGTTTCATTTACAACAATGCATCCCACGTGGTGAGATCACCTCTAAACCCGAGCATGATGTCCGGATAACTATTGACGTCATCGAAATCTTCGTTAATGCGGCGTTAGTGTGCTCCATCAACTTGCCAACGCACAGCGTAAGAGATATCGGTCGACGCTTGGCGAGATTTGTAGGTTTCCCAGGTTTTGGTGAGGAGCACCATTTTGCTCTTTTCCACATAAAGGGGATGGATCCTCGGGTCCGGCAATTGCTAATGTATTTGGTCAGCTCGGACATGGTCTCGTTGTCCGAGTTACAAAGGGTCTTATTGCTTACGCCGTCCGGTCCCGGGGCCGACTTGCTCTTGAGCTTTTGCAGAGTGGCCCCGATTTCCGCCTCGTCAAAGTCTCTGTCCAAAGAGAAATTGGGATTTCCCATAAACTCCCCGTGTGAAACAGCCGGGTTCTGCTTGGCGTATCTGTCGCAGAGTTCGGAACAGATTTCTTCCTCGTCCTTGGCGTATGCGTGTATTGTCTTGCGTATGGTTTCCCTAAGGGATCCATACGCAAGTTCTTGCAAGCCCGGTTCATATTGCTCTTTGTGATCTTGTCAACCTATAGCTAGCGTCCAGTCGGTTAAGTATCTTGGTGTGCACATAGATAGTGATCTGACGTGGAATACTCATTTGACCCACATTTGTAAGAAACTTAAAAGTGTTGCATGTTTCTTGTTTAATTTAAAAACCATGATGCCTTTTTCTATCAGAAAACTAATCGCCCAGTCTCTAGGGTATAGTGTTTTAAGATACTGTATGTGTTGTTTTTTTAACTGCTCTTTCACATGGAAATGTCGAGTTAATAGGATTTAGAAAAATATCGCTACAAGCGTCATCTACATGCCACAGGAGAATTTGCCCAGCAGTGTCTTTAGAACAGCCGGTTTGCCTTCTTTTGAGAATCTTTTTAAACAAATCGTAGTACTTAAATATTTTTGGAGCAGTGCATACAGGCACATAAATACGAAACCGGTACCATTGAGACATGTTTCTCGTTATCTTAAACCGAGAGTGCGCATTCACTACGGTAAAGCAACAAGACGCTATTATGTTCCTGCTATCTTCATTGAACTACCGGACGATGTATTTTCTTTGTCCACCCGCAAAACACTGAGAGTTGCTGTTCAAGCGTTAGAGAACCTTTAATATGTACTGATGTTATCAGTGCATCTTTGATAATGTGTGATGGTTGTGCCAAATGCACAACCAGCTTCTGATGGAGTTCTGGTGTCGCGCGTACATTGGCGCGGCTGCCGGTTGTCACCGCACAAGCCCTCTTGTGGATTCGGCGCTTCCGTTTTGTATACTGTTTTAACTGTACTAAATAAAGATTATTATTATTATTATTATTATTATTATTATTATTATTATTATTATTATTATTATTATTATTATTATTATTATTATTATTATTATTATTATTATTATTATTATTATTATTATGTCTTGCCGTGGTCTTGGTCGGGTCAAGCTGATGCCGGAGCAAGCGCCACATGTGACCGGTGCCAATCCGTTCGTCCATCGCATTAGAGGTCCCGCCCCATTGCTGTTTACTAGGAGTTCTGCAGTGTTCTGCTTGTTTGTTGAGTAACGCTGTGCGTTTCCTCAGCTTTCTACTTTGTCTTTGTTCCTTCCACCTGGCCTGTAGTGATCGTTTGACTTGCCACATGGGCACCAGGAGCCTGTCGAGCTTCTTGACGGGGAGTTCTGGCGTCACAGTATTTGTTAGTTCTTTGACGTCAGCCATCACTTTTCTGGGCCATTGTCGAATGTCTGTAATGAACGCGTACGCTATCCCGGTACAATTCTTACTGCACTTGTCACAGTCCGTCAATTTGAGCGTTTTCTTGGGTTGGATCTTTAAATTTTCCGATAATTTCGTATCGAGAAATCTTTGGTCGCTACGAAGGTCTTTGAACGTGTTTTTCCAACTGGATCCTCTCGGGTTCTTGACTAATGTTAGTTCGGGCGTCGTGTCTCTTGTCAGCCCGGTTCCCATCCTGGTGGAGGAGTTGCAATCTGTCGTCAGTGTCAGGTCTGTCTCCTATATGTCCTGCCATAAAGCCTCGTCTTTGGCTCTCGTGTAGGGCTGTCGTGTGAACGCTCCGTGCGGGGTATTAAAATCTCCTCCGATTAGTAGGGGGTGGGAGACCCCGATGTCGGTGGCCCTCCTAAAAAGGGTTGGAAAGTGCCGTCGTATGTGCGCGGGGTTGCTGTATAGACTAAGGACAAACGTGCTGGATTGGCTCTTGCTTTTTGATATGGTTTCTACGAATGCCTGTTCAATCTGTGCTACCTTATTGTCGCAATGAACAACCGCTAAGCCCTTCCTAACCATAGTATACACAGCGCAGTTCAGCCCGGATGGGGGACCGGCGGCTTGGGGAACGGGTAGTTTTGCTAATTCGTGTCTTTCTTGCAACATTATTAGCTCGGATTTGGGTTTGCTTATAAGCTGTTGTCCTGGGACCGCTTTTTTTTTTTGCGGCGGAACTCCTGCAGTTCTACTGCCATAATGATACATGCATATTGCGGGTTTCTTGTGGCTGATGCACGCAGGCGCCCCGACAAAGAAGACGAATGCTCCCTGACTCTCGATCTGTCGGCTGAACTGGCTAGCGCTGCAGTTAACTTTTGTAAATATACTTTGTAAATAGTCTCCAGTTTTAATCCTTCGTTCGCGTAACATTTTGGTGGAGGGTGCCTTTCACCGTCCTCGTCATGGAGCTCCGCAGTGGCCGCAGCGTCCTGCTTTCCGCCACAGCTCCCGGTGACGACACCTCGTCTCCTACTCCTGCGACCCCGACAACAACGTACGTTACGGTTACTGATCCCCGCGATCCTGGCATATTCTGCGGCCAAGATAATGATGATGCTGAGAACTGGCTAAGCCTGTATGAGCGTGTTAGCCGAAACAACCGCTGAGACCCTACCATAATGCTAGCGAACGCCCAATTCTACTTGGGCGGTACTCCGCGTGTCTGGTTCCGGACACACGTGGACGAGATCTCTAGCTGGGACGCTTTCAGAAGCTCAGTGACCTCTTTAGAAATCTCACCGGTCGGCAGCTAACTCCTAGAAAAGAGCTTGCTACCCAAGTTCAGTCTTCTACTGAATCGTATGTGTTGTACATACAAGACATACTTGCTCTTTGCCGGAAAGTTGACGAGAAAATCACCGAGGCTCACAAAGTGGGCCACGTACTCAAAGGCATCGCGGATGACATGTTCAACTTGTTCGTCAACAATGTGTCCACCTTCGACGTTATTGTCAAGCAATGCCGCCGCTTTGAGGTTGCCAAAAGCCACCACGTCATTCCGCAGTCCTCCCGCCTCCCTAACACGGCTGCGACGTCGTCCTGCGTCGACCTTACCGCTTCACAACCCTTAAATGAGCACGTCACACGTATTGTTCGCCGCGAACTCGAGGCCACAAGTCCTGCGCTATTCCATCAATGCCCACTTGACCCTACCATTGACCAACCAGCCCCAGCGATCTCTCTCATTCAGGCAGCTGCGCGGCAAGAATTCGCAAACCTCGGTTTTCCTGCTGCCTACTCCGTCTCCCGACCTGACGCCCAACCGTTACCAACAGCTCCGCCTCGCGGCGATCTTTATTCGCCTCCCAGATACCGTAACCCTACCGAGTGCAGAACTCAGGACAAGCCCATTTGCTTCCGTTGCCCCCGCATTGGCCACGTCGCTCGCCACTGCCGCACTTCCTGGACTTCGCCGTATTCGAGCTCCTTTCCCCCGTCTGCTCGCACATATGCCGACCCGTGCCGTTACTCGCCTCACTGTACGCCTCCTGCTTCTGACGTATCCATCGATGTGAGTCGTGCTGCTCACTCGCCGTCTCCTCAGCGCCGTCGGGAGCTCCGGCGAGACGCTCGGCCGCCGCGACGGCGAAAACCACCGGTCGCTGCTATCTCGAGTGCGCACGACTACACCAGGCACACAGACCTGTTCAGTGGTCAGCGAACGCACTGTGGAGCTCCACTGCCTACCTCAATCAACGCAGCAAGGTGAGAGCTTCCCGAGGACCCCACATTTTTGGAGATCCGACGCTCTCCGGCTGAGCCGACAGCCTTCCTCTCTGGCAGCGGTGCAGCCACCGTACTAGGCTCGCGCGGCCACTTCCCAGACTCTAGCATGCAGATCATAGTGTCTGCAGATGACTTGAACCCGTCCGAATACAACCCCCGGGACTGGAAGCATGTCCTGTCCATGCACGCGTCCCGTCGGAACACGACCGGAGCCTCCAAATCGTCTCCCGCATGCCCAGGATCCAGCATGGGGACGCCACAAAACGCAAGCGCCACGACGCCATCGCCGCCCACGTTCCAGCCTCGCCAAGAACAGCTGCGCGCTGCGAAAGCAGCAGCGTTCAAAGGTCGCCAACTCGCGCCGTTGCCTGCCGACGCTTACAAAATTGTCTACCGATCGCAGGGAGCGCTCGCGCTTCTCGACATCCCACCGCGCTCGCTACTCGCCACAATCATGCAAGCAGCGCAGCTACAAGGCCAACAAGACATCCAGATCCGAGTACATCCCACCAACAACACGTGCACCATGGCCACCACGTGCCAAGAGACCGCCCTCAAACTCGTCAATCTCAAGGAAATTACACTACGCGACCGAAAGTATGCTATCACAGCCTACATCGCCCCACCAGCCGGGGTGGTGCGCGGAGTGATCACGAACGCATTTTGGGATGAAACCCCCAGCGAGATCATCGCAGACGTTGAGGCCCGAAATTCCGAAGTCCCCATCATTGATGCCCGACGTATGGGGAAAACACGCTCAATCCTTATCACCTTCGCCTACGGACCAGTTCCAAGGAAAATCATCTACGGCGGCGGTGTCCACCTATGCACGGTGTACCGGGGGCACATCGACGCCTGTGCGAACTGCAGAAAACCAGGACATCGAGCAGATGTATGTACCCTGCCCCGCTCCCACAAATGCCCAAGATGTGGCGAAACTCATGAAAGAGTGGACCCCCCAACCTGCGCTCCACAATGCATTCTCTACGGTGGAGGACACATGACCGGAACAAGTGGATGCAAAGCAAATCGAAGTCCTACTACACGCCAGCCGCGATCCACTCAAAAGAAGACAGAACATCGACAACACCATCGATCCAGTCCCAGCCTGCGTCGACGCTCCCGCAGCCCAGCTTCTCGCCCTTCGGACGCTCGACATCTCACATGGACCGACCTGGTCGCCGGAAGACATACCCCCGCTCACCAAGACTCCCGAAGCGCTGCAACAGGAACGGGAGCTCCAGGCCCTCAAGGAAGAGGTAAGTCGCCTTGCTTCCCTCGTCCATACCCAACCCCCGACACAATCAGGCCTCCCTAACTCCACTCCACCGCCCGAGACGGAATCTCCCAGCACACCTCCCACGAAAAAACAGCGAACCACACAGGAAATACCACCTCCTCAGATGACAGACATAGATGCCAAACTCGGAGCGCTTGAGGCTAAATTCGATCGTAAACTACAAGAACTCGAAACACGCCTCGAGACTAAACTCACTCACCTCGTAGAAACGCTCACGGAGAAATTAGAGCACCGCATGGATGTTATGCTTAACAAGATGCTCGAAAACATAGAACACCGCTTCACACAAATGCGTCCTTCCATACCCTCGCAACCCACCCTTCAGCCTACACAATTCACCCCTCCCGTCCAACACATTCCAATGGACACGCAACTAATCTCCCCTCTCCGCGCCCCCACGCTCCAGTATGGCGGCGCGGGGAAATAATTACCTACAAATTCTAACTTGGAATTGCCGTGGCTTCCGGGGCAAGCGTGCACCTCTGCAGCTTTTACTTCCCACACTCACTCCTCAGCCCCAAATACTTTTACTCTAAGACGCTGCACATTGCGCAACCCTTCCCAGCTACACCTCGGTACATTCGGACGCCACAGACAAACCCAGGGCGTCCACACTCATACACCGTAGCATCACTCACAGGGTACACCATATCGCTTCAGAGACGCCCTGCGTGATCACTGAAATCATAAACCATATAAACACGTTACCATCCATATTTATTGTCAACATTTATCACCTCCCATCACACCCGATGGCGTCTCTAGAGTCCCTACTTCGATCGGTGCACCGCCTGGCAGGAAAGCACCCCCTGTTAGTCGGCGGAGACTTCAACAGTCAACATACAGACTGGGGATACAAAACAGCAACACACCGAGGTCGCAGGCTCTGGCTGCTCCTCCAGAGCCTCCACCTCACCATACACAACAACTTCCTGACGCCCACTCGGATCGGAAATAGCGTCAGCATGGACACCAGAATGGACCTGGTGCTGACCCACTCCCTCCGAGGTGTCACCTGGACCAGAACACAATACACACTAGGCAGCGATCATTACATTATACAGGTCACTGTCCCATACAAACAACCCCGTTACACTTACATGACACACAAACTCATAAACTGGGACTCTCTCCGCACCACTCGGGCGGCCCGCTCTGACACTCGTATTTCCGATATCGACACTTGGGTGAAATCACTCCAGGATGACGTCCAATGCAACACAAAACTCATTGAAACCCCTGCAGAAACCCCTACATTAGACACCCGACTGGCCCACCTCTGGGAGGCCTATCACAGCCTCCTAGAACGGTGGAGGAGGAATAAGCTAAACAGAACACTTAAAAAGCGGCTGGCCGCGCTGCAAACCCAAATCCAACAACATTCTGTGGAGCTCTGCCGGTCCAACTGGGGCCAGATATGCGACGGCATTGCTGGGAACCTGTCCACCAAGCGGGCCTGGCAGCTGCTCCGCCACCTTATAGATCCGACGCAGACAAAAACAGCAACACAACACCATGTAACAAGACTCGTCCACGCACACATGGACAACCCTGACAGCCTTACAGATACACTTCAAAAAACCTACACCTCCCCAGGCACACCGACTCGCTTACCTCCCTACACAGGGAAGCCCAACCCCACACTCGACACGGACATAACGGAGACGGAAGTCAGAGCGGCCCTCCTGACTCTCCGTACCAGCTCCGCACCTGGCGCCGACCAGGTAACCAAATCTATGCTTCGTAATCTGGATGATCAATCCATCACACATATTACGGACTACTTCAACCAGTGTTGAAGGGAGGGCACCCTCCCCCAGTCCTGGCGTCATGCGAAGGTTATTTTCATACCCAAACCCAACAAACCACTTACACTCCAAAACCTTCGCCCGATCTCGCTAACCTCATGCCTCGGAAAGCTTTTCGAGCATGTAGTATTATCGAGACTCACACAACACATGGCGGAAAACGACCTTTACCCTCACAGCATGGTGGGCTTCCGCCCCCATTTATCCGCGCAGGATGCCATGCTACAACTTACGCACGACATTTTCGACCCCCTTATTCCGGGTCACACAAAGGCAGTCTTGGCTTTGGACCTCTCCAAAGCCTTTGATCGCGTAGAACACCATGCGATCATGACTGCCCTCTCGCCACTGAATGTGGGTGCACGTACGTACACCTACATTCAGGCATTCCTGACCGACCGCACGACTCAGATACACTTTGGCCCACTCACCTCCCTCTCTTTTACTTTACGAAGTGTTGGCACCCCGCAAGGGTCCGTTCTGTCCCCCTTTCTATTTAACATCACCCTAATCCCCCTGGCCCGACAATTGGCAACCATACCCCATCTCAAACACACCCTCTATGCCGACAGCATCACGCTGTGGACTACCCACGGCAGTGACGGCGGCATAGAGGACACTCTCCAATCTGCAGCCACCCTGACCCAAAATTACACTGCCAGTATCGGTCTTTCTTGCTCCTCAGAAAAATCCGAACTGCTACTAATCAGACCTCGTAATCGCTGCTCCCCATGCTCCCCCATCACGATCGAGTTGGACGGATGCCCAGTGCCGGAGGTTGAAACCCTCCGAGTACTGGGAGTCCATATCCAGAGTGATGGTAAAAACACCACCACCCTGAAGAAACTCAAGCAGATTGCAGGTGCGATTTCGCACCTCATTCGCCGGGTTTCAGCCCACCACAGAGACATGAAGGAGCGCGACCTTTGTCGCCTCATCCATGCCTTCGTCCTCAGCCGTGGCCTTTACACAACCCCATATTTACACTTATCCCGGCACGGTACTAATGCCCTGGATGCATTATTACGCAAGGCGTACAAAGTAGCATTAAAACTACCCATTAATACACCCACAGACAGACTACTCGGCCTGGGCCTCCACAACACTATCGGGGAACTTGTAGAAACCCACCGACAGGCGCAATACATTCGCCTGACACGAACATCCACTGGGCGGCACATCCTGGACTCCCTCGGGATCGGGATACCGGCCAACGACTCTACACAACTCGCCACCTCACGCCACATCCACCGGGAGCTGCTTATTAAGCCGCTCCCGAGGAACATACATCCGCAACACCACGAGGCGCACCGCCGAGCTCGAGCTAAGGCGCTCCATCGCTATTGCGGCCCCGAACCGGACGCCGTATGGGTGGACGGCGCATGCATGGGAGAGCAAGCGGTGGCCGCCGTGGTGCACTCCTCCCTCTCCCCACTCATCACACTACCCCTCCCCCCACACACTTCCCCAGAAGCTGCAGAGGAAGCTGCGATTGCTATTGCCATCACCCATACGGAAGCCCGGTACATAATAACAGATTCAAAAACAGCTATACTAAATTTTGCACGAGGCCGAGTCCATGTTCCTGCTTTTTGCATACTGTACTCGCCCGTTGCACCTCCACCCCGCCATGTGGAGCTGATATGGGTGCCTGCGCACTCCGGGAATCCCGGAAACGAGGCTGCCAAACTTTTAGCCCGAGGTTCTATTAACCGGGCTCAGGTGGCCTGCGATCCGGGATTCACGAAGGAGCGCATGCACTCTTTCAGCGATCTGACGCAGGCTTATAGGGCAGCACGTCAGATCTACCCCCCACCTCACCCATCCCTAGACAACAGGCATGCGACACTGTGGAGGCGACTCCAGACCCACACACTCCCCTCCCCTGTCACCCTATCCCATTACCATCCCTCTTTCCCCACGCCCGCCTGCGCCCTCTGTCCCGAACCGTTCGCATCCGCCATCCACATCCTCTCGCTTTGCCCGGCGGACCCTCCCCCGCGGGGCCTGGAGCACCTGACATCGTGGGAGGACTGGGAGACCGTGCTCCGCTCTGAGGACCCGGCAACGCAGACCATCGCGACCAGCCAGGCTGCCAGTGTTATGGACCTACGGAACATAAACACTTGAGTGGACTATGGTCGTGCGGGGGCCCAGGGGCCTACGTGGCCCGAACACCTCTGTTTAAATAAAGTTTTTAACAACAACAACAGCGCCGTCGGTCCCCGTCACCCCAGCCACGCCGATATTCCTCGCCGACAAATTATGGTCACTCCAGGACGGAAAACTAGACGATGCAGCTCCTGGAGCTAGTGCTGCATTCTCTTCGTGTCGAAATGCTCCCTTGACCCTGCAAACGAACCAGAACTTACTTGATGTTGACGTCGACGGTGTCCCTTTAGCAACAAAGCCGGCAATATCATTACTAATAAGGATGAGATAGTTCACGTGGCTGAGGAGTTCTATAGAGATTTATACAGTACCAGTGGCACCCACGACAGTAATGGGAGAGAAAATAGTCTAGAGGAATTCAAAATCCCACAGGTAACGCTGGAAGAAGTAAAGAAAACCTTGGGAGATATGCAAAAGGGGAAGGCAGCTGGGGAGGATCAGGTAACAGCAGATTTGTTGAAGGATGGTGGGCAGATTGTTCTAGAGAAACTGGCCACCCTGTATACGCAATGCCTAATGACGTCTAGCGTACCGGAATCTTGGAAAAACGCTAACATAATCCTGATCCATAAGAAAGGGGACGCCAAAGACTTGAAAAATTATAGGCCGATCAGCTTACTGTCCGTTGCCTACAAACTATTTACTAAGGTAATCGCAAATAGAATCAGGAACACCTTAGACTTCTGTCAAGCAAAGGACCAGGCAGGATTCCGTAAAGGCTACTCAAGAATAGATCATATTCACACTATCAACCAGGTGATAGAGAAATGTGTGGAATATAACCAACCCTTATATATAGCTTTCATTGATTACGAGAAAGCATTTGATTCTGTCGAAACCTCAGCAGTCATGGAGGCATTACGGAATCAGGGTGTAGACGAGCCGTATGTACAAGTACTGAAAGATATCTATAGCGGCTCCACAGCCACCGTAGTCCTCCATAAAGAAAGCAACAAAATCCCAATAAAGAAAGGTGTCAGGCAGGGAGATACGATCTCTCCAATGCTATTCACAGCGTGTTTACAGGAGGTATTCAGAGACCTAGATTGGGAAGAAATGGGGATAAAAGTTAATGGAGAATACCTCAGTAACTTGCGATTCGCTGATGATATTGCCTTGCTTAGTAACTCAGGGGACCAAGTGCAATGCATGCTCACTGACCTGGAGAGGCAAACCCGAAGGGTGGGTCTAAAAATTAATCTGCAGAAAACTAAAGTAATGTTTAACATCATATTTAGCGCCAGCAGACAAGGACGGAAGGGAGACGACAACACAAGCGCATTGTGTTGTCGTCTCCCTTCCGTCCTTGTCTGCTGGCGCTAAATATGATGTCAATTTACCAACACGCCCAACAAATGGTAATGTTTAACAGCCTCGGAAGAGAACAGCAGTTTACAATAGGTAGTGAGGCACTGGAAGTGGTAAGGGAATACATCTACTTAGGGAAGGTAGTGACGGCGGATCCGGATCATGAGACGGAAATAATCAGAAGAATAAGAATGGGCTGGAGTGCGTTTGGCAGGCATTCTCAGATCATGAACAGCAGGTTGCCATTATCCCTCAAGAGAAAAGTAAATAATAGCTGTGTCTTACCAGTACTCACCTACGGGGCAGAAACCTGGAGGCTTACGAAAAGGGTTCTACTCAAATTGAGGACAACGCAACGAGCTATGGAAAGAAGAGTGATAGGTGTAACGTTAAGGGATAAGAAAAGAGCAGATTGGATGAGGGAACAAACGCGAGTTAACGACATCTTAGTTGAAATCAAGAAAAAGCAATGGGCATGGGCAGGACATGTAATGAGGAGGGAAGACAACCGATGGTCACTAAGGGTTACGGACTGGATTCCAAGGGAAGGGAACCGTAGCAGGGGGCGGCAGAAAGTTAGGTGGGCCGATGAGAATAAGAAGTTTGCAGGGACGACATGGCCACAATTAGCGCATGACCGGGGTTGTTGGAGAAAAATGGGAGAGGCCTTTGCCCTGCAGTGGGCGTAACCAGGCTGCTGCTGCTGATGATGATGATGATGTCCCTTTAGCGGCGTTAATAGATACTGGAGCCCAGGTGTTCATATTAAGTTGTAACCTTCGTCGTCGATTGAGGAAGGTTCTCATGCCTCCTATTACTCGAGCCGTACGCGTGGCAGATGGGAGCGCTGATGACCTCACTGCAATGTGTACTTCCCGTATAAGTATCGCCGACCGCCACGTTCCTGTTCTTTTTACAGTGCTGAATAATTGTCCCCATGACCTAATCCTCGGACTCGACTTTCTTACGGCGCATTCAGCTTTGATCGACTGTTCTGCCGGTACCCTTTGCCTCGAACTTCCTCTACTCGCGCATATTCGTGCCGAACTGCCGAACAACTTTAGTACGACCGCCTTCGCCCACCTGCCGCTTAAAGCCTTGACTTTCGTCGAGTTGCTATCATCTTTTCCTTTGCCCGATGGTGATTACGTCACCACACCTGTTCGTGATGTCCTTTTGAAGCGCAACATCACTGTGCGCCACTCCGTCGTCACGGTCGCCGATAACTGGACATGCCTCCCCGTCGTCAAGTTTGGTCGGACAAAGGAAGTTCTACCCAAAGACATATCGGTTGCAACGCTCCGTGCTATCGCAGATGACCCACGCCACGACTTTTTCCGTAGACGTCTGCTCAGATTCTTCACCATGTCCACAGGACGCTATTTGCACTGACGCAAAATTTCGTCCCATGATTGCTGCGGACCTATTGCCTGAACAAGCAGCAGCTCTGGGCCGCCTTTTGGTTTCCTACCATGACATCTTCGACCTCAGCAATCGCCAATTGGGCCAGACTTCAAATGATAAGCATCACATAAATACTGGTGATTTCAGTCCTATTCATCGCCGGCCATAACGAGTCTCTGCTTCAGAGGGTAAGGTTATTCAAGCTGAAGTGAAGAAGATGCTTGCCAAAGGCATTGTTGAACCTTGTTCGAGACCTTGGGCATCGCCCGTGGTGCTTGTTAAAAAGAAAGATGGCACATGGCGTTTCCGCATATATTATCGTCATCTAAACCACATTACCAAGAAAGACGTCTACCCCTTGCCTCGCATTGACGTCGCCTTGGATTGTCTCCACGGTGCCAACTACTTTTCATCAAACGACCTGCAGTGTGGTTATCGGCAGATTTCTGTGGATGATGAAGACCAAGCGAAGACCACGTTCGTCACTTCTGATGGTCTATATCAATTCAAAGTTATGCCATTCTGTCTAAGCAACGCCCCAGCAACGTTCGAATGCATGATGGACTCTTTGCTTCAAGGTTTCAAATGGTCAACATGCCTCTGCTACCTAGACGGTGTTCTCGTATTTTCGCCTACATTTGAGACACACCTTGAGCGCTTATCAGCTGTTCTTCAAGTCTTCGGCGTGGCTGGGCTCCTACTAAATTACTCCATGGCGGTCATTTACGGTGTTTGCCTATTTTAGTCGGGTTGTGGGGTGGAGGTCTGAAGGACCCCAGATACTAATGCGGTGTTTGTAGCGGAGTTGTAGAATTTATTAGATGCGACCCGAGTTGCGTGGGCCCCTGCAGCGGTAATTGGCTGTAGTTTGGCTTCCCTTTGTTCCGTCTGTGAGTGAGTGCGGGTGCGCACCACGTGTATTCCTTTTTCCCAGCTTTCCAAGGGATAGGCTCGCGGCAGCCAACCGCCGCAATTCCTGCTGTGGCACAGAAGACAATTTGGCGTAAAAGTCCTAAAAATGAAATTTCCGCCTTGAAATTGGTACCCGCAGAAGCCTGCTAACTCGCTGCGCGAGATGGTAGCAAAATTTGGGCAATTTTTGGCGATGTCTCTACGGAATCATTGAGGGAAGATGAAGCCGACGTGAAGCGCATCCGCTCATTTTGGTCACCGCTTCTTTTGTTTCTCCAAGCTTCTGAATAATTATTTAATTCTGGGTTCTTACGTTACAAAAATGACGGTTCGATTTGAAGCACGCCGTAGTGGGGGCTCCAGAGTAGTTTTCATCACCTGGGGTTCTCCAACGTGCACCCAATGCACGGTACGCGGATGTTTTTGCATTTCGCCCCATTCGAAATTAGGCCGCCGCAGCTGGAATTCCACTTCGTATTTATCAGTGCAGCTGCTTAGCCGCTAAGGAATCATGACGAGTTGTCTGAGTAAATCTTGTGCCACCGACTTTAGGACTGACCTCTAATATCCGGAGTTTTTTAACCGTTCAGTTGTCCAAGAAAATTACTTTATCATTTACAGAAGCACAAGCCTTGCAGAGGCTTCATTCAGGCAAGCCTGTGTAGACGCCATTTCACCAGCTTGTGAATGGAAGAGCAACAACGATAAGTTGGCCTCAGTTTCCACAGCCAACACATGTCCTAACAAGATCGTTCCACCCTTTCGCAGGTTATTTGCAGCCAACTTAAACAGTTTTCTAAATATATTCGGCCTATCAGGTTGTTTCCAATTATCGAAAGGTAACTAACAACATATCAAGAGCATCCAGGCATTTGAATGTGTGTGCCTGGGTTTTTAATCTCCCGTTCCGCTGTGCCACTAAAGATACGCGGGACTCATGGCCCAGTACAGACCACCTGTTTTTGAATAAACATGTTCTCATATGAATTAGAAAAGAAACAGTTCTGGTTAGTACGCAAACAGAATAACAATAAAATGCCTGTGTTCAGAAGTACATGCATTATTCACAAACTCAATTTCGTCGCGGTATATTGCTGCGCTAGTTGATGCATGTCAAGAGGTACGGCGAGCATGATGTCACAAAGGGGCCAACTGAAAAAGCGGCGTTCTCGCTTCCTTTTTGTCGTGCCCGTGTAAGGTTATGCCTAACGAAACTGTTGCTTACATCATACGCATTACTACTCCCTTCTGTGCATGACATCAAGTCCCTGTTCAGCAAGAAGTACTAGAAATCCTTCACATTATTGGATTTCTTACCTTCAACCCCTAAACCAAACCACTCGTCTTCAGCTTATGACTGGACGTCGTAGTCTTGCTTTCATCAGGGCGTAATCCGCGTCTAATTTCACAATATATTGCGGCGCCCTAGTCGGCAAGTCTGTAAATCGCAGCAGACGTACAGACTGGGAATATAAACAGCCGCACACGAATAGTCCATCACTACTGACACGTGTACTTGTTTATCTTTATCGGGTGACCACATTTCACCGCCTAACAAATGTTTTCGCACAGCACAGGACGCACCTGCATGTATCATATGTTTCTCCAAGTTATCGATCGTTCTATCCGCTGTCTGTTGCCACCGAACCTTGTGTTATTTCACTTCATGTCTGCGCGACACCAATGATGCAGAACGTTTTGGAAGACACGCGGGTACCAGCGATTACTCTGAAACCTTCGATGGCTGGTGTATAAAAGCCGACGCGCTTCACTGCTGATCAGATTTCGACGATCGCAGACCGTGTTGGCTGCTGTCGCTATTCATTGAGTGGGCTCTTGTGGGCAAACGTGTTCGCCCAATAAAATGTTAGTTTCGTGACTCAGTTTGCCGTTGTATTATTCACCGTCACTACTACGTGACACTGTTAAACCATGGTGGGTGAGTTCGTGACGTCGAAGAACATGACGGTAATTCTAGAAGTTGGGTGCGGATTAGTGAACAGGAAGAATTTGCGCTTGTTCATGCCTAACGTAGTCAACTACATGGTCTCCTGTTTGAATGTTCTTAAGCTATCCAAGAACTCGCACCATGTGGAACCTCCTTTCAGCAACTAATTATCTTGTTCTGACGACAACGGTGAAGAGAATTGCTTCCTTCACTCTGTGTATTACGTTATGGAGGGCAATTTCACTTGAAATCAGAGGTCCCATTGGTTATAGAGCATTCTGGTGAATACCTTATCAATAGTAAACTGATATAGTCAATTTGATTGCATGAGTAAATGAGTATTCGTAAATAAACAGTAAATGTATAATCGAAGGCGCATGAGCGGCCTGCACGTTGAAGAGCAGAAGGCTTCGGAGAGGCGCACTGCGTTGACTGCCAAAATGACGATGCCAAGTAGACGCATCGTCGCATTCCGTTCATCGACTATGAGGCGTGTTTAGCAGCGCTATCCTTGCCGTTGCTGGCATGTGCGTCATGCTCAATCATACAAGCGTTGCTGTTCTAAAGGACTGGTCTGACCGGACCCGGCAGGACGCGTGAAACGAAAACCAGGAAAGTAAATAGCGACCCTGCTAAAGCTATTCATCTATTTGATTGGACCCTCATCTCGTGCTCCATCACAGCGCGACGCCTTAAATGCCACTGCCAGTGTTCCAGCGGTTGTCTTGCGCGCTGCGTCACACCATGTCTTCTGATTTTATTGTTAAAGTACTGTCCGGGAGGGTTTCCTATACTTATACTATTCGAACTCTGGCGCTACGGTCATTCAGCTATCATGACAACGATGGCTATTAGATGGATTTTTTCCAATATTAATGCTTTTGGTTGCGCACGTTCTCGTTGATTTATTTACATGATGAAACACTGCGCTGCGAACGAATATTTTCGACATGTACGTAAATAGCTAACACATGAGATACATGAAGCGCTGACTAACCACCGTTTATTGACAGTGACGGAATTGGTATACATAGCCACAGTAAAACGAATGCCTGATCACATGATTTTTTCTTCTATACATCAAGCTGTATAGGCGTCCATCTAAGTGCCACATATGGTACGCTAACCGACGGGCCTTGTGATCGCCTTGCAATATCGAATGTTTCGACCAGCTCTCGGCGCGTTAGTTTATTGTGCGTGGCAACGATGAAAGTTCGTTATAACTCACGCTAGGAAATGCCCACAGCAATGCGAAGCGAGGTTTCCACATACCAGTGACGTTTAGCGGCCATAGACGCAAGCGTTTCGTTTTGCTATGGCCACAGAAGTGTCGAAAGTACGGCCCTTGTACCAACCAGCCAAAGGTAGAACCCAGAGCCACCGGATCCGTCTTGCTATGGTAATGTTTAGTTTATCCGGGCATAAATTCTCATAGCCTTTTGTTTAAGCGTTGACCAGTCTGTTCGACGTACGCATGCCCTCAAGACAAACAGATGCATGCTGTATGCCCGAGCGAAGGCAAGAGAGGGTGAGACGGGGATCGCGGCTCAATCTCGCGCATGCGAGCGAGGAAAGAGGGGAGGAAGCGCACCATATTCTGTCGGCGCAAGGCTCCCGGTGGAGGGTAGGGAGGGAGGCTGGGGGCGTCTACTCCGGGTGGCCATGCCAGCTGCGCAAACGTGCCACGGCCGTTGTATCTTAAAAGCCATCAGCGGCGACCACCAAGTGCGCCGCGCGCTGCGTTTCCACGGCTTAGTTCGCATTGATGCGACACGCAGCAAAATTCACTCGCAGCTCCTGCTGCCTTTCTTCACTCCAGCGTTTTAACGCGATAGCGTTACGGAGCTCGTGTCGCAGAAAAGCCGGTGTCGTCGGCGTTGGTGTCGGTGTCGGCGTCGGCGTCCGCGGCGTTGAACGTGAGCGATAAATCACTGCAGGCACTTCATAAATAAAAAGCTACTGCGAAGATGGGCTGGGTGGAAATCGAACCAGGGTCTCCGGAGTGTGAGACGGAGACGCTACCACTCAGCCACGAGTTCGATGCTTGAAAGAAGTACAAAAGCGCTTCTAGTGAATGAGGTGTTGCCGTAGAAACGTGCCGTAGAAAGTTATACTGCGGTGTATATCGGTAATTACGAGCATGTAACTTACAGAAGTCGCATTTACATGAGTAGGGCAGTACGTTTCCGCAACATTTCTTCTGTGCTTACCGCACACGCAGAGCCATCTTGCGGCAAACACAGAAGACCCCCTCCTCTCAATGTACGGCGCTGCCCCGACAGGTGGCGCGCCACGGCTGTGCGCGGACCGGTGCCAGGCGCGTCACATGCCCCGACTCCCTCTCCCCTGACGACGCTTCGCCGTTCTCCCACACGGGTTGAAGACTCAAGCGCCGTTCCTTTCTTTAGATTACTATCTATCTATCTCTCTGCCCGTGCCGATCACGACGTTCGGCTGGCGTAGATCGTTTCCTCCTCCGAGACACCGAGTTCTTTGGTTCGTTCCGTTTGCTCAGGCGCACATTTCGTTGCCGCGCCGAACACTGCGTTGCTCGACGCTCACCGTGTCCGATGCGGGGCGCCTCGTAAGCGGGGTGCCTCGTAGCGCATTGTCTTACACCCCTTGGCGGGTCGACGGGAACGCTGTCGCGTTCCACTCTTGAAGGCGAAGCTTAAGCGTCCTCCCATTTTTGACAGCGAGTTTCACGATCATCGAGTGAGATGTGCTCATCTTTGCTTCTTCGCACGTGAAACCATGCTTGTTAATTTAGTTATAGGCCTGTGTTTAGAAGTATATATGGTCAATAAATCTAGCATGCTTATTTCATATAGCTCTCCACTAATTTGCTGTCGCAATCGATGCTTCGGCTTTCGGGCGGAACGGCTACTTTGTTCTCGGCAATCTTTTTTTATATCGTATTATTGCTATGAGCGTATGGCATCACGATAAGTGGACGTTATTTGTCCGCTTCGCAATTCTGTTCTTGTTCTTCGCGGACCTGAGGCATTTTTCTTCAATTACTGCCAGCATGTTGTCAGGGTGTCTGCTCTTCACGAAGTACCTTATCTGCATACTCAAACGTTCAGCCGCTTCGCATAGACAAAATAGCTTGATTGACAGTTCAATGCAAGCGCTTGCTATGCCTTGTATTATTAGTTGTGAATGTCCCGAGTTAAAATAGTGCATTGTTTTCTGGCTTCTGGAAGAATATTTCATGCAAGTTTGTATCTTCAGATGTGTCAAGCAGTACTCTGACGCTCTATAGAACCCGAAAAGTCCGAAACTCTGCTCGGTAGAGTGCGCAGGTGTACTTGCTGGAAAGACGCCAGTGCTGAGTGCTACCGCAACAGAATTGTTAAGATTGAGACCCTTGTAAACACCAGCCACAGGTGGAACCCAGCGCCACCAGGTCTTACATTGCTGTGGTATTCTTTCATTTCTTCAAGCATAGATTGCCATAGTTAGCACCATTTGAAAAGCTAATATCTGGTAATCCAGCCATACCAGGTAGCAACAGTTTGTTTGCAAAATGAGACCGTCGCTTTCGGGGGCTTTATAAGTAAGTCATGCTCAGTGGTTATGTGAACAACATGTTTGGAGACAACCGGTACTTCAATGGTCGATACCAGGTTCTCACTGGTGTCCGCTGGATGCTGTAATTTAGTTCTACAAGGCAATGTTGCCTGGGAACTGAACTTATCTGTCCAAATATACAGTATTCAGCTTGAAAATTACCACGTCCAAGTTGTTTCAAACCAAGTCTTTGAGACTTCACGAAGCAATTCGCACAGGCTCCTGCTGCTACCATACCACGAATGTAGCCCTTTTCCCGATAATTCATGCCCCTCCGTGAATATCCTGAAAAACATTCTGCACTCACATGTGAACTCGAGCTTGTGAGAAGGAGGTTCGCAGTGTCTGCACTTTCGTGTGCAGTTTTCTGAGGCTCCGAACTAAGGTAGCACATCGAGAAGATGTCTTCCTTTGCACGTGGTGCACTTGACTTTCTTATGGTAGTTTTTGCAATGAAGCCTTGTCAGGGTATATTGATAACCGCGGTATTCTACAGCCCGTCTACCAACTGTTCTCCGTGAGTAATACTGGCATCGCAAAGCACAGTCGTGAGCTTGTAAGACGACTTTATGAAGACCACGCATTGATGACGATGGCAGCACAATGGCGGCACATTCAAAATTCAATGACGAAAACATAATTACGTTAGAAACACAAAGAAACAGTGACGTTAATGAAACTGTAAAGGCGTTATGAGAACATAAAGAGTATGTAATGATAAATTTATTACAACTATGGCGCAACGACCACGACATGACGACGATGGAAGGACCACGATAATATTATGACTACGATTACATACCTTTTAGCCGAAGCTATTAGACAACCATGGCATGACGACTACAGCATAACTATTATCGCCTAACGAAGCTGGAATGACGTCGATAGAACGACCATGATGGTATCACGACAGCGATAAAGAAACCATTGCATGACGCCAGCTGTATGATGAAGACCTAATGACGATGGAATGACGATTGTGGCGTAATGTCTGATTAAGGATAGTATGATTACGATAGAATGAAGAACGACTGTTGTCGATGAAATGACAAACGTGGTGGGAAAAAGCTGCCATGACTGTACTGTGATGACAACGACTGTATAAAAAGGACGGTCTGATGACGACGGTAGGATGCGAGTCGGATAATAAAGCGGGAGTGACGACGATGCAAAAACCGCGATGGCATCGTGACCACGATAGCATAACTAGAGTCCAGGCTATTAGACCAGTTGCCTAAACATTTCGTGCTAAGACTGCCACAGAACTACAAAATACGCAGATCGAGAAAGAAGCGATGGGCATTGCATATGGCTGCGAAAAGTTTCATCAATTTGAATGTTGTCGCAAGGCTGTGATTGAAACCGAGCACCGTCCGTTAATCGCATCTCGATACAAGGTTACGTTAACATGCCGCCACGACTACAGTTCTTTTATCTGCGTTTGCTCAAATATCACTTTGACGTTGATTATAGTGCCTGGCAAACAGCTGCTCCTGGACGCCATGCTGTGAAGGGCATCATGGACTACCACATGCGACAGCCGTATATCCAACGAGGCGGTAGAAGTCCACGCAACAAGAATTGTCTCAGGGTTCGTTGTGAAAAACACAATTGATCGCCTACGAGAGAAACAACAGCCGATCCCGAGTTACAAGTTGTTGTCAACTACCTAAGCGGTGTGGAAAGGACAGAATGCAAATTGAAACCGTTCTCATCCGAGTCGACACTGGTACAGGGCATACCATTTAAGAGATGCAAAGTAGTAATCCCAAAGTCATTGAGGCCAAGAATGCTCTAACGCATTTGTAAAGAATGGTGACGAAGTGCGAAATGAGGAAAGTCGCCGTTTCGAACCTCGCAAAAAGCGAATTAAAAGCGGGAGGAGGGGACTTCGTTAGTAGACCAGAAGGTGCTGTTCGGCCGCAGAGAGCCCGCATTGCCACTCCGGTGCATAGTAATATGTCGCACGTGCGCACAGTCGGAAGAAGTGGGGAAGTGGGTGGGTGGCTCTGCGAGCTGCTTGGCCCAGAATCACGAATGAAAGCTCGAATGGCTGCGCTCTCGCGCCCTGCCTAAAATGGACCATGGGCAAAACATCATTAGTGCGTCAGTGAGCCCGCCTCGGAGGCAAAGAAGCAATTTCAGACCCAGAGGGATCGTGTAACCTGATGCGCGGGCTCTTGAGCGGTGGCTGGCACCAGAGGCGCAGTCCGTCTTTGGACTGACAGTTTTATGTGCCCGCCGGGGACGAACTACGCACAGTACGGCATTGCGCATCGACAGGTGCGCTCCGGCAGGCATGCCCGTTACGTCATGCAGTACGCGACCTTTAATAAAGGTGTGAGAACGGGGTGACTCGCGTGTTTCCGTCTTCGTAAGTGTCCTAGAAAACGGCAGGAAATTTTAACACATCCCAAAGTAGCACGGTTTGTGCGTTATTTATTTATTTGTTATTTGGTATTTTCTTTATATCCCCATATGTTTCTGAATGTTCTTAGAAACGAAGGGAAAGAGAGAGAGAGAGAAATAGTCACCAGTGAGCGGCTGCGCAGTTGACCTAATCATGTCACTGGTGGGTCGTGGTTTGCCGGAAGGGGTAAAACCTGGCTCGCGACCTATAACGAAGGTTATAAACGCATGAAAGATGGTCCTCACTTTCGGCTCTGGCTAGTTAAGCGCACCGGTTCCAGTATAAACAAAGGGTCTGGACACACAAGCTATGTTATGCGCTATTGGCTATGCCAAGTTTTTACGTCAGACCCACTGTAAATACCTGTAGGTGTATATATTTTATACATAAAGCGTAAGCTCCAAGTGCAAAGGTCTATGGTGTCTCATCTCGGATGGAAGAAGAGAAACTACCACTGAGGCAGCTGAAGAAAAGTTTCCAGCCCAAGTAAGCTGGCCAAGCCAGCTTGGAGTACTCTGCGCTAAGATAAAAAGATGGAAGCTATTAGTGCATTCATAAGAGCCACTTAGGTATGAACAAGTCCAAGTCCAAGTCTGCCGTGGACTTAACGCGGACATCGAAACGATGCAGCAAGCTGTGAAGGTTGCTGCTAGTACGCTTAGACAACAACAAAGTCAACCTCTAGTTTAAGGCCCGACCATTGTATGCATGAAACAAAGGAAGTTACGTGGTCCAGTAAAGTGGAAGTTCATACCTATGTATCTTTGATGCTTTGTCCAATTTTCCAGGCGTATAAATACTATTTGGCACCACTACCGTATGTCTTCTAAAAACGGAGTGCTATTTTTTTGTAGATGTCAGAAGTCCCTTAATAGTGGCGTTGTGCCTTCTTCCTGGAAAAGAGCTAAAGTACTACCTTTATGTAAATCTGGTGACAGGCAGCTTTTATCTATAGTTGTCTATCTATCTTTAACTATAGGCCTATTTCCTTAACTGCAACCTCATGTAAAATACTAGAACACATAATCTGTAAGCATATAATACAGTTCCTTGAAAATAATAACCTATTGAACAGCTTTCAGCACGGCTTCAGGCGCGTTTTTAGTACTGTAACACAACTTACGGAGTTCACTCATGACCTTTCCCATTACATCGACTTAGGTAATCAGATTGACACCATTTTCACTGACTTTAGCAAAGCTTTTGACACAGTACTACATTCTAAATTGCTTTTGAAACTCTATAATATTCTAAATAACCCTCAGTTAGTGTTTTGGATTTCCAGTTTCCTTTCTTTGCGTTCCCAATTCGTATGCTATGATTCTGTGGATTTGTCTGTAGTTGACGTCACCTGAGGAGTCCCACAGGGATCCGTACTTGGCCCTCTACTATTCTTATTGTTTATTAATGACCTTCCAGATCATGTTACCTCAAATATACGCCTTTATGCGGATGATTGTGTTATGTACAGCCCAGTTGATTCACTCGCTGATTATCAGCGCCTTAATGATTCCTTTGTTTCATCTTGTGACTGGTGTGCTACTTGGAAAATGAGCATAAATTTTGATAAAACTATTGTAATGTCTTTTACTCACAGACACATGCCCGTATGTTATGATTATATATGCAACGGTGTACCATTAACACGAGTTTTTCAATACAAATATTTAAGCGTCATTTTTACACCCACCTTGTCTTGGTCTAAACATATTGATTACATTTGTAGTAATGTGTTAAAAAAATTGGTTACATCCGCCAGACGTTGTTTCCTACTCCGAGGGACACTAAATTAGTAGCATATAAAACACTGATTCGCCCAATTTTAGAATATGCTTCCGCCGTATGGAACCCATATAAACAATGTGAAATTAATTGTATTGAGTCTAGGAAGGCTATTCGTTTTGTTTACCGTCACATCGACCGAGACTTTTCACCGTCAGCTGCTCTTACGGAATTAAACCTCCAGTTTCTTTCTAGACGGTGGCACATAGAATCTCTGAAGATTTTCTAATCTTATAAGAACTATCTTTGTTACCTATCAGACCCCTCCCTTTTAATGCATGTTGCCCGACTTCAACTAGAGCTTATCATGCCTCTAATATCAGACCACTCCATCCCCGCACTAACACTTTCAAATACACTTTTTTCCCCCACATGATTGAACAGTGGAATTTGCTACCTGCCGAAGTTCGTTTGTTACCCATTTCTCAATTTTTAAATGCTATTGCTGATGTATAGTTCCTTCACATTTTTATATTTCGTTTGTTACCCATTTCTCAATCTTTAGATGCCATTGGTGATGTATAGTTCCTTCACATCTTTATATTTCTATGTTCTTGTTTCTGCATATTATAATCAGTTTTCCTCGCTTGTACACCCACTTCTGCCATAGCCCTAACTGGCTGCAGTATGTACAAATAAATAAACAAAATAAATACTTAAAATATTGTATCGCAGTGCAAGTTTGTAGAGATAATGGGCTTCAATTTTCTTTTCACAAATTCACACTTTTCCCTTTTGGATATGACTTCCAGCACGCCACTTCTAGGCCCAGATGCTGAGAAAAGCGTCAAAATTGTAGGGAGAACCATGAAGACTGCGGAAACAAAACAGGACTCCTGGCTTGGGCTGCTCAGCTACTTTTCGTCCGCCCTCAAAGACGGTCACTCACCCAGCGAACTCCTCGAGGCGAGAGGCCTACGCACAAAACTTCCAGAGTTGAGCCAACACTAAAGCGTTCACGTGGATAAACATAAGCAGCCCAAAGCTCTTGGCAGGTGCCTACCACTCACGGAGAAAAAAAGAAATCTAGAGGGAGCATCGCGCAACACGGCTGAATCCAATACTGCCGCCCCGACACGTGATCCCACGTCAAAGTGCCCGGTTGGTTTTGGTGTTTCTGCTCTGCAAACCCAGTCCCAGCCGCGCAGCCGGAAAAATGCACATAGAATAAAAAAACCAGAGCCCTTCAACTCTGTGAAGGATGACCAGCGAAGCTGTGTATGTGCGCCCCTTAATAGCGAACTGCACCTCCACCTCGGGTCGGCCCGCAATTGCACTATCTTCCGGATCGGCATACGTATAGGGAGTGCCTAACGCCTCGGTGCCGCGGGTCGGCGCGGCATCACACTACCTTCGAATCCGCCCACGTATGGGAAGTGCTTAACGCCTGCTTCACATCCCACGCCCATCGTGATGGTATTGCACTATCTTCAAGATCAGCCCACGTATGGGTAGTGCTCATTGCTTTCGTCACCGCCACCGCGGGTTGGCCCGGCATTGAGCTATCTTCGGGATCGGCACAAGTAGGGGGAGTGCTTACCGCATTCTTCACCTCCACCGCAGGTGAGCCCGACATACCACGATCTTCGGGATCGGCTCACGTATGGGGACTGCTTAACAGCTGCTGCACCTCCGTCGCGAGTCAGCCCGGCATTGTACTATGTTCGGGATCAGCCCACGTATGGGGAGTGCTTAGCATCTTCTTCACCTTGGCCATGGGTCGGCCCAGCATTCCACGATCTTCGGGATGGGCCCACGTATGGGGAGTGCTTCAAGCCTGCTTCACCTCCGCCGCGGGTCGGCCTGGCATTGCACTATCTTCGGTATTGGCCCACGTATATGGGTAGGGCTTAACGCCTGCTTCACCTGCGCCGCTGGTCGGTCCGGCATCGCACTATCTCCGGGATCAGCCCAATTATGGGGAGTTTCTGCTTACAACGACACAAAAATTTCCTTAGATGGTGGAGGTATGCAGCTTCGCTGTAACACTACTGGCATAACTACTGGGAACCAAATAACTCAGACAATTCCTGTTCTTGCTCCCTGATCTCAATGCAAGAGGTATCGTGTTGGGCCGCCCCTGAGCAAAGGGACCAGCTGGACCAGCTTCGCGTAGCGTTCGCTTGCCAAGACTGGCAGCGTGACGTAATGCCCCCTCCTAACGTTTTCTTTTCTCCATGCTACCACCATTCAAGCAAGGCGAAGTCGTAAGGGTTAAGGACAAGTCATGGACTCACAAGACACAGACGCTGGGGCCAGTCGCACTAACATCGTATAAGGTGGCTACGAAAGAGGGCAATAGGTTACGACGCGACCGGGGACACCTGCTGAGGACGCGGGAAAAGTCTCGTAAGGAACCAGCGGAAAGGGAACCCGATTCGAGTGATGAACTGATGGTCCCACCGAGCCCGAACTCCCCCAGCCAGAATACAGAGGAAAATCGAAGCCGCCAGTGCCCCAGTAACACACCAGCCTTGAGGTAGCTGGCACAGGCCGATAGCCAGCACCATCAAAGCAAGGCTGTCCAGTCAGTCTCGCTGCTGACGGGGGGATGAGAGAACGGGAGCGAGGTGCATTCCCACATTATGTGTGTGAGTGTTCCTGTTTCTGAACAGAGCCTACATTTGTCGCTTCCCTGCCCCCTGTGATTTTGTTAATGTATTTTGGGTGTGGGTATGTATTTGTCTGAAGTCACCGAAACACGACCGCTTGCGTTTTGTCGAGTTGCTTGGCCGGTGGTGGAATCGCGCGACGCCTCAGGCGATACCGATGGGCTATTTCATAATAAGTCTCGCGGTGTTCCTCGTGTCTCTCCTCCTCATTCACGCCATCCGCATCCGCGGACGAGGCTCGGCGCGCGAGATCTCGAGCCAAACTGTGAGCCGACGCGTTGCCGGGCACAGCCGCGTGAGCGGGGGTCCACACGAGGGTTTTCAAGCCGCTTAGGGGGTGTCGTGTGAGGACATGGTACGCCTGTTTGCAAATTCTACCACGGACGAAATTGCCAATGGCCTGCTTGCTGTCGCTGATGACGGTATTCGCTTCCGCATGCATGGCCATGGCAATCGCGGTTTCCTCCGCTTCCACCACTCGGCCAGCCGTGATTGTTGCATGTTCTATCAGTCCTCCGTTGTGATCAGCTACCACCGCAGTCATGAGGTCGCCGCGAGTGTGTCTGGCTGCGTCTGCGTCATCATCATCATCAGCCTGGTTACGCCCACTGCAGGGCAAAGGCCTCTCCCATATTTCTCCAACAACCCCGGTCATGTACTAATTGTGGCCATGCCGTCCCTGCAAATTTCCTAATCTCATCCGCCCACCTAACTTTCTGCCGTCCCCTGCTACGCTTCCCTTCCCTTGGAATCCAGTCCGTAACCCTTAATGACCATCGGTTATCTTCCCTCCTCATTACATGTCCTGCCCATGCCCATATCTTTTTCTTGATTTCAACTAAGATGTCATTAACTCGCGTTTGTTCCCTTACCCAATCTGCTCTTATCTTATCCCTTAACGTTACACCTATCATTCTTCTTTCCATAGCTCGTTGCGTCGTCCTCTATTTGAGTAGAACCCTTTTCGTAAGCCTCCAGGTTTCTGCCCCGTAGGTGAGTACTGGTAAGACACAGCTATTATACACTTTTCTTTTGAGGGATAATGGCAACCTGCTGTTCATGATCTGAGAATGCCTGCCAAACGCACCCCAGCCCATTCTTATTCTTCTGATTATTTCTGTCTCATGATCCGGATCCGCAGTCACTACCTGCCCTAAGTAGATGTATTCCCTTACGACTTCCTGTGCCTCGCTGCCTATTGTAAACTGCTGTTCTCTTCCGAGACTGTTAAACATTACTTTAGTTTTCTGCAGATTAATTTTTAGACCCACTCTTCTGCTTTGCCTCTCCAGGTCAGTGAGCATGCATTGCAGTTGGTCCCCTGAGTTACTAAGCAAGGCAATATCATCAGCGAATCGCAAGTTACTAAGGTATTCTCCATTAACTTTTATCCCCATTTCTTCCCAATCCAGGTCTCTGAATACCTCCTGGAAACACGCTGTGAACAGCATTGGAGAGATCGTATCTCCCTGCCTGACGCCTTTCTTTATTGTGATTTTGTTGCTTTCTTTATGGAGCACTACGGTGGCTGTGGAGCCGCTATAGATATTTTTCAGTATTTTTACATATGGCTCGTCTACACCCTGATTCCTTAATCCCTCCATGACTGCTGAGGTTTCAACAGAATCAAATGCTTTCTCGTAATCAATGAAGGCTATATATAAGGGTTGGTTGTATTCCGCACATTTCTCTATCACCTGATTGATAGTGTGAATATGATCTATTGTTGAGTAGCCTTTACGGAATCCTGCCTGGTCCTTTGCTTGACAGAAGTCTAAGGTGTTCCTGATTCTATTTGCGATTACCTTAGTAAATAGTTTGTAGGCAACGGACAGTAAGCTGATCGGTCTATAATTTTTCAAGTCTTTGGCGTCCCCTTTCTTATGGATTAGGATTATGTTAGCGTTTTTCCAAGACTCCGGTACGCTCGACGTTATGAGGCATTGCGTATACAGGGTGGCCAGTTTCTCTAGATCAATCTGCCCACCATCCTTCAGTAAATCTGCTGTTATCTGATCCTCCCCAGCTGCCTTGCCCCTTTGCATATCTCCCAAGGCTTTCTTTACTTCTTCCGGCGTTACCTGTGGGATTTCGAATTCCTCTAGACTATTTTCTTTTTCATTATTGTCGTGGGTGGCACTGGTGCTGTATAAATCTCTATAGAACTCCTCAGCCACTTGTACTATCTCATCCATATTAGTAATGATATTGCCGGCTTTGTCTCTTAACGCATACATCTGATTCATGCCAATTCCTAGTTTCTTATTCACTGTTTTTAGGCTTCCTCCGTTCCTCAGAGCATGTTCAATTCTATCCATATTATACTTCCTTATGTCAGCTGTTTTACGCTTGTTGATTAACTTCGAAAGTTCTGCCAGTTCTATTCTAGCTGTAGGGTTAGAGGCTTTCATACATTGGCGTTTCTTGATGAGATCTTTCGTCTCCTGCGATAGTTTACTGGTATCCTGCCTAACGGAGTTACCACCGACTTCCATTGCACACTCCTTAATGATGTCCACAAGATTGTCGTTCATTGCTTCAACACTAAGGTCCTCTTCCTGGGTTAAAGCCGAATACCTGTTCTGAAGCTTGATCTGGAATTCCTCTATTTTCCCTCTTACCGCTAACTCATTGATCGGTTTCTTATGTACCAGTTTCTTCCGTTCCCTTCTCAGGTATAGGCTAATTCGAGTTCTTACCATCCTGTGGTCACTGCAGCGCACCTTGCCGAGCACGTCCACATCTTGTATGATGCCACGGTTAGCGCAGAGTATGAAGTCTATTTCATTTCTAGTCTCACCGTTCGGGCCCCTCCACGTCCACTTTCGGCTATCCCGCTTGCGGAAGAAGGTATTCATTATCCTCATATTATTCTGTTCCGCAAACTCTACTAATAACTCCCCCCTGATATTCCTAGTGCCTATGCCATATTGTCCCACTGCCTTGTCTCCAGCCTGCTTTCTGCCTACCTTGGCATTGAAGTCACCCATTAGTATAGTGTATTTAGTTTTCACTCTACCCATCTCCGATTCCACGTCTTCATAGAAGCTTTCGACTTCCTGGTCATCATGACTGGATGTAGGGGCGTAGACCTGTACAGTCTTCATTTTGTACCTCTTATTAAGTTTCACAACAAGACCTGCCACCCTCTCGTTAATGCTATAGAATTCCTGTATGTTACCAGCTATATTCTTATTAATCAGGAATCCGACGCCTAGTTCCCTTCTCTCTGCTAAGCCCCAGTAGCACAGGACGTGCCCGCTTTTTAGCACTGTATATGCTTCTTTTGGCCTCCTAACTTCACTGAGCCCTATTATATCCCATTTACTGCCATCTAATTCCTCCAATAGCACTGCTAGACTCGCCTCACTAGATAACTTTCTAGCGTTAAACGTTGCCAGGTTCATATTGTTGCATGTTCTATCAGTCCTCCGTTGTGATCAGCTACCACCGCAGTCATGAGGTCGCCGCGAGTGTGTCTGGCTGCGTCTGCGTAGACCACTCCATCTTGCAAGCCGTAGCGTCGCCAAATGGCTTCACTACGGGCCTGCCGACGGCCCTGATGGAACTCGGGGTCCATGTTTCGGGGTAGAGGTGAGGCATAAATATGCCCCCTGACCTTTCGCGGAATCGTAATGTACTCTGTAACCTCGGGGATAGCCTCGAGACTGAGCATCCGGAGGACGGTGCGGCCAGCCGGGGTTAGCGAGAGACGACGGACTTGGGCTGTGTGGTGAGCGTCCAAGAGCTCCTCGATCGTGTTATGCATGCCTAAGACCTCTAGCATTGCGGTGGCCGCGTGGTCCTGAAGGCCCAAGGCTGCCTTTGTGCTTCGTTGGATCATGGTGTTTAATTTGGCTAAGTCCGTGGCTGCGAGTTTGACATATGGTGTCGAGTACATGGTTCTGCTGGTTATGTATGCCTGCACAAGTCGAAGCAGGTCACCCTCGCCCATGCCGTGGTGCCGATTAGCCACCCGGCGAATGAGCTGTAGTGTGTAGTTTGTCGCCCTCTGGAGTTTCTTTAACATGAGCCCGCAGCGCAGCGTGTTCTGAAAGTCTAGCCCCAATATTTTGATACTGGGGCGCTTCGGGATGGTAAGTTCTCCGATTTTAAGCTCAAGGAAGTGCCTTCTCCGTGGTAATCCCCTGGGACAGCTACTTCTGCCGGGCTTGATAAGGAGGTATTCGGATTTTTCCGGTGAGCACGTCAGGCCCCCTGACTCCGCATAAGCTTGTACGACGTTGATGCCGCGTTGCATGATCTCTTGAAGAAGTTCTGGATCATCCGCCGCTGCCCATAACGTCACGTCGTCAGCGTAGAGGCTGTGGTGAAGCCCAGGGATAGAGCACAGCGTTCCGGGAGCCCGTGCATCGCCGCGTTAAAGAGAAAAGGGGAGATGACTGATCCCTGCGGCGTGCCTCGGCTCCCCAGCTCTGTAAATTCATTTTCATGTTCGCCGACTTTGATCCGGCACTTCCGGTCGGTGAGAAAGTACGCTCGGTTGGTACGCTCAGTTTCCGACACCCAGTTGGGTCAGGCCCTAGAGCACCGCTGCGTGGGCGACATTGTCGAAGGCCTTCTTCAGGTCGAGGCCCAGGAGGCACGGGAATCGGCGAGCGTCCGCCGGACTTTCGGGTTGCATCACCTGCCTTTTTACCTGAAGGAGCACATCTTGGGAGGACACGTTTGGCCTGAAACCAAACATAGAGTGGGGGAACTCGTCCTCATCTTCTACGTGTTCATTGAGACGGTCTAGGACCACGTGCTCCATCAGTTTGCCGACGCATGATGTCAGTGAAATCGGCCTGAAGTTGTCCGCATTGAGTGGTTTCCCTGGTTTTTGTATAAAGACGATCGTTGACGTCTTCCACTCTTCCGGGATGGCGCCCGTCTTCCAGCATTCGTTCATGAACTCTGTGAGCTGCTCCATTGCGGCCTCGTCCAGGTTACGTAGGATCTTGTTGCTAACGCGGTCCGAACCCGGCGCCGAGTTCATCCACAGCTTGTAGGCGGCTGCCGACACCTCAGCGAACGTAATGTCTTCGTCTATGTGCGCGTTCGGCCGGCCCTGGTAGGCCGCAGGTAACGGTGTCTTGAGTTGCGGGCCGATGTCCTTGTCTCGCATCTCTGCCAGAAATGTCCCCGGGTCCTTGGCATGCCTGAGGATTAACTTGGCCATACATCTTCTGCCTTCGACCCTGGTGGTGTCCGGGTCCAGGAGGTGGCGTAGGAAGTGCCACGTCCGGGCTGCGCTGAGGCATCCCCTCATGCGATCACATATTTGGTACCATTGCTGCCGGGTGACCTCGGTCGCATGATCGGAGATTTCTGCGTCGAGTCGAGTGATTCTTTCTTTTAGGGCTTCGTTATCTTTCCCCTGCTGTTGCCAACGCCGGAGCATGCTCGATCTTGCCTGCCACATGTGGAGCAGCCTGCTGTCGACGGTGGTGTTTTCCGGGGCGTCTTCCGGGTCAAGATGTTCCGTATGCTCTTCCACGTCGGCCAGGAGTTCGCTCGTCCAGGATGAGATATTGGCGATGGATCCCTCATTAGAACGCGATACCACGCCAGACCTCACTTGTACACAAATAACACATGAACCGAAATAGGAGAACAAACAGGAAACACTTGGTAGTGACCACTGCATCATCACTACAAGCATCACAGTACCAAAAACGGAATGCAAACGCACAAGCAACAAAGGATGCCCAATTGGCCCTACTGCACTGACGGACTGGACAGAATTCCGAGCTACTCTTGAAAACTTTACATCATCCACGAGGGATGAGTGAACACAGAATGTAACCTCAACGTACACCGAACGTACCGCCGCCATACAACGGACAGAAGAGCTCGCCGAAGTGCATGGTAATATTCTGATCCTCTGGGACAAACGACACAAATTAGTGAAACAGCGGAAAAGAAATAAGCACAAGAAGCAACTACAGAAACACGTACAGGAACACACAGATGTAGCTAAAACATATGACAATAGCCTCGCCACCTCAAATTGGATACACACATGCGAACGGGCAGGGTAATCACTACACACGAAAAATCCCTGGGCACTTTTTCCCAGGCTTCTAGGGCAAACCGCGCGAAAAAACCATCTTGCTGAAATCCAACTCACTCACAATATAACAGATGAAGAGCTGGCCAAACAGTTTGCAGACGTATTTTTTCCGATGGCCAGCTCACAGCCAAAAACACCACTTACAAACCCAACAAAACAGCCTACCACATGAAGCAGATGCACCGTTCACAATGCAAGAGCTTCTCACGTCAATTAACAACACCAAACGGAACACAACCTCAGGAACGGACGGCATCACTAACAAGACGCTGGCCAATGTGCCGGCGAAACCACAGAAAAAAACTTCTCGAAGTCATAAACACAGTTCGCGAAACAGGCGAGATTCCACCAAGATGGGAACACGCCTCTGTTATAGCAATCCCTAAACCTGGAAAATCACCCAACAACCCAAAACATTTCCGACCTATATCACTGGCCTCGTGCGCAGGCAAAGCCATGGAAAAAATGGTTGTAGCACGCCTTCACTGGCTCCAGGAACGAGACCAACCATCAGACCCGTGAGTCGTAGGATTCCGCCCTAATATGAACACACAAGAGGCTATGTATGTGATATATCAAGATGTATATGCCACAGAAAGTACCAGCCAAATCAGGGCAGTTGTAGGACTTGATGTCAAGGACGCCTTCGACAGTGTCACCCCCACTGCTGTACAAGAAGGCCTCCGAAGACTTAAACGAGGCCCGCGCATGACACAACGCATACACAACTTTCTTGACGATCGCACTGTCTGCGTCAAGGTAAATGGAGAGGAATATGAGAAGCGCCATCTCACGCGTGGAGTTGCTCAGGGATCGATATTATCCCCGATTTTCTTCTCCATGGCCTTGGACAGAGTCAGCGCGCCGATGCAAAACGTGCCCGACCTAGGATACAGCATCTATGCACACTACATTACACTACGGGCACATGCACGGTCTCCAGGTGACAACGAAAGCACACTACAACAAGCGATCAACGTCATACACTCCCATCTAAAAAAATGGTCTTCCCATCTCACAGGAAAAATCAGAATATATCGTAGTTACGAACCAAAGCAAACCACTACCGCAACCTCATCCATGCTCAAATTGAAAATGAACCAATTTCAAGACGAAAAACAATTCGCATTTTCGGATTTCACATCCAAGATGATGGCAAGGCCGACAAATGAATACAAAAAACTACACAAAATCTTCACCCATTTCAACGACTGCTATACCGCATCACGCGGAAAAACAAAGCGATTCGCGAGCGCCATCTATGCAGAATAGTCACAGTATTTGCAGTACCCACTATTCTATACCAGCTGCCATACGTTCACCTCACAAAAACGCAGCTCACGAAACTGGATAACCTTTACAGGCAACTCGCTGAAATCACTTTAGGAATTCCAAGATACGCACCAAATCACACAGTAAGCCAAACCGACATACTTCCAAATCTAAGCAGACTATTGGACGTCCACACAGAATCACGAATAAATAGATTGGAACGATCACACCAAGTTGAGGCGCTGCTTAAAGATCTTGGACATTCTCAAAACAGCATGCCTCAAAAAACGCTGCCACCTCCACCGTGGCAAGCGCTTAACATTCACATGCTGTCAATGCCCCGCAACATGGACCCGCAAACAAACCAAGGAAGAAGACAAGCGCACGCAAAACGCACCAAACATAATCCCCCAAGCACCACTGTGTACTACACAGATGCATCCCCGGATACGGACCCCACAACATACCGCACGGTGACATACAACGCCGCGACTAATGCGTATACCCAAAGCCTGCACACAGTCCTACCTAGTCAAGTATCTGCTGAAATAGTGGCAATAACTGAAGCAGTCACAGCACCAAAGCACACACACACCAGCATCCCCATTCGCACAGGCAGTCAAGCAGCAAGCCGAGTGTTCCTCGCGGGAAACCTTCCCAACCCGATCCGCGGAACCCTGCATCGATATACGCCGAATAACCCGGCACACCACATCACTATTCAATGGGTACCTAGCCACTGTAACATCAAGGGAAACGAAAAGGCCCACGCTCTATCCCGCGCAAATATTCCGGGACCTCCTCTTCAGTCGACAGACGCACTCATTTCTACAGAGTTAAAACAAATAGCTTCAAATATGCGACGCATAAAATTATAGGAATGGCATGAACAAGATTCTAATCTCCCAGCTCCACCACACTCTTCAACACGCGAGGCCGCTGCCACTGGGCGTCAAGCCCAAACGCATTGCCTACCCACTCAAAGCATTCTGCTCTACACACCTAGAAAAGACGGCTGCCCCAACTGCACACAGTGTGGAGGATATCCCAACACACCCCATGCACTCTGGGACTGCCCGGGAAGTCAACACGCACATCAATCTATACTTACGAACGCTACCAAAAAGACCCCACAAATTAGAGAAGTGGCTGGCTGACCCAACCCCACATAATGTGGCCACGTTAACGGAGCTCACTATGGCGCTTGGGGTTGGAATACCACCAGAAGCGGACCCAGCCCAATCAAGAGTCGATGCCACCAACGTCGCACCTTTCCCCGTTTCCTACAGCCTCTAACAACCACCCTAACGCCCAGTAGCCCCGGACAGGGGGCCAGAATGAAATAAATGTTTCTCTCTCTCTCTCTCTTGCCATCTGAGCGCCGAGCCTGAAATGGCGGGAAAAGGCGGCCGCGTGGAGAGAGAACCGCTGGTTGCGCTAATTTCATCATAAATAATCCGGGAATTAGAGAAAAGAGGTTTTTTTCATGTTAATGTGGAAGACTGGTTTTTGTGGATTATTCTTTTTTGGGCGTACGTTGGCGCGTGATATGCGTCTACGCCCCCAGCATTGCTAGTGAGCGTGTGCCCTTCATTGAGAGCTTAAGTCAGCATTGACAGTGTGGCAGAAAAGTCGAATTGCTAGGATATTTTAATTGTGTATGTTTCGCGGTCGATCGAGTGAAAAACCTTCCAGTGCGCAACATTACATTTGTCGAAGAATCCAACCTAGATGACGTCGGTCATGCCTCGTCTAGTACTGGAGTGCCCTCATTCACACATTTTCAAGGGAAAGTCACGCTAGGCTAGACGGAGCGTATGTCTCACTTGAGCTTGTTCCGATGTGTGGCAGTGTTGCGTAATCCTGGGTAGCGTACGGTACTGCTGCCAAGTTGTAGCGACGCCTGCCTATCGATGCTCGACCGACGTTACTATTGGGTAGCGTGGCGTTGTCGGCGGGCTGCAGGCATCCGGTAGACCATGGCAACCAAGCAAGGACCAGACAATTTCTCGTGCGAAACTTTCACGCTTTATTCAAATGTTGGTGAAAGATGATGAGAACAGAATGGAGGGTTACAAAAAAGTACGTTGCGGAGCCCCTTAAATAGGCTCTCTACAATCGTGGGAGGGTTCTTCCTTCCGTCGACGTCACGTGACAGGCACAGTGTCTGATTCGCGAAAAGAGGGCCCTGACTCCGGTTATACGGAGCCTCTGGTTATACCAAGCCTCCGGGGACTGTAGACGCTTGTCCTATTTTGCGCGGCTGGTTCATGGAAGTTCTCCTGTAGAGTTTGACAGTTCGAGGAAAGGGTCCCTCTAAAGTCGCACACACACACAAAAGAGGCCTGTAAGCAAAGCGGGGCTTCCGCCAGACCGGCAGACACTCAAGATGATCATGGCTAATTAGGAAGTGACACTTCCTTTCGACGAAACATGCTGGGCGAAAATCTTTTTTGCACGGCGTGCTAGATGCCAACCATAACAGCATTTCCGGCAGGGAAGGAAGATGCCGATGCGTAGGGGCCAGCAGCCACTGGGCGAAGGATCGCCGTTTCAGGAGCAGAATTCCCCTCAGAGGTGACGAACCCTTGGTTCTTAGCTGGTGGATTCCTGGGAGTCGTTCATCAGTTCTCGTGGCGCTCTTGTGGCTTTCCTCCCTGGTCCGGTCTCGTGAAACTGGACTTGCAAACAGGTCTCGCAACTTTACTTCTCCTGCGTGGGCAAGCAATCACCCCAGAACAGTGCCGGATCCACAACCACAAAGCCGCGAGCGGGGTATCTTTGAGGAGCATACCCTCCTCGAAGATAGACCAGGATTTTTTAAAAAAAGAAAACCCGCTACACCTTTCCCTTTCCTTGCGCGCGTCCTCCCCCCTTGAACATTAAAAACAGCGATTACTTGAAATCCTTAAGACGTGGTTATTAAAATCAGCTAACAATCGACTACACTTCGAAATAAAAACTTATGAACTAACATAAAAATGCCATGGAAACCCAGGTGAGCATGAGGCTTTCGTTACTCTAGGGCCAACGACTCAAACCATTGTCATTGCCGTTAAGCATACCCTACTTGTAGCGAATATCGAAGGTGTACTGTTGAAGAGCCAAGCTCCAGCGCAAAAGACGGCCATTTTTCGTAGACGTGGACTGCAGCCGCGTGAGGGGACAGCGGTCAGTCTCTATGGTGAACCTTGAACCAGCGATATAACAAGCTAGCTTCTGCACCGCCCATACTACGCAGGCGCATTCCTTTTCTGATGCACTGTATGCTTCCTCCCGAACTGAAAGCTTTTTACTGGCGTACGATACAGGGTGTTCGTTCTCGTCATCTCTCTTTTGACAGAGCATCACTCCCATACCCCTGTCGCTGGCATCATACAGAAGAACTCACCGTGGTTGCTCAGTGGCTATGGTGTTGGGCTGCTGAGGACGAGGTCACGGGATTGAATCCCGGCCCCGGCGGCCGCATTTCGATGGGGGCGAAATGCGAAAACGCCCGTGTGCTTAGCTTTAGGTGCACGTTAAAGAACCCCAGGTGGACAAAATTTCCGGAGTCCTCCACTGTGGCGTGTCTCATAATAAGAAATTGGTTTTGGCACGTAAAACACCATAATTTTCTAATCATACGGAAGAATGAATGGCTTAGAGTAGCCGGGTGCATTCAACACTGGCTGACTTGTTAGTGCTTTCTTCAGCATACAAAAAGCCTTTTCTTTTGCATCATCCCGCTTTACCATTTGTTGATCTCTTTTGATGAGAGCATCCGTTAATGAACTCGCAATCTCGGAATACCGCGATTATCTTTGGTAATAACCCGCCAAGCCAAGGAATGACCTGGTGTCTCGCTTGGTGCGTGGTTGCCGGAAGTTGTCTGTTGCGGTCAGTTTAACCTCGGAAGCTCGACGATGGCCATGCCCTATTACATGACCTAGATAAGCTACCTCCGCACGCCCTAACTGGAATTTGGTAGCCTTAACAGTTAAGCTGGCCTCTCGTAGACGACGCAGCATGGTTCGCAGGTGTTGCATATGGTCCGTCCATGAAGAAGAACAGATTGCTAGGTCATCGACATACGGAAGCGCGAAGTCCTCCATTCCTCGTAGCACCTGGTCCATAAGGCTAGAGAAGCAATATGGCGCATTCTTCAATCCAAAGCCCAGGACATTCGGCCGAAAGATTCCCATCGGGGAAATCAACTCCGCAAGCCTACTTGACTCTCGGTCAACGGTGCCTGCCAGTATTCTTTGACTAAATCGAGCGTTGAGATGAAATTAGTACTGCTAACTTTCTCAAGCCTTTCCTCGATACGCGATATTGGATAAGCTTGGTCCTTCGTGATTAAATTGAGCCTGTAGTAGTCGATACATAGTCGCGGCCCCTTTTCTGGGACCTCAAACTAGACAAGAGGCGAGATCCTAGCTCGATTACACCTAGCTTTAACATCTTGTTTATTTCAGCGGCCATGACTTCACGTTGACGAGGTGAAACGCGAGAAGCTTTCGAATGAACTGGGTCCGACGAGGTTAACTCGATATCGTGAACGATGGCAGTGGTGCTGCCCGGTGTGTCCGAAACTACGTCTTTAAATTCAAACACGAGTTCCGTGAGTTTGGCCCTTTTTTTGGCATTCAACTCCGCCTGTTCTACTAGCTTGTCAATGGTCTCGTGAATTTCTTTCGCCTCCGTCACTGCTGTTAAACCGGAAAGTCAACAGGCGTCTCTGCGGTTTGGATAAGGGACATGTTCACAATGGCTTCCCTCCGCCGGTAGGGTTTAAATAGATTGCTACGGTACACTTGTGGTGTCCTTCGTTTTCCCGTTACCGTGATTACGTAGTTTGTTTCAGATAATTTCTGGATTATGTCAACCGCTCTTTCCCATTGAACCTCTAATTTGTTTTTCAACGAGGGTTTCAGGATCCTTACCTTTCCCCCAACTTCAAAGCATCGCGTGCGAGCCATCCTGTCATAGTAATGCTCAGCATTGCTTTCTGCCTTACGCATTTGCTGCTCAGCAATCATTGTGGCAGAGCTTACATTCAATAACTTTTGTCTGCATTCTGCCTCGCGAGACTTTCAGGCTCCGCTGCTTTCCTGACCACTTCATTAGCTGGTGTACTTTCCGCATTATCCCCTATAGGGCTGTTCTGTTTGGTGATGGGTGACGAATCTTCATTCGAACCTGTTTCCTTCAGAACTGGACATTGGTACGCTGCCTTGGCCGCGAGCTTTCTAACCTTGAAACGAGTTGAGGCTTGCACTATCCCTTCACTAAACCTGATTCCCCTGCGTCGCACCGAATCCTCAGATTTGTTGGAAAACAAATATGGATACTGAGGCGGGAGATGTGCCGAGACGGCAGCTTCAGTGTCTGCAGTGCTCCAAAAGGGCCTTCGATACAAATCTTGGCCACAGGGAGACAATCACTGCAGCTTTACACGCCTTGCCTTATCCAAGCACATTTTCCCGTGAACTGGCCTTCCTCTACGTACGACGGATGCACCACGTCCATTGTGGCGGCCGAGTCGTGAACCACTCTAAACGGTTTACCGTTTATCACGCGGTCTCGAATGTATTGTTCTAGTAAGTTCAGATTTTCTACGTTACTACTTAGTGACATCAATACTAGTTGGGGATTTCTGTACCCCACGGAGATGTGCCTCATTTGCTGGCAGTTGTAGAAAACTACTGGTTTCTTTGCCTCGAAAGTTTTTTCCCTCTGCCTTTCTGCACTCCGTTCGGGTGATTCCTTATCTCCCTCGCTGTCTTCGTCACTAATATTCACCGAAACTGACCTTTCCATTGTTTTATGCCGACTCGACTTTGACCATCGCTTTGGCTTGTCGGAGTATTTATTGATCTCCTTCTTAAGAGATTCGTTGCCTTCGTCCGCACGGCGAGTGACGTACTCCTCAGCGAGATCGGCTGCTCTCGTAATAGTGTCTACGCCTAGTCTATCCTGAACCCAATACTTAATGTTCACTGGCAGCCGGTGGTAGAACTGTTCTAAAGCAACGCACTGGATTGTCTTCTCGGCATCGCCGAGTGCGCCCTCTTCTCTGAGCCATTCCTTCAGGTTTACCTCCAAGGTGTATGCAAAATCTGAGTATGACTCACTTTTGGTCTTCTCGACTCCCCTGAATTATCGCCTAAATGCTTCCGCAGACAATCTGTACTTTTTAAGCAGCTTCGCTTTGGCTTCATCGAAGTCTTCTGCGTCTTCTTTCGCCATGCGGGCAATAATGATAGCTTCCTCAGGTGGCAGTAACGAAAGCAAGCGTTCCGGCCACGTGTTTTTTCGCGAATTTTGCCTTTTAACACGTGCGCTCAAAATCTACCAGATAAATACCTATGTCCCCTCCTACTGCGTAGAGTGCCATCAAGTCTGTCATTCTGCGCTCGCTTGCACGTGCCTCTGTGCTAGGTCTTTCAGCATTTTGGGCTTTCAGAAGCTCAATCTCTAGGCGCTTCATTTCGAGGTCGCGCTCTTCTTTGGCCTCACCTGCTGCGCGCTCGCGCTCTTCAATCTCTAGGCGCTTCATTTCGAGTGCGTCGCGTGCAACACCGTCGCGCGCTTCGTAGGCCTCACGTGCTTCTCGCTCACGCTCCTTTTTTTCTTATAAGCGCTTACGCTCTTCCTCCTTCTCCGCAATGCTCTATAGGCATTCCTTCAGTTTATCGTCATCTGCCGCGATCGCTTCGATCATCTCAATGATCTCCGGCTTTCTCTTGAATTCGGCGATTCGGAGGCCCAACTCTTTGGCCAAGTTCAACAATTCCGGCTTCTTTAGTGCCTTCAAGTTCATGGCGGCCTTTAGTGCTGCTAACTCTTCACTCTACAACAACCTTGACGTACTCAAAACTTTCGTCAACGGTTAAAGAAAAATCACTGCACTGTACTTTCCAAGAAATACATAAAACCTAGTGATTTCATAGTAAAGAAAAGCCGTGCACTCACCATATGGAGTCATGAATCCTGACATTTTCCTTCCGAACGCTGTCACCAGGAAGAGGCTACGATACGATACGGCTAGGGCTACGATACGATACGATACGGCTAGCTACGATACGGCTGGGGTCTCCAGGGTTGCGTATCCCAATCACTGCAAGCCGGTCTGTTGCGTACTCCAGGGCAGTGTATCATACTGCTGCGGAGTTGTAGCGACGCCTTCCTATCGAAGCTCGAACGACGTCACTACTGGGCAGCGTGGTGTTGTCGGCGGGCTGCTGGCATCCGGTAGACCATGGCGACCAAGCAAGGAGGAGAAAATTTCTAGTGTGAAACTTGCATGGTTTATTCAAAGGTTGGTGAAAGATGATGAGAAGAGAATGAAGTGTTACAAAAAAGTACATTTTGGAGCCCCTTAAGTAGGCTCTACAATCTTGGGAGGGATCTTGCTTCCGTCGACGTCACGTTACAGGCACAGAGTCTGATTCGCGGAAAGTGGGCCCCGCCTCCAGTTATACCAAGTCTCTGGTTATACCGAACCTCCCGGAATTGTAGGCGCTTGTTCTCTTTTGCGCGTTTGCTGGTTCGTGGAAGTTCTCTTGTAGAGTTTGACAGTTCGAGAAAAGGGTCCCTCTAAAGTTGCACACACACACAAAAGAGGCCGGTAAAGACTGCGGAGCTTCCGCCAGACCGGCAGATACTCGAGATGACCATGGTGAATTAGGAAGTCCCAATTCGCTTCGCCGAGGCATGGTGGGCGAAAATCCATTTTGCACGGCACGCCTGATGCCAGCCGTAACAGCAGCTACAGTGTTAAGCAGGTGTCATTCAGCGCTAACACACTCGTAACCTTTAATATAGGCACTAAAGAAACTCGACATTTAACTAGACGACGTGGGAGTTTAAGGATGGGCTGCTACTAAACGAATCCTTGTGTTTAACCGTGAAAGACAAGTTTGATAATTTGATAGGGGCCGATGATGGCAAGATGCTTGAATTATGGGATAACTTTAAACAAGAAGTTAACATCAGCGGTATAGACAAGCTCACTAAGGACAAATTTAAGAAAAGGAAGAAATAAAAAGAAATGCAACGCGAACTTGATATTTTGTATACCGTAGAAAGCGCATGACCTGGGAGCTGAACTAAAGAAAAATAAAAACTGAAGAGCCAGCTTGAGCTTACCGAAGAAGAGAAGTTTAAAGGAGCAGCTATAAGGGCACGAGCTGGAAGGGCGTGGCTAGGCGAGACGCCGACAAACCGAGCCCAATCTTATGAAAAAGCGAAACAGAGGAAAAATGAAATCACAATGATTCGGTACGAGAACGAAATCACGAGCCAACCTAAAAAATCGAACCAGTGTTTGTTGATCACTACAGCGGCATATTCGGGACGGTTAAGGACGTCAGAGAGGAATTCAAAACGCACTTCTTGTCGAACAAGCCGCGTTTAGAGGACGACATTCAAAAGCGTCTGGAGTGGCCACTGAGCATCGCCGAAGCGTAAGGAGCCTGTCGCGTTTCGCCTACGACGCGCGGTATAGCCGGCGCGGATGCAACGGACGCCGCGGCTTCGTTCAAAGCGGCGGACATTTTGGCCCGTTCGGAGCTGCCGCAACGCCTCCCCGCCAAGCGCGTCCAGGCATGTTTCAGTGCCACGTGTCTTCATGTGTGCGTGTGTGTGTGTGTGCCCACGCTTGTCAAAGCGCTGCAGCCGAGGAGAGCAGCTCCCCAAGTGTGAAGCGAGGAGGTCTGACCGGCGCCGGCTCAGCGGATGCGTCACTACACTCGTCTCAACATGTCTCTCAGCGTGTCCATGCCCCGCTGTCACGTGGTCTCGTCCCGTGACGTTCCCTCTTGCCCTCAACTCCGAGAGTATAAAAGCAGCTGCCCCCGGACGCCAGGAGAGAGGCTCCGAATTCTTCCGTCGAGAAGTGTGCTCTCCCGTCTCTCCACTTCGGTCGACCTGACCGGCCGCTCTTTGTGATGCTAGAATAAACAAGTTGTTCTGTTAGCAGTCGACTCATGCTTTACCGGGACCTTCGGATGCTTCCAGTTGTGCCCCAGGCCGCCAGGCCAACGCTACCCTTGGGGCTTGCGACCCATTTGCAACAACGGGCGTCAGCGCTGAGATTCCAACAACTGTCTGCCAGCGGTGAGATCGCGACAACGGAGGCCAGCAGCGAAGATATGCGGTTGACTGTATGTTGAGCAGCACAACGACCATCCGGGAGCGGTGCAACGAGCCCTGTGTGATGACTGGTTGCCCGCAGCGGAACGACTGCGCTGAATTCTTGGCTGCGAGGTTTGGTGAGTGCGGGACTTTCTTCTTCTGAGTTTTGCAGGCTTTTGTTAGTGTCAGAAACAGAGCAGGTAATTGTGGTTGTCGTTGCTGCCGGGTTAGTTTGCGGTAAGACTATAGTAGGCAGTAGAGAAAGCAGCATTCAGAGCAGCCATGGATTTGAAGTCGTTGCGCAAACCGAAATTGCTGGAGCTTGCAAGAGAGTTGGGTCTGGATGTCTCAGACAAACTCAGAAAACCAGAACTGCTAAGGGCTATTCTTGAGTTAGAAGCTGAGGATGACGAGGTGTCGGAATGCCTTGAGACCATTGAGGAGAGGGAGACAGCAATAAGACAAGAGCGCGACCGTCAACACGCTTTGGAAATGAAGCGTCTCGAGATAGAGATGGAACGCGCTCGTAATGGAAGTCAGGCGCACGGTGCAGGAGAACGAGTATTGTTCAAAATGACTGACCTGATGCGGCTGTTTAAGCTTGGAGAGGACATTGGTTTGTTCCTGGTTAACTTTGAGCGAACGTCCGAGAAGCAGGGTTCTCTCGGGAAACGTGGCCACAGTGCTTGCTCACTTTGTTACCCGGCGAGGCGGCCGACGTAGTCGCTCGCTTGAATAGAGAAGAGGCAGGGGATTTCGACAAAGTGAAATCGAGTCTGCTAAAAAAGTACAGGCTGTCAGCGGAGGCGTTCCGCCGGAAATTTCGGGAAAATGAGAAAGGCAAAAGTGGGTCATATACAGAGTTTGCCTACAGGCTTATGTCAAACATCCAGGAGTGGCTCAAAGAAGAGAAAGCGTTTGGTGACCACGAGAAAGTTCTGCAGTGTTTCGGGCTAGAACAGTTTTATAGTCGGTTACCTGAGAAAGTGCGGTACTGGGTCTTGGATAGGCTAGACGTTAGTACGGTGGCTAGAGCCGCTGAGCTAGCCGAAGAGTTTGTTACGCGTCGGGCTCGCGGAGCTAAGGACGGTCAAAAGGGTGAATTTGGCTCCAAGTTTGAGAGGCCGAAGTTCACACCCATGAGAGCAAGGGGGAACACACGTAGTGCGGATGCGAGTGAAAGCAGTCCGACCGAACCTAAGGAGACGGCGGCAACCGAAGCCGAACGCAGAAAGCGGTTCGAGACGAGGCAAGCGCGCGTGTGTTATACGTGCCAGAAGCCGTGTCACTTTTCGGCGCAGTGTCCCGAAACAAAAACAAAAGTCGTGTTTTTGTCATTATGCAGCACTGACGAGAACATGAAGCTTCTCGAGCCTTACATGCGAGACCTCCTCGTGAACGGGAAAGAGTGCCGAGTGCTTCGTGATTCCGCAGCTACAATGGATGTAGTTCACCCCTCCTACGTAGAACCCGATATGTTCACGGGCGAGTGCGCATGGATCAAGCAAGCCGTGGAAGCTCATAGCGTGTGTCTGCCCGTAGCAAAAGTGCTTGTTGAAGGACAAGGACCTTTCGGAGCACTTGAGACGGAGGCGGCGGTGTCATCTATGCTGCCCCCCCCCCCTAGTACCCGTACCTATTTTCGAACAGGTCCGATCACCTCCTGCGCGAGAATCGGCTTTTGTTTGGTGAGGCTAGCGTTCAGGCCTTAACCAGATCGAAGGTTCGGGAGCTCACTGCAAAGGCGGTAGTTGCGGGGCCGACATTGTCGAACAATGAAAAGGGGTCAGAGGCGCAGCAAGCTGATATTCAGTGCGCGTCCAAACTGAACAAAATTGAGCCTGTAGCGTTGAAGGCACCATATACTGGAGAGGAAATTGCCGATGCGCCAAAGTTAGAAGAGCTATCTGCAGATTTGCTCATCGCGCCTACGTCAGACGGACTTAATAGGTTGCTAAAAGTCAGCCGGTCGGCTTTGATAGCCGAGCAAAAGAAGGATGGCAGCCTAGAAAACATACGCTGCATTGTCAAGGAAGGTATCGCCAAGAAAATGCTCGCTTTGTGGAAAGAGGTGGGGTCCTGTACCGGAAGTATCTAGACCGCAGGGGAGTGGAGTTTTATCAGCTGATCGTGCCTCAATGCTATCGTCAGGATCTGTTGCGCTTGCCGCATGGGGGTTCGTGGTCCGGACACCTAGGAGTTAAGAAAACTAAGGACCGTCTCTTGCAAGAGTACTAGTGGCCAGGGTGTTTTCGGGACGCAGACCACTTTGTGAGGACATGTGACACCTGTCAGCGGGTGGGCAAACCAGGGGACAAATCGAGGGCGCCGTTGAAGTTGGTACCTATCATTACGGAGCCTTTTAGACGGCTCGTTATTTATATAGTGGGACCTCTGCCGGTAACAACCACGGGGTACAGACACGTTTTGACTGTGATCTGCCCAGCGACAAAGTTCTCTGAAGCAGTGACGCTTAAAGAACTCAGCTCAGTTGAGATAGTCAATGCACTACTGTCCATATTTGCGCGAGTTGGTTTTCCTGCGGAAATCCAGTCAGATCAGGGCACAGTGTTTACGAGCGCTTTGACGACAGCCTTTCTCGATAGGTGCGGGGTAAAGCTGTTACGCAGCTCAGTGTACCACCCACAGTCGAATTCCGTTGAGAAGCCCCACTCCGTCATGAAGCGCGTGTTGAGAGCATTGTGGTTTGAACAACAAACTGACTGGGAGCTGTGTCTGCCTGGGGTGATGTTTGCATTAAGGACCGCGCCGCATGCGGCTACGGGGTTCTCGCCAGCTGAGCTGGTGTACGGTCGCTCGCTGCGGTCTCCGCTCCGCATGCTTCGAGAATCGTGGTAAGGCAGGGGCGACGACCCAGTCGTGGAGAAGTACGTGCTTAGGCTCCTCGAACGCTTAAGAAGGGCACAGGAGTTGTCAGGTGAAGCAATGGCAAAAGGCCCAGCAGAGGGCCAAGGTTTATTATGATCGGACAGCCAGGGCCCGTCGTTTTGAGTTGGGCGATGAGGTCATGATATTGCGCACATCGCTAAAAAACAAACTCGACGTACAGTGGGAGGGCCCAGCACGGATTGTTCAAAAACTGTCGGACGTCAACTACGTGTAGAGTCTGCCAGGAAAACGGAAAGCACAGCAAGTTTACCACTGTAATCTGCTCAAACCCTATAAGCAACGGGAAGCAGTGGTGTGTATGATGGTAAACGTTCCCGAAGAGCTTCCGGTCGAGCTTCCGGGACTAGGCTCAGTGATGAACAGGGGAGACACCGATCAAGTCATTAGTGACTTAATCAGTAAAGCACCGCTGTCGCCTGAGCAGAAAACCGAACTACACCAGCTTTTAGAAGAGTTTCAAGGACAGTTCTCTGAGAGGCCTGGTAGGACTTCTGTCCTTACTCATGATAAAGAACTTACCTCCCCAGAGCCAGTACGACCCAAAGCGTACCGGGTGTCACCCCGCCAGCACGATATTATGGAGGCTGAGGTAAAGAAAATGCTACAGCTCGGTGTTATTTAGTAGGGTGAGAGTGATTATACCTCCCCTTTGATTTCAGTTGAGGTACCGGGCAAGGAACCTCATCCTTGCGTCGACTACCGCAGGCTTAATTCCATCATTAAGGATCAAATTTATCCGGTCCCTAGCATCGAGGAGCGCCTTGAGAAAGTTAGCAGCACTCAGTTTATTTCCACCCAAGATCTTGTCAGGGGTTATTGGCAGGTTCCACTTACAGAAAAGGCTAGTAGGTATGCGGCGTTCATTTCACCAATGGGAACATTCCGTCCTAAAGTGTTGAGTTCTGGTTTGAAGAACGCGCCATACTGTTTTTCAAGCCTCATGGATAAAGTGTTGCGGAGACAGCAAGAATTCGCTTTACCGTATTTAGACGACGTAGCGATATTCTCCGCATCCTGGTCTGAGCATATGGCGCACTTGCGGGCAGTGCTAACCCGCCTGCGCGAAGCGGGCTTGACAGTCAAGGCTCCCAAGTGCCAGTTAGCACAGGCCGAGGTTGTCTACCTCGGTCACGTGATTGGACGGGGCCGTCACCGCCCCTCTGAAATAAAGGTGGCCGCTGTGCGAGACTTCCCGCAACCGCGCACGAAGACCGATATTCGGTCGTTCTTAGGCGTCGCCGGCTACTATCAGAGGTACTTCCCCAGGTACTCTGATATCGCGGCTCCCCTGACGGATGCTCCAAGAAAGACAGAGCCCCAAACAGTCGTCTGGGATGAGACCAAGGAAAGATCTTTTAGCGCCCTAAAGAGCGCCATAACAAGCCAGGCTGTGCTACGATCGCCAGACTACACAAAAGGGTTCGTTGTTCAGTGCGATGCTAGTGAGCGAGGCATGGGCGTTTTACTTTGCCAACGGGAAAATGGAGAAGTGGAACACCCCGTCCTGTATGCTAGTCGTAATCTAACCAGTCGTGAGCAGGCGTACAGCGCCACCGAAAAAGAGTGTGCGTGTCTCATGTGGGCCGTTCAGAAATTGTCATGCTACCTAGCCGGCTCGAGGTTTATCATTGATACGGATCACTGCCCTCTCCAATGGCTGCAGACCATCTCTCCCGAAAATGGCCGCCTCCTGCGCTGGAGCCTCGCTTTGCAACAATATTCCTTTGAGGTGCGTTAGAAAAAGGAGATTCTCAACGGTAACGCCGATGGCTTAAGTCGAAGCCCCTAACGTAGGAATCAGCCTCATAGTTGTTTGTTACTGATGTTTTTCTTCCTGAGGCAGGATTTTTAGCATGTTGCTTTTGTTTAGTGTTTCAATGTCATGATGTGCTTTCTAGTGGAATTTTCCAATTTGTGGACGCGTTCTGGGTGCTGTTAGACTACTGTAAGGAACTAGGAAGTAGTCTAATAGGGGAAAGAGCCTGGCATGGCTTAGTGAAGGTTGAGCCGTGCTTGCTGACTAAGCGGCTGAGTTTCGGCGCAGTTCTAACGCTTGCTGGGAACGAGAACAAAAATGGCAACTCTCCCGAAGTCACTTTGCAGTGTCCTGTGTGAACCTGAATGTGAGAACGAGGCCTTCTCGGTGCGCTGCGCTCAAGAAACGCCGAGGGACGACCGACTTCGGTTATGAGCATCATCGAGCGACATCCCTCAGGACAGTGGATGCAGTCCCCTGACCATCGGGATCTCCTTCCCCCGGCGGGGCAGTCTGTTACGTTTCGCCTACGACGCGCGGTATAGCCGGCGCGGATGCAACGGACGCCGGGGCTTCGCTCAAAGCGGCGGACATTAGAGAGTTTTAGTATTGGGGACGCAAGGCGTTGGGGCCCCAAGCGCTTGGGTGCGTTTGCGTTTGCGTACGCAAGCAGAAACGTGTTATAGGTTAGCGGCCCCAAATGCAAACCGCAATGAGGTCGCATGCGCTCGCAGCACCACCAACGTCTGATCGTTGCTGCGTTATCATGTTATAAAATATGAAATGAAGCATATGAAGTAAAGTACATTAAACTCTTTTTATTAGAAGCAGTTAATAGAGAGGTTTACAGCGTCCGGTAATCGGGTAAACGCAGGCTGGGGCGTTGGGGCGGAGCCATGAAATAGAGCGGCCTGAATGGTGCTGCCACCTGGTGGCGCAAAGCTCAAACAGACAAAAACAGCTAATATTGCAGTAACCAAGTGTATTTTACTTTGCTGGGGGTATAAATTTTTGGCAGCAACACAATTAAGCCAGTGCCGATATTTTACACCAGCAGCGAAGTAGAATAGACTTGGTTACAGCAATATTAGCTGCTTTTGTCGATTTGAGCTTTGCGCCGCCAGGTGGATGCACCAAGCAGGACGCTCCCGTTTATGGCTCCGCCCCAACACCCCAACTGCCGCTAAACCTCTCTAATACACATAAAAACGACGTCTGTCGACACTTGGCGAAAGATTTATTAGATTATCTACCCGCTAGCTACTCGTAAGTTCTCCTACACCGCAAGAGTCACGTGGGTAACGTGACCTCTTAGGGGCAGCGATGTTTTCGGCCGCTCCAACAACCCAAGGACGCAAGTAGACGTAGCGGTCTGCGCATGCGCAGTAACGTCGCCCCAAGTTCTTGCGTACGCAAGCCGCTTGCGTCCCCAACACTAAACCTCCCTATTTTGGCCCGTTCGGCGCAGCCGCAACGCCTCCCCGCCAAGCGCGTCCAGGCATGTTTCAGTTCCACGTGTGTTCGTGTGTGTGTGTGTGCCCACGCTTGTCAAAGCGCGGCAGCCGGGGAGAGGAGCTCCCCAAGTGTGAAGCGAGGAGGTCTGACCGGCGCCGGCTCGGCGGATGCGTCACTACACTCGTCTCAACATGTCTCTCAGCGTGTCCGTGCCCCGCTATCACGTGGTCTCGTCCCGTGACGTTCCCTCTTGCCCTAAACTCCGAGAGTATAAAAGCAGCTGCCCCCGGACGCCAGGAGAGAGGCTCCGAATTCTTCCGTCGAGAAGTGTGCTCTCCCGTCTCTCCACTTCGGTCGACCTAACCGGCCGCTCTTTTGATGCGAGAATAAACAAGTTGTTCTGTTAGCAGTCGACTCATGTTTTACCGGGACCTTCGGATGCTTCCAGTTGTGCCCCAGGCCACCAGGCCAACGCTACTCTTGGGGCTTGCGACCCATTTGCAACAACGGGCGTCAGCGCTCAGATTCCAACAAGCCATAGGTCATTTAGTTGTAGGCAAGTTCCTCGGAACCTGAAGGACTCGGATCGCTCTTTTATAAAACCTTCAAAAGGGACGTCACCAAGATGATTTTACGATTGTTTAAGAAAGCCTATGCGCAAAAGCAGGTTCCTCCATCTTTTCGGACATCGCGTGTAGTGCTAATACCAAAAACAAAGGACCCAGAAAGATTATTAGCTATCGACTCTTACCGCCCGATATCACTATTCAATGTCCGTTTTAATATATTCGCAAGAGTGCTCGGAAAGCGATTACAATGAGTGGTGACTCGCATAGTAGGGTCGCATCAAACATGCGGCATTAAAGGAAGGTCTATCTACACACATTCCTATTGTCAGAGGCATTTTAAGATACTGTCACGACCTAGGTGAACAAGGAGCCAGGTAACAGTTAGACATGCAGAAGGCTTTCGACCATGTGGCCCATAAAATTCGTTTCTGTGTAGCAAGACATGTGAATGCAGGCTAAGTAATCTTAGATGGGGTAAAAATGTGCTAGCATGACTGTACCGCCAACCTCATAATAAGCAAAGAGGTTACCAAAAGCTTTAGAGTCTGGTCATCCGTGCGCAAGGGATGTGGTTTGTCCCCTATTTTATTCGCAGTATACCTAGAGCCACTTTGTAAGAGGATCAAGAATGACAATAGAGTATCGGGTTTCAAAGTGCAGTCGGCGGAAATGAAACGGCTCGCATATGCGGATGGCATCGCTTTCCTTTTTTTCTGGATTAAGAAAGCATTGAAATCGCGGTCGCAGAAGGGTTATCATACTGCAGAATGACATTCAGTGTTATCAACTTTGATAAGTGTCTACGGATATGGATCGGCAACTGGGAAGACCCTCCGAGTACTTTTGCAAATATCCACTGGACCGTCATGCCGGCAAAATATCTCGCGCTGCCGCATGAGCCCTACTGTGACGCGGTAGACTACTGGAATGCCGAAACTGAATGGGTTCGTGAGTGTACACTTAAATGGAGGAGGGTGGGTGGCAATTTCTCAATATTTGCACACGCGGCGGTGTGCAACCTGTTTGCCGTTGCCGAAATTTCTTACGTGCTTGAAGCATTGTGCATGTCCAGGGCAAACATACCACGTTTACATACAGAGAGTACATGCAGTGTTTGTATGGAGCTCAAGCTTGGAGCGTACCAGTCGCACTAATCACTTTTGTTCTATTAAAGTGGAGGACTAGATCTTCCACATTTGTTCATAAGGCAGATTGTGTCGAGGTTTGTTTACTTACGTGACCAAAAGAACCCAATTTCGTTAACTGTGTTTTAAGTAAGGCTGAGCGAAGCTATACCTATACCGGGGCAGTCAAGGCAGAGTGCCTGGTTTCCTAAAAGAAATAGTCTGGGCATTTCATCGGTTGAATGTTCGATTTTCCATGGTATAGTTAAGTCGGGTACCACGAAAGCGCTTATATAAGGACCTGAAAGACGCAATGTTGCCGGTATCATTGTATCATTCGATGTTCTACACTAGGACCCGAAAAGAACATTCTTAAAAGAGTAAAACGAATGACAGTACGCCTGTCGGCGAAGTCCTTTTGCCAGCTCTACATTAATACGTTACCTGTCAAAGAATGACTAGACAAAAAAACGACTTCGTGTGCCTTGGAGCATCAGCTATTTACTATGTCGAAAACCCGAAACAGTCGAACACGTACTTCTTGACTGCTCAAATGCAGTATTCTGTTGCGATATCTCACTGAGGACCCTGAAGAAGGACTTGCCGATTATGCCATACAGGATTCATTTCTTGCCTACTCTAAAGGAAGACATTGTATCATATTAAATGTTCATGCTGTTATCCTTGCATTGTTTATAGAAAACTAGAATGGCTGTGAGACATGCTGAAATAAATGTCCGGCCTGTTCGAGAATACTTCATCGAAAGCACTTCTTATATTAAGGGAATGTCTAATTTGCATAAAGAAAAACCAACATGGCTGAGTCTGATGACAGCGTGCGAACTTCAAGTGTTTTTAGCCCCCGTGTGAACCAACCAATGGCAGAGACTTTTGTCGTGAGTGTCATGTATTGTAAAAATGGCTTGCTTTGTATGTTGTCATGTCGGTATTAAAGAAAAAAAGACCGACAGTGGCTGAATCGATTAGCATGGCGGTCTCGCAAAAAGGCGGTTGGTGGCTCGAGTCGGCAGCCCGACATGACATTTATACTTTCGCGCAGCTTGAGCTCTTTTTTGTACGGCAGCACCAAAGTCGACACGAGCGAGGCAGTGCAGGCTTCGTTTGGAAACCCCCGTCGCATGTTTTTTTATGCGACCATTCCCAGTCATTTATGAGAACCATGCGGTGCACCAAACCAAATCTTTTATTTTGCTGAATGATGATACGTTGGGAACTTCTTGTATTTTATTAGAGTAGAGCAGTACCTAAAGTGACCTCGTTCTCTTACCATAGTTCGTGAACGCTTTAGCTCGAACGAATGGCTCAGTCTAGCGCAGATCACGAGCTATTACGTTTTTTTGTCTGCTGTAAAGTAATAATTAAAATAGTGCTTCGTAAGTACCACCGAAAGAAAAAGTTGCTATCAGCAAATGTGCCGTGTTCTCCCATCAGCTAACTGTGGCTGACGGAGTTGCTGTTTGTACTGTATGTTATGTTATTCGGTTTTTAACGCGATAGCGTTAAGGAGCTCGTGTCGCAGAAAAGCCGGTGTCGTCGGCGTCGGTGTCGGTGTCGGCGTTTTGCGGCGTTGACCGTGAGCGATAAATCACGGCAGGCACTCCATAAATAAAAAGCAACTTCCAAGATGAGCTGGGTGGGAATCGAACCAGGGTCTCCGGAGTGTGAGACGGAGACGCTACCACTCCGCCACGATTTCGATGCTTCCAGAAGGTACAAACGCGCCTCTAGTGAATGCGGTGTTGCCTTCGAAACGAGCCGTGGAAAGTTATAGTGTGGTGTATATCGGTAATTATGAACATGTAACTTACAGAAGTCGCAATTACACGAGTAGCGAAGTGCGTTTCGCTGCATTTCTTCTGCGCTTTCCGCACACGGAGAGCCATCTTGCGGCAAACACAGAAGACCCCCTCCTCTCCATGTACGGCGCTGCCCCGACAGATGGCGCGCCAAGCGCGCATTGGAGCTGTCGCGGCTCGGACTCTCTCCCCTGACAACGCTTCGCCTTGCTCCCTCTGTAGAATCAAGCGTCCTTCCTTTCTTTAGATCACTATCTCTCTATCTCTCTGCCCGTGCCGATCACGGCGTTTGGCTGGCGTGCATCATTTCCCCCTCCGGGATACCGAGTTCTTTGGTTCGCTCCGCTTGCTCAGGCGCACGTTTCGTTGCTGCGCCGAACGCCGCGTTGCTCGACCATATGGCTCGACGCTCACCGCGTCTGATGCGGGGCGCCTCGTAAGTGATGGCTGCCCTGTAGCCCATTGTCTTACACCCATTGGCGGGTCGACGGGAACGCTATCGCGTTCCACTCTTGAAGGCGAAGCTTAAGCGTCCTCCAATTTTTTTGTATCATTCTATTTAACACGTTTAGCCTATATGGTGAAGCGAGTCCGTAGATTGTAATTCCATACCGCAATACAGTTTTACCTAGACGTGAGTTTTCTGAACTTAACATCACATACTGATCTGATCTTGTACATGACTGCGGATACTGCTCGCCGTCTTTTAGCTACATATTTTGTGTGATGGGCAAATGAGAAAGGTTCATGAAAATAACGCCAACGTACCTTATTTCGTTGGCACGCTGCATAATTTGGCAAGAGCACCCAATGCAGCGCTCGCTATGCAAGTATACATGTTCAGTTGGCTATACTTTTTTTAACTGGCTGTGAAAGCAGACTGACTGTGTTTTTTCCTTCTTTCAAAAAGATGTAGTCTTCTAAACCATGTCTATATTTTGTATATATCTACGGGTAATAAAGTAATGCATTCATTAAAATCTTCACGTGGTAATATTAAAGCAGTATTGGTATAATATAATATTGGTATAGAGCAAATTGGAGTAAATTTGAGTGCAGCGATAGATGGGCCAAATTGCTGACGTACAAATTAAAACGTAGTGTGCCTAGTACGGATCCTTGTGGGACTCCGTGCTTTAGGCGAATTAACTCACTCTCTATATTTTGAATTCGAACGACCTGATATCGATTTCAGAAGTATTCTTTTAAAACCTTTATGAAAAGCCCACTGAATCATACTGAACTGAATCACTGAACCAAGGAGTATTTCATAGTCCAACATATCGAACACTGTTCATATCTATATAAAGCCCAAATACCGTCTCATTTTATCTGTTTCATGGTTAATTACATCTGCAAAGTCTTCTAGTAGTGTGATTTTTCTTCTCTTGTAAAGAAACCCATGTTGTGAATTAGGCAACAGATGAAACTTTTTGCAAAACGAAACCATTTTTTTCTGCATAAGCGTTTCTGGAACCCCCAACAATACGGGCAAGATTGCTAAAGATATATAGTTTGCGCACTGTTGCTTTTTACTGTTCTTGTATATAGGTTTAATTAAGGCCATTTTCACTGCGTTGGGAATCTGACCCGTCCTAAATAAGTGTGAATAAGTATGTAGCAGCATACTCTTTAAACAAGCGAAGTTCAATAATAACTCACGAAATCGATTCCCATCGTAGTCTAGCATTCTAGTAATGGAAAATGACCTTATTACATCCCAATATCGATATGAGTTACCTTACTCAAATATGCAGAGTTTACGTTTGATTTGATTGTCAGGTCATATGCAGCCCTAGGGTAATTTCCCCAAAGTATCTTAACAGTATTGACAAAGCAGTTGTTAAATTCGTTTGCTATTTCATCCATTTTGATTCTGGGGAAATTATTTCTTATGCTTTCGTCATTGATGCGTTTCGCTTGTCTGCTTGGCATGGAATTGACTGTGTTCTACGATTTCCTCAAATTATATTTACACTCATTTACCTTATTGCTATAGTGCTTATTTCTTGCTAGCTTTAGTGAAGCTTTAGTGAAGCTTTAGCCTAAATTCGTCTCTTTGTTTTTCGTCTGATGATTAGGCCTACTTCGGTGCCATAGCTTTTCTTTTATGTACGTAACTAATTTCATTGCTAATCCATGGTTTTTCGGTTTTCCACTTTCCCTTTCTAAAGTAATCCCCTTTCGGCATTTATCCTAAATTTATTTCACGGAGCCAATTAGCTCCTTCTATGCTTGTAAACGATTTAGTGTTAATAAGATATCCCTATGATATTCCTTAATTAATCGATCAATCTTCTGGTTACCGAAGATATTAAACTCTTGTTTACTTTCCCCACTTCACTTGGTTAAGTCTGCACTGAACATTGCGATAGCAATTAAATTTAGGTCACAATCCTTTTATTTTATAATACTTGTTATTAGTTGCGTGCCATAAACACGCGTTAGTATGTGGTCAATACATGAGGACGTAAGTTTGTTCCCCAAAAATTATTCTCTCGTAGACCCAGTGATGTTATTTTCTAAGCCATCACCTCAAATGAGAGTCAAATACTCACTGATATAATTTTTAGTGGTAGAATGTATATCTATGTTGAGGTCACGTACCAGAATTTTGTTGTCTCTTTTCTCTAGGGTCATCAAGAGATACTGTAACTCACCCAAAAATGTTAATGTATTTCTGTGTGGTTGCCTGTAGATCGCGAAGGTTTTAAACGATGCATGTGCACTTTGCACTGATAACAGCAGTATTTCTACTTCTTTGAGAGTTAAGCATGGTCGTTCACATAGCCAATTGCTTCTAACGTGTAATATTAGAACTCCCCCTTTTCTCTCGTGGCGGCATACCACAAATTGTTCACAAGTGGCAGTAATACCTCAAAAAAAGATGAACATCAAATTATGGGGTCTTACGTGCCAAACCACGATCTGATTATGAGGGATGATGTAGTTGGGGACTCTGAAAATTTTAACCACCTGGGGTTTTTTTACGTGAACCTAAATCGAAGGAGAGGGGTGGGTTAGCAATTCGTCTCCGTCGAAAAGCGGCCGCCGTGGCCGGCATTCCATCGCGTGACCTCTGGCTTAGCAGCACAACACCATAGCCACTAAGCAGCTAAGCAACTACGGTGGATGGCAATAGCTCCAGTAGGTTCCTTAGAAAGGTGAGCGAATAGGACGGAAATAAATGACAGTACCAAAAAGGCATCAAAAACAACTTGACTTTTATTTGTGCAGAATAATGCAACCGTTATACTTGACCAAACAAAATATGTATCAATAGATGAAAAGTGCTGTGGCCAGTACACAGTGGTAATATATAGCCACATATGCGAAGCCTTTTCACAGAATCATTCGCAATTCCGTGCGAAACCATCAGGGGCGTGGACGGGGGGGGGGAGGCAAAGGGGAGGGCTTATGGTGCTTCCGCCCCCCCCCCACCGAAATTTTTTGTTGCTGTCATGCACCGCCTACCACAACAACCCCCGCCGCCAGAAATCATTCTGGATTTTGTCTAGAATGTCTTTTTCACGCTCAAAAAGTCATTTCAGCGCGAACATTGCAAGCCTGGGCTGGATTACGCGGCAACGCCCATGCACCGGGAGTCACATAACGCAAGGGGAGCCCCATATTAGCACCAAGCTTCAAGGGCGTTTTGATGGCGAGTGGGCTCGTCGTGGCATCCCGCGTAGGCCCCGTAATCTACGAAGCGCACGGATTTATATCCAGAAACTTTGGGGGTATGAAGTTCTCATAAACTTTTGATGTGAATGTTACTTTGACATTTCCAAAGTCGTGTTTTAGATTTTCAATTCCGGAACTTTGTAGGTTTAATGTTGTCCAACATTTGACGCGACAGGTGCATTAATTTTCTAAAGTCGCGCATCGGACGTTACAACGAGACAAGCCAAAAACCACACTATCAGAGAAGTTGACGCAGCGAAGTGCCATGAGATGAAGTGTTGGGGTGGTTCATTTCTGCCGTCATTTCACAGAAAAGTATATAAAAATTTGTTCCCCTGCACTAAAGCATCCATGTCAAGACACTAAAGCCAGCTAAGGTAACTACGTTCCTATTTATTTCTCTACTTTTACTTTTATTCGCGAGATACATTGAGCCTCTTTGTTTTTTTGTTCTCGCTACCCGCGGGCTGCCAGAGCCAGCTAGAGCACACGCCTTTTGCTGGTGTTGCTCCGACCATCGCGCGGTGCACATCGGTGCGCGTTCGCTTTTTGTCTCGCCAAGTGGATTTTTGCCTGGCAGGCTTTTGGACGCTTACTGGCTAGCAGACGAGTAAAAGAAAGCATGGTCGCTAGCCGTCATCACTGCGGGGACTCGGCGGATTGCAACGCGTTCGCTTGAGCGCAACTTCTCCGGAAAGTCTTGTCTCGCCGGTGTAGAATACATAGCTCTATGCGTATCGTTCTCTGTGGACTAAGCTTCTCACGTTTTCTTCGGTATTCCTTCGTTAGCCCATTAGGTGCCCAAAGTGGGCATTCGATTGTGGCCAACATGTTTTCTTTTGTCTGTGTGTGTTTCTTTTTTTTTATTTCGGTGCTCCGGCCCCACAAAAGAAAAAAAGGATACATTGTTGTGGCGCAGCGAATTGCCGCCTGGTGAAAGTTTGATTTCATTAATTCTTTTGCGGAAAGTAAAAGTGCATGGGATACTTAAGTTGCTGGATACTCTTGTTATATTATTGCGATAGCAACTACATGGACACTCAAGGCACATTTCTGCCGTCGCGGTCGTCCTCATCTTCCGCACCAATTCCAAGGGTGATAGCATCGTGACCTAGTGCCGCATGCTGCATGTGCGAGTGAAAGCGTAGGGGGCTAGAGGAGGTGCCATGGGTAAGCCGACAATGGTAGCTCCGTCTTCGGTGCGCGAGAGAAAAAAGTGGGGACGAAGCGCGCCGCCTTCTACCGCGCGCGAGACATCGAGGGGAGCGGAAGGAGGCGGGCCTTAGGATTCTGTGATCTGTGAATCTGTGGTTGCCCATCATATTTATTTGCGTTGTTCGATGCATTATATACAGATACGTTTTCTTACCTATATGGATTTGTTGGAGACGTATACGTATATTTAAATATCTTGTTTCGAGGTTTTGTGTATACATGCAGGGAACTTTATTTCCAGTGGCACTTTTCTGCCCTTTATCATGCGGTCCTTTCGCATTTATTTGTTTACAATATCTTACAGACCCATTGAAGGGCATAGAGTAAGGGGGCCACAGTAACTAGATGACGAAAATAGCAAAGTGCAACGTCGTTATACAAAATTAACACGCAATGAATTTAGAGGCCACAGTAACCACATGACGAAAAGAGCAAAGTGCAACATCATTAGACAAAATTAACACGCAATGAATTTAGGTTATCACGGAATGTTTCACGATTGGAGATGGATGCAATGTGATCCGGAAGATGGTTACAATGTGCAGTACCTCCTTGTAGTAGTGCTGAGGTAAATATTGCGTTTGACTATGAATGCGAATGAAACAAAGTGCGGTGTGATTGCGACGAGATGTGCGCATAGGAGCGTGCAGCGGCAGAGAGTGAAAGTTATTACTCTAAACGTACCCATGAAACAGACATAAAAATAGCAATTATGCGGCTTTCTTCTAAGGACTGAAATGCAAGGTCTTGTTTTATTCGGGTGATGCTGGTATTATAGACGTAGTTGTCCGAGACGAATCTGGCTGCCCTACTCTGAAGGGCTTCAAACACGGATTAGATAATCTCGGTACAGTGACCATATGGATGAAGCGTGTTCTAGTTGTGGGGGAACATAAGTAAGATATGCTCATTTTCGTAACTTAGAAGGAGTGTTACGCAAGTTTCCACGCAGGTAGCCGAGAGATTGAAAAGCTTTGGATGGGAGAGTTGCTACATGCGGTGTCCAGGGTAAGTCTGATGAAAGATGAACGCGGATATATTTGTATGATAGGGCAGTCGAAACTACGAATAATGGAACACTGAGCTAGTGCGCTTTCGACTAAGCAAGACTAACTTGCATTTGGAGGCGTCAAGGGACATCTCCCAATTTAGGCGCTATCTATAGGCTAGTTAAGGGAATTTTTTAGAGTAAGATGATCATCAAAACATTTAATATTGCGGTAGATGACGCAGTCGTCAGTGAACAACCTAACTAGTACCACAGATAGCATATTCCATGGTATCTTCGCATTTCTAATGTACGGGGGCGACTGAAATGAAAGTGAGCCAACTAACCTCGCGCAATAATGATTGGGTTCATTATCGGCGAGGCATGCGCGTAGCACACAGGTATATCTCATCTAGAAAAGTGACATGCAGGTATGAGTATAAATGTAGAAGTATTGACATTTGGGCGAGTTGGTACTGGTTGAACATCTTGGAGGGGCAGCGCAATATGTCCTGTCTGTCACTGGTTTCTGTCTTCGTCATATTGCGCTGCCCCTTTATGATGTTGAGGATAAATGTTCTTCAGTGCTGTCATACACTGGATTGAACATGGTTGCCTGACATAATGGACGTTTCAACAGTTGGGCAGCGTGGTGTCGTGAGGTTTTTCACAGCTGAAGGTGTTTCCCAAAAACAAACTGGTCGCCGTATCGCTGCCATGTACGTTGAACATTGCATTTCCTTGGCCACTGTGAAGCGTTGGAGCAAATGGTTCAATGTTGCAAAGACGATCCAAGACCGGGCCGAAACCACCGTGCAATCACTCCCAACATAATTGCAAAAGTTGATGAGCTGATTAGACAAGAACGGAGGATAAGCATCGATGAAATAGCAGAGCGTGTGAAATCAGTCACGGTTCGCTTCACACCATAATTCATGAACATCTCAGTTATCGGCTCTTGTGTGCGTAATGTATGCCCAAGATTTTGAACCACCGCCAGAAGACGGAGAAGTTCGGCGCTGCCTTGACTCATATTATCCGGTATCATAATGAGGATGACCACTTCTTCTCTGCAATTGTCACCAGGGATGAATCATGGTGCCACTGTTACGAGCGTGAAACACGACGGCAAGGCTTACAGTGGAAATATTCCCCAGAGCAATCAAAGGCCGTCATTGACGCCGGAAAGGTGTTGTTGACTTCTTTTTCGATCGGAAGGGGCCATTATTGATCGAATTTGCGAAACGTGGAGAGACAATTCGTTCCAATATTGCGAAACGCCGGCTCGGCTACGTGCCGCAATCAAGAAGAACGTCGTGGAAAATTTACGAATGCGGTCATCTCACTTCACGAAATTGCCACTCCCCACATCGTTGATGTGGTTAAGACAAAACTGTCCAAGCTTAAGTGGGGAACGATGCAACATCCGCCATAAAACCCAGACGTGTCGCCTTGCGACTTCAACATTTAGGAGCTTTTGAAGAAACAGCTAAAAGCAACCATATTCGTGTCGGAGCATGACGTGAAGCAGTCAGTTATAGCCTTTTTGAAACAGCAACTCAAGGGGTTTTATCAGTGTTTATTAAGTGCTTTTATTAAGTGGAACAAATGTCTAAATGCTCATTGAGACTACTTTTAAATGAAATACCCCATTTGTCGTACATTCACACTAGGTCACTTTGATCTGACTGGCCCTCGTATATTTTTCAGAACTGCTGCTCTTTATATGGGCTCTCTCTTGTGACTGTAATTTCGGTTGAATAACTGAAAAAAATGAACGGTGATACCTTCTCCTGCGCGATTCATTGGAACGAGGGACAGCGTCGTTGAGATGTTTCCCTGGCCGTAACATATCTACAAAATCTAAAGAGGGTTTTTGAATGACAAAGATTCCATAAAATATTTGGCCTGAACTTCTTCGTTTCACGGCGGTTACGTTTTTTTTTTGTGTGTGTCAGTGGCATGCACTGCTTTGCTGGTTTTGAACTGATATAGTTCTAAAGTTCGTGTGATATTTTTTTTACTTATTAAATAGAAAAAACAACATAGAAGCATTGATACCAAATATTTTGAGCAAAATTGTTAGGACATAGGAGTATAGTCTTTTATTAAAAAACACATATTTTACTTGTCTTGACAGTGAGCAGTGTTCGAATATCTGTTTGCAGGCATTATTCATGTATTTTATACCTCCACTAATTCTATAAGTACGAGGCCGAGCTGCAACGTCAGCCCCCCTCTCCCTGAACCAAATTTCTGGGCGCGCCACTGGACACCATGTATTAATTTCGAGTAGCTATAGGGCAACATTCCGACACATTATCATTTCAAACATTAAAAGCGCTGATTTTTCGGCCTGTAGGACATTTAAAACCTGTGTTGCGGTGAGGGAACCAGTATGGCACGACATTTCTTCGCGGAGCGCTCCGCATTTACCGTGACGACGAGGCACAGCGTGCCTGATGCCACCTTGTGAACTTGCACGATAGCAAAAGTCTGCACTCACAACTTTCGCCAATAAATGGCGTGTGCTAGGTCACATAAAATTTGAAGTGAAGCGCATGCTACACCATAAACAGACACGCAAGGAAATAATTTCGGACGATACCACCGCGTTCAAGTTAGCGCCGTTCACTAATTTCACTGTCACTCCGGATGATATAATGGGTGGCTTGCACAGGCTTGTGACCGAATCACTGTTTAGCAGGGGCCACCAAGAAGGAACTAATAACTTGTAAAACAACAACAAATAACATTTGTTGTTTCAATACAGCAAAACTATATTAAACAAGACATTTACTGGAACGACAGTATTCTAATTTAAAATTTCGGAACATTTTCTTTCAAATGGGTTTCGCAGTTCCAGTGTTTCAAAGCCGAAAAGCAGACATGTTTGAACAGCAAGTCTGATTCTGACAATCGCCGACTTCATTCGCCGCTACTGTTTTGCTTTGAGTGTAACTTGCTTTTCTCGGCACAGCTTCACCCATCAAAAAGTTAGTTTAAGTTACTCACAGTTTGCTGCAATAAAGACTTCATCGCCTCTCCATATTCTTTTTCTGAGCGTGTGAGCGAGTACCCGCTGATGCAATCTTGGGCGTCTTCCTTGTTTCTGTCTTTATACCAACGCTTTATGTATCACCCCACGTGGAGTCTTTAAAGTAAATAAAGGACATCAAATGACGTGCCTTAGCTAGGAGACATTGGAGCGACGGATGTGTTAGCCAGGTCCTCTAATAGGTTGTGCAGCAATGGTTCCCGCGGAATGTTCTACGTGATATCTTCCTTGTCAGAGTTACCGGGGAGCACTCCAGGCGCGTATTGTCCCGTCGATTGCTCCCGGATTTCGGCGCCAGTTCTTGAAGAATTTTTTATGGCCGAAGATGAAACAGAAGTGTACGTAGATTATTTACAGTATCAACATTAAAGGATAGTCAGTGGCAGATGCTGTCGCTTTCTCTTTGTCTGCTTCTCCTTCCACTTTCCGTGGAAAGTGGATGGGGTAAAGGCACCGCGGTAGCTCAATTGGTTAGAGCGCCGCACCCGTAATGCGAAGACCTGGGACCGTTTAATCCTAGGGCAAGTTGTTTTTCATGCACATTCAATTCAAAGGATTTAAAATTTCTTCATTTCAATTAGTAAGTATAAGTAATTTCCCCAATGTTTTCCTTAGTGTCTTTCTTTGTTGGCTTCTTATGATATGATTAACAAAAATCGGGCCCCTCGGTTAACGCCCTTTTATTTCATTCATTACATAACAAGGGTCTCTTATCTGACAACGGTGATGCTTTCAAGTATCACGTTAAGGTTTATTGACCGGTTACTTTTATCCAAAACGATCTCGTACTCGTGACGCCTGCGGCAGAAAGGATGTTCCACATACGCCGCCAAGGTTTGTGAGTGGTGGCGCTGGCTAACGCTCCCGGAGCTAGTTCTAGTAGCAACACATAAATACCCCGGAAAGTGGATGGGAAAACGGCGCCGCGGTAGCTGAATTGGTTAGAGCCTCCCACGCGTAATGCGCAGACGTGGGACCGTTCCCCCCTTGGAGCAAGTTGTTTTTTCGTGCCCTTTCAATTCCAATAATTTATAATTTCTCTATTGCAATTAGTAAGTATAAGTAATTTCCGTTGCGTGGTCCTCGGTGTCCTTGTTTGCTGGCTTCTTATATATATATATATATATATATATATATATATATATATATTGTCGCGAAGCACTTTGAGCAGTAAGCGCTCGCGACTAGAACGTTGGAGCAGCGAGAGGTAGTGTAGCCGACCGAGCACCGAATCAAGGTTGTTCTTTTTCGTCGTCGGTGTCTCTCTCCTAGCCACAGCCCCACTGCTCCCTATTTTACAGTACAGTTATCTCCCCCGCGGAAAAGGAAGCCGTCCCGGTGACCTACGGGCAGGACAGCACAGGCGGATCATAGTAGGGCTTGAGACGCTGGGCATGCACAATTTCGCCTCTACGACGGCGATGATCCAAAGGTAGCTCGAAGGGTTCCACAATGTAGTTGACTGGAGACGTTTGTTTGATCACGCGGTATGGGCCTTGGTACTTCGACGCGAGTTTCGGTGACAGTCCAGTGGTAGAGGCTGGAACCCAAAGCCACACTAGCGAGCCAGGAGCATAGGATACAGGAGCATTGTAATTTTCGCGATGGTGCTTCTGGCGTTGCTGGTCTTCTGACGTAAATATACGGGAAAGCTTGCGACAGTCTTCTGCGTGTGCGGCAGCTTCGGATATGGTAGTTGTTTCCGTGGTGTCAGGGCGGTACGGAAGGATAGTATCCATTGTGGAAAAAGGTTCGCGTCCGTACAGGAGAAAAAAGGGCGAAAATCCCGTGGTAGTCTGCGTGGCGGTGTTGTAAGCGTAGGTCAGGAAAGGTAGAACATGGTCTCATTTGGCTTGGTCGGATGCAACGTACATGGCCAGCATGTCACCAAGAGTGCGGTTAAAGCGCTCGGTCATGCCATTAGTCTGCGGATGATACGCAGTAGTGGTGCGATGAATGATGCGGCATTCTTTGAGGAGAGCCTCGATGACGTCGGAGAGGAAGACGCGGCCTCTGTCACTGAGTAATTCCCTGGGAGCTCCGTGGCGAAGCATGATGTGGCGCAGGAGAAACCAGGCGACGTCACGTGCAGAAGCGCTGGACAAAGGGGAAGTTTCCGCATAGCGCGTAAGATGGTCGATGGCCACGATTACCCAGCGATAGCCATCTGATGTGGTTGGCAGAGGTCCATAAATGTCGATGCCTACTCGATCAAATGCACGTGCTGGGCAAGGCAAAGGCTGCAATGGGGCGGTTGAATGACTAGGGGTATCTTTACGGCGTTGGCAAACTAAACAGGAGCGGACATAATGATGGATGAATCGATACATCCCCCGCCAGTAGTAACGAAGGCGTAGACGCGCGTATGTCTTCAGTACCCCTGCATGCGCGCACTGGGGATCGTCGTGGAACGCTGCGCAAATATCCGAACGCAGGTGTCGCGAGATGACAAGCAACCATTTGCGGCCGTCCGAGAGGTAGTTGCGACGGTACAAGAGCCAGTCGCGAATGGAGAAGTGATGTGCTTGGGGACGTAATGCGCGATTTTTAGTGGGTGTCGATGGGCTGGACAAAAAACGCAGCATGGACACAATCCATGGGTCTTTCTTCTGCTCCAGAAGAATGTCCGTGGCAGCAAGGGAAGACTCGGACAATGAGGACTTCGGGAAGGTAGCCTCGTCTGTTAGTGGCGAACGAGACAAGGCATCCGCGTCCGAATGCTTTCGGCCAGAACGATACAGTACGCGAATGTCATACTCCTGCAGTCCAAGGGCCCATCGAGCAAGACGACCGGACGGTTCTTTTAAGGATGACAGCCAGCACAGCGAATGGTGATCAGTTATGACGTAAAACGGGCGGCCATAAAGATACGGACGGAATTTGGTTATGGCCCAAATTATAGCGAGGCATTCCTTCTCTGTGACAGAATAGTTCGATTCAGGTTTAGTGAGTACACGACAGGCGAAGGCAAGGATGTACTCATCGAAGCCAGCCTTTCTCTGAGCGAGAACGGCCCCAAGGCCAACGCCACTGGCATCCGTGTGCACTTCAGTTGAAGCACTGGGGTCGAAATGGCGCAGGATTGGTGGTGACGTCAAGAGACGACGCAGCTGTGAAGGCGGCATCGCAATCCGGTGACCAGGTTGAAAGGTTGTGGCCACCATGAAGAAGCTGCGTTAAAGGTGCTATTATAGTGGCAAAATTGCGGATGAAACGGCGAAAGTATGACGCTAATCCAATGAAGCTGCGCAGTTCTTTCAATGTCGTTGGTCGGGGAAACTGGGCAACAGCTTTTAGTTCCGCCGGATCAGGAAGTACGCCTTCTTTCGACACGACATGGCCGAGGATGACCAGCTGCCGGGCAGCCAAGTGACACTTCTTCAAGTTAAGCTGGAGGCCAGCATCGGCGATGCACTTTAGGACGCGTTCAAGTCGAAGTAAGTGGGAAAGAATGTCCGGTGAAAAGATAACGATGTCGTCCAGATAACACAGGCATATCTGCCATTTGAGGCCGCGCAGGATGTTGTCCATCATTCTTTCAAATGTGGCAGGCGCATTACACAGGCCAAATGGCATCACGGTGAATTCAAATAAACCGTCAGGTGTGATGAAGGCCGTTTTCGGACGGTCGTACTCAGCCACTGGCACTTGCCAGTACCCGGATCGTAAGTCTAAGGATGAGTAGAATTCAGCGCCTTGGAGGCAGTCTAGCGCGTCGTCAATAAGGGGTAGCGGATAAACGTCCTTGCGTGTGATCTTACTAAGTCGCCGGTAGTCCACGCAAAAGCGAATTGTGCCATCTTTCTTTTTTACCAGCACTACAGGAGAAGCCCAGGGACTGTGCGAAGGTTGTATGACACCGCGTTGGAGCATGTCTGCAACTTGCTCAGCGATCACGCTACGCTCCGTGGCGGATACATGATACGGCCTGTGGCGTAAAGGCGCATGGTTGCCGGTGTCGACGTGATGGACAACAGTGGAAGTACGGCCTAAGCGAGATTGTTGTAGGTCGAATGACGTGCGAAAGCGGTCTAGAAGATGGACGATCTGGGCGTGCTGCACTGGAGTGAGGTTGGGATCAATACTCTGGTAAAATGTTGGGTCACACGGCGGCGTGGGAGGAGAAACTTGAAGGGCCAGAGCGTCAACCGGAGGAGAAGCCGGATCGTCAGGCACATCGTAAATGAAGCTTGGTTCGATTTCGTCGGCATAACCAAGACACTCATTGTGGAGCAGCCTGGCAGGGCAAGGAAACAGGTTCGATACATAAAGTGCGCTCGAACCTTGTCGGATGGCAAGAAGGGCAAAAGGAAGCAAGAAAGGATGGCGGCGAGCAACAAGCTTAGACGGCGTGAAAAGAACTGTGGAGTCGGAAAACCCAACGCAGGAAACGGGTACAAAGGCGGCAGAGTGTGGAGGAATCTCGGTGTCGGCGGTGACGAACACACGACTGGAAGTGTCATCAGTATCTTCAAAAACGTTGGAGCCGATCGGCGACAGCGCGAGTTCAGCACGGGCACAATCTATAACGGCATGATGAGAGGACAGAAAGTCCCATCCTAAAATCGTGGCATGGGAGCAGCGAGGCAGAACAACGAACTCAATATGGTATAAAGCGCCGCTTATAACAACACGCACGGTACACTTCCCTAACGGTTCAATCGGCGCAGCGCTTGCTGTACGTGATGAAATGGCTGAATAAGTCGTCGCGACTTTTCTAAGGGTAAGACGAAGCTGGTCCGAAATCACTGATATTGCTGCTCCCGTGTCTACAAGCGCATGAACGGCAATGTCTTCTGCATAAACTTCAAGGATGTTCGCAGGAAATAAATGAGGTCTTGGGTAGTTCGCTGAGATCGCAGTTCTTGCCTCCGGAACTGCGGACCTTAGTTTTCCTCTCGGATAGCTTCAGGACGACGAATAAGCGGCGACAGAGAACCCCGACGGGGAGACGGAGACCGACGGGTATTGAAGGGTCGGGAAAGAGGAGACGAGGCTTCGAAGGGCTGAGCGGCAGTAGCAGAACGGGACGGAGAGTCGAAACCGTTACTTTGTTCCCTCGTAGAATCCGAAGGATACCATCCCCGCCGGCGGCAAAGCCGTGCTACATGCCCAGGTAGGCCACACGAATAACAGATAGGCCGATTGCCATGGGTGCGCCATGGATTGAGAACAGCGGGCGTAGACTGTTGGAAATATTGGCGAGGTGGGCGCACGGGCTGCTGTGGCGGCCAGTAGCTACTTGGGGGGGGCAGGATAATATGTTGCAGCTGCTTGCGGAGGTGAGGGAAAGGCGCTAGTAAGTCTGGATTGATTACCTGCAGAAGGAGGCCTTGGATTAGCGGCAATGGCAGCATACGTAAGTGGCACAGGCGTAGGAGGCGGTTGATGAGCAAGTGGTACTGCGTTAGCGACTTGTTCTTGTATCAGGTGACGGAGATCTGGAGACAAGCGCGGCTCTAAGGCTGGAGCGACTGGCAGAAGAGAGAGTTGGCGCGCCACTTCTTCTCGTACAAATTGCTTGATTCTGTCGAAAAGTTTTGAACTGCAAGGAGTAGAAGGGACACCAACACTCAGAGCTGAAAGCGCGGCGTCCGGAGCGAGAGCTCGGCGCGTAGAAAGCTGCTGTTTCCGCAGCTCCTCATAGCTCTGGCAAAGCGTTATGATGTCGTTGACCGTCTAAGGATTCCTTGCCAAAAGCATTTGGAAGGCGTCGTCTTCTATGCCTTTCAAGATGTTCTTGACCTTGCCATCTTTGGTCATATCAGGGTCTTTACGCCGGCAGATGTCAACTACATCTTCAATGTAGCTCGTAAAAGTTTCGCACTTTTGTTGGGCACCACAGCAAAGCTGTTGTTCAGCCCGAAGTTTGCGCACAGCAGGGCGACCGAATACTTCTTAAAGTGCCGTTCGGAATGTTGACCAGGTGGAAAAGTCAGCCTCATGGTTGCGGAACCAAAAATGGGCGACCCCGGAAAGGTAGAAAGGGACGTAGCCAAGCTTGTCAGCATCAGACCACTTGTGGGCACTCACTCGGTTGTATGATGACAGCCAGTCCTCTACGTCATGATCGTCAGTTCCATTGAATATGGGAGGATCCCGTTGGCGTGGCGCACCAGGACAGACGACTGGAGGCGGTGCCATGGGTGGCGCGGTAGGGCTAGTCTCCTCAGGCATGGGAGATGTGACAGGGATCGTCCGGCTTCGGAGTTCCAGGTTGGCCATAAGTCCAGCACCTTCCACCAAATGTCGCGAAGCACTTTGAGCAGTAAGCGTTCGCGACTAGAACGTTGGAGCAGCGAGAGGTAGTTCTTTCTCGTCGTGGTTGTCTCTCTCCTAGCCACAGCCCCACTGCTCCCTATTTTACACTACAATATATCTATCTATATATATATATATATATATATATATATATATATATATATGTTATAAGAAGCCAACAAACAGTGACACCGAGGACAATGAAACGAAAATTACTTATACTGACTAATTACAATCAAGAAATTATAAGTTAGTGGAATTGAAAGTGCAGCAATATATATATATATATATATATATATATATATATGTTTTAAGAAGCCAACAAACAGTGACACCGAAAAAATGAAACGAAAATTACTTATACTGACTAATTACAATCAAGAAATTATAAATTAGTGGAATTGAAAGTGTAGCAATATATATATATATATATATATATATATATATATATATATATATATATATATATATATATATATATATATGTGAGAAGCACCAGATCGACGTCATTTGTATAGATTTTGCGAAAGCCTTCGATAAGGGTCCGCATAATAAGCTGATCTTTAAACTGAGAGAAATAGGTATCGATGCAAGATTAGTGCTATGGATAAAAGAATACTTAAGTGATCGCAAACAGACTGTATGTTTAGATGGCAGCCTGTCGAGTCCACTCCAAGTGCTTTCAGGTGTTCCTAAGGGGTCAGTCTTGGGCCCAGTGATATTTCTTATATATATATAGACGATATCTCTTCTGTTATTGAAGAACCGGTAAAAATGTAGCTTTTTGCAGATGATTGCCTAATTTATTCTACCGTAACCAATGTTCAGGATCAACTAAGAATTAGTCGCTGTTTAGAAAATTTCAGCCGATGGTGTAAATTATGGGGTATGAATATAAACTACATTAAATCAACATACACACATATGACTAAGAAAGTAAACGTTCTGCCTTTTAACTATTACATCGATGGTAATTTGTTAGTTCGTGCTAACCAGTTTAAATATCTAGATGTTACAGTTACGCAGAATCTGACATGGCATAAGCACATAGAAAATGTGTGCTCGAAGGCGAATCAGATATTAGGTTTGTTAAGGCAAAAACTAGGTCAAGCTTAACGAGATGTAAAGCTGATAGCTTATAAAACTTTTTTTAGACCTTTACTTGAATACGCCTCAGTCATCTGGAGCCCTCATCAGAAAGAAATGACTACAAAGTTAGAAAAAGTTCAACGTCGTGCCGCGCGCCTCTTATGCTCAAAGTACCACCGTTTAGATTCCGTTACACTGATGTTGCAGTCTTGTTAACTGGAAACACTAGAAGTACGAAGGCTAAAAAATCGTCTGAAAGTGTTTTACAGAATACTACATGGACATTTAAAAATCAACAAAGATGAGTATGTGCACCTTCCAGGTAAACGAAGCAGTCGTGTTAATCATCGATATGTTTTACGTCCATACTTTGCTCACAGTGATGTATTCCGCTTTTCTTTATTCCCTGCCGTGATTGAACTCTGGAACGCAATACCAAGCTTTGTGGCAGAAGCCAGTGATGTTTGTGAATTTGAAAAATGGTGAAACATGTATTTCTGTGATTCCGCTGCCGCTTGATGCACCTGTATATATGGTCTGCCTGTATTTAAACCCTCCCTGTAAGAACCCTCAGCAGAGGGTTGACAGTATGGAGAAATAAATAAATAAATATATATATATATATATATATATATATATATATATATATATATATATATATATATATATATATATATATATATAAATATACATATATACATATATATATATATATATATATATATATATATATATATATATATATATATATTGCCGCGACAACTTGGTCCCACTCAAGTTGCGCGCCCTTCTATTGGACCCTGTGCACGCCGTACCATGTTGTTGTTCAGCAACAGGCAGCAGCGATCTCCGTGGCATGGGTAGCCGGTTGGACCCGGCTCGCATGGGCCACGCGCCCGTGGTGCCACGCGCACGAGGTGCCACGCGAGAAGGCAGAGGAAGACGGTTAGAGCCGAGTTGGAGAATACGACTGCCGCGGATATCTTCACGACCGCAGTGACTTTTACTTATGGGCACAAGTTCGCCTTTAATAAATATCGCTGTTTTATTAACATCATTGCATTTCTGGTGGAGGTGCGGGGTATGAGTCGAAGCCCCATGAACGGAAGTCAAGGTAGCCCCGACCACCAGCGAGTCCATCCCGTGGAGCTAACACCTGTACACCAGCCGACCAGCCGTCGTCTTCAAGGTGGCTCTCCCGAATTCGGTCCTCTTCTCTTCTTGCCAAGGGAAACTCAGACCACGGACGCCGCCACAATGACTAGCCAGGTCACACTGGCACAGCTGGTCGTAAGTCAACCTCGCAAGCCCTCAAAATTCCACGGCGACTCTTTCGAAGACGTGGAAGACTGGTCGGAACTATTAGAGAGTGGCGAGCTTTAATGAATGGAATGAGAGGCAGAAGCTCCGTAACGTATACATCGCTTTGGAGGACTTCGCAAAAACGTGGTATGAAAACCACGAACCCTCCTTGTCCTCTTGGGAGGAATTTCGACGACAACTGGTAGCAACGTACGCCAGCACGGATCGGAAAGAAAAGGCGGAAATTGCACTTCAAGCTAGGAACCAACTCACAAACGAGAACGTGGCGATGTACATCGAAGACATGTCCCGCCTGTTCAAGCGTGCTGATCCAAACATGAGTGAAGATAAGAAGCTACGCCATCTCATGCGTGGAGTAAAGCAAGAACTCTTCGCAGTTCTCGTCCGCAACCCACCACCCACGGTCGCCGAGTTCAGGCACGAAGCAACGACCATCGAAAAGACGCTCGAACAGCAGGCTCGGCAATAAACCGTGAGGCAAGCTGTGCACCTGCCCATGCCTCCTCTGGAGGCGTGCTAAACGACCTTGAAGACCTGCGGGTGCTCGTCCGGTCAGTGATCAGGGAAGAGCTCAACAAGCTGCAGACACCTCAGGCTCCAACTGCACTATCATCGACGTTGCCCGGGACGAACTGAGGCAGGTCATACGGGATCCAGACCGTGAGCCACAGCCGATGCGGCGAACCCCAACGTACGCAGACGTACTCAGGCAACCCGCGGTTCACAGTAGTGGAGCAGTTGCGACAACCATTCCCTACCCGCCTACAGTACGCAGTGCACCTCGTCTGCTGGAACCACCAGGTGCATATCCACCTTGAGCACCTAGTGCACCTCGTTTTGTGGAACAAAGGCCCCGAAAGAGCGACGGCTGGCGTGACCACGAGCGCAGGCCTCTGTGTTTCCACTGCGGAGAAGCGGGTCACCTGTATAGGTTTTGCCCGTACCGTCAAGTTGGGTAAAGGGGTTTTTCCTTAAGCGCACCATGCCCCCGAAACGGTTAACGGCCAGCGGAGATCAACGAATACTCGTCGACGTGGCAAAGCCCCGTTACTCCTCGCCAACATCAACCACGATCACCGTCGCCCATGCGCTACCGATCGCCTAGCCCACGCGCGTCTCCCGATCGCCTAGCCCACCCCAGGAAAACTGAAGCAAACGACCTGTGGAGGTGGGGCCGCTGATAACCAGAGTTACGAAGATCCTCCAGCGCGGGTCCAGTACGGTGACGAGATAATTCCAGTATACAGGTGCAAGAACGAAACGATTACGTCAGATTTGCGGTTGATAATAGACGGATGGGAGCTGCATGCCTTAGTCGACACCGGTGCTGATTATTCGGTAGTAAGCTTCAAGATGGCGAAGCACCTGAAAAAAGTTGTGACGAAGGGGACTGGTCCACAGATACGCACGGCAGGCGGTCATCTTATTACGGCCCTTAGCCGATGCACCGCAAGACTTACGACAAAAGGCTTCACTTACGTTTCTGACTTTATTGTACTGCCAGAATGTTCACGGGAAGATATATTGGGAATAGATTTTCTACAAGCTAACGGCGCCATAATTAGCCTACGTAGGTCCAGTGTGTCTTTCTCGACAAAACAAGCTATACCTGTAGAAGAATCGGAGGAGCGATGTCTCGCCGCACTGCGCGTCGTTGATGATGACGTAACAGTGCCGCCACGCTGCAGTATAATAGTTCTTGTGCACAGTGAAACATTTTCCGACCGTGAAGGCATAGCGGATGGAAACATAGAGCTCCTTTTCAACAAAGGTATTTTCGTGGCTCGGGGCCTTGTTCAGTTAAGCGATGGCCGTGCAAATGTCGCACTTACGAATTTCGGTAATGAATTCCAACACATCGCACAAGGAACAGCTATTCCCTATTTCCACGAGTTCTGAGTAGCGACCGAATTATGCAGCCTAACTACGTCAACTGTCCTGCCAGGGACCTGCGGTGTCAACATATCAATTACCGTCAACCCGAGACTCCCGGAAGCCCAAAAGAAACAGATATATGCCATGATAAAGGATATTTGTGACTGCTTCTCCACGTCCTCGAAGGTACGGCGCACATCTGTTGCGAAGCACAGAATCATAACAGCGGACGACGCCACAAGACCGGTATGCCAGCACCCGTATCGAGTTTCACCAAAAGAAAGGGAGATCATCAAGAAGCAAGTAGAGGAGATGCTTCCAGATGACGTTATTCAGCCTTCCAGCAGTCCATCCATGGGTGTCTCCCGTAGTGCTCGTTAAGAAAAAAGATAACACACTTCGATTCTGCGTCGACTACCGTAAATTGAACAGCGCAGCTAAGCGGGATGTATATCCCCTTCCGCGAATTGACGATACGTTAGATCGGCTCCGATGTGTAAAGTTTTTCTCCTCCCTGGATCTCAAGAGTGGATATTGGCAAATAGAGGTTGATGAGCGAGACCGTGAAGAGACAGCATTCGTAACCCCTGATGGCCTCTGCGAATTTAAAGCGCTTCCATTCGGTCTCTGTTCCGCACCTGCAACGTTCCAGCGAATGATGGACACTGTGCTCGCAGGATTAAAATGACAGTCGTGCTTAGTGTATTTGGATGATGTGGTCGTATTTTCTACCACATTTGACCAACATCTAGAGTGCCTGCGACTAGTACTAGGAGCTATGCGCGCAGCAGACTTTACAATTAAACCGGAAAAATGACAATTCGGCTTCGATGAACTTCGGTTTCTCGGACACGTAATCAGTGCTGAAGGCATTCGGCCAGATCCCGAAAAGACAGCAGCTGTTGCGAGGTTCCCGACACCCACAGACAAAAAGTCAGTGCGACGTTTTTTGGGGGTTTATGCGCATACTACAGAAGATTTGTAGAAAACTTTTCAAAGATTGCTGGGCTCCTTACAATATTAACAAGAGAAGATCCACCTTTCATGTGGGAAAAGGAACAACAAGACGCCGTTGACGAGAAAAGGAAACGCCTGCAAGCTTCTCCAATCCTTGCCCATTTTGATGAGACAGCCGACACTGAAGATCATACCGATGCGAGTAACGTCGGCCTCGGTGCCATACTAGTACAGCGGAAGAACGGCCTGGAGAAAGCAATAGCTCATGCCAGCCGTAAGCTCTGGAGAGCAGAGGCAAACTACTCAGCAACCGAGAACGGGTGTCTTCCAGTCATTTGGGCACTATGTAAATTTCGGCCCTACCTCTATGGTACACCATTCAGAGCAGTCAGTGATCACCATTCGCTCTGCTGGCTGGCGAATCTCAAGGATCCACCCGGATGACTAGCAAGATGGAGTCTTAGGCTTCAATAGTATGATGTTACTGTCGTATACCGATCCGGGTGGAAACACAGCGATGCCGACTGCATGTCACGCGCACCAGTCAAGAATACTGTGTCAGAAGAAGAGGATATCCCATTTCTTGGCATTGTTGACGCCTCATAAATCGCCCAACAACAACGAGATGACCCAGACTTGCTTCCACTTATACAGCACCTGGATGGACTCGACGTTCAACTCCCGCGTATTTTCTCTAGAGGACTATATCCTCGCTCTGTATGCGAGCGAATGTCCTCTACAAGAGAAACTTTGAGAACAGCGAGACAAAGTTTTTACTTGTTGTACCCGCAGCATGCGAGAAGAAATTTAGCATGCGTGTCACGATGAACCGACATCTGAACACATGGGCGTGAGCCGTACATTCACCAGGATTCTTCTCAAATACTAGTGGCCTAAGTTATTGGCATCAGTGCAGCACTACGTCAAGACTTGTCGCGAGTGTCAAAAGCGCAAGACCATCCGTAAAACCGGCAGGCCTCCTCCAACCAATAGAGCCACCAAGAGCCCCATTCCAACAAGTCGGTATGGATCTCCTTGGACCCTTCCCAACATCATCTTTAGGCAAAAAGTGGACAGTTGTGTCCACGGACTTTCTGACCCGTTATGCAGAAACTGATTCCCTCTACAATGCAACGGCTGTCGAAGTTGCAAATCTCTTTGTCAACAATATCGTGCTCAGGCATGACGCTCCCACAGTTGTTATTACCGATCGTGGAACAGCCTTTACTGCGGACCTAATGAAATGCTTGTTGCAAATGACACATACTGATCATAGGAGAACTACGGCTTACCACCCTCAGACAAACGGTTTTCCTGAACGCCTCAACAGAACACTGACTGACATGCTTTCGATGCATGTCGACGTTGAACATAGACTGTGGGACGACATTTTGCCGTACATCACCTTCGCATATAATACGGCCGCTCAAGAAAACACACGAGTCGCTCCCTTTGAACTTGTATTCGGCCGAGCAGTAACCACAACCTTGGATGCTATGTTGCCGTTAGATGAAGAAAATAATAACTCATCTGACCTCGATGATTTCTTGCAAAGAGCCGAGGAGGCACCACAGATGGCAAGGTACCGAATACGCCGCGAACAACGCATAGACTCCAGCCGGTACAACCAGCGCCGTAGTGAAGCTCATTATCAGCCCGGCGACAAGGTGTGGGTATGGACCTCAGTGCGACGCCGTGGACTGTCTGAAAAGCTTCTGTGCCGATACTTCGGCCCTTATGAAATACTTCGTCGTATAAGCGACGTGACTTAGGAAGTGAAATACGCTGGACACGAGAGCCCAAGGTGGCGCAACTCTACGGAAGTTGTGCATGCTGTCCGCATAAAACCCTACCAGGAAAGGTCATGAAAAAAAAAAAACGTGAGAGCCCACAGCAACCCGTAGTTCCTCTCGCGTATCGGGCCGATGCGGTAAGGAGGGGGATAATGCCGCGACAACTTGGTCACATTCAAGTTTCGCTCCCTTCTATTGGACCCTGTGCACGCCGTACCGTGTTGTTCAGCAACAGGCAGCGATCTTCTTGGCACGGGCAGCCGGTTGGACCCGGCTCGTATGGGCCACGCGCACGAGGTGTCACGCGAGAAGGAAGAGGAAGACGGTTCGAGCATACTTGGAGAACGCCACTGCCGCGGATACATTCACGACCGCAATTACTTTTACTTGTGGGCACAAGTTCGCCGTGAATAAATATCGTTGTTTTAATAACAACGTTACTATATATATATATATATATATATATATATATATATAAATAAACTCTCAGTGAGGCTGAAGAATGCCTCAGTGAGACTTCTTTCTCCTTGACAGACCTTATTTTCAGTCATACAAAATGGACTGTTACAATCTAATGTTGAAAATCTTTTCATAACGTGCGGCTCAAGCGAGACGAAACAGTTGCTAAAATCCCTACTAAGGCTCAGTGAATTTCATAGAACTTAATATAATCCAGGCTTTTTGGAACATTCAATTATGAACTGAGTGGAAGTAAATACACTACTTCGACGTTTCATGTTAGTGCAATGTCCGTGCATGCGACTGATAAGCAGTAAATATATCAACAGAGTGTACACGGCCTCTAATTATGTCTATGTATTTATTTATTTACTTGTATACTTATACAGCAATCCCCCGTGGAAATTTTGGTGGAGTGGACTACGAAAGAAAGATAATTACAAACTATAGCAAAACTAAAAAATACTAGACTTGCCAATTTTAAGATGCGAAAATGGTACCACCGAAGTGATGAAATACACCCATTTTTAGAAGTTACTAGTATTTTTATTAGTCCAGACACACAGAGTTCATCCTAAAGATAACCAGTAGGGATACTTCAAAACTGCATCAGAATATTCGCATCGTAAATTATCTGCACCACATAAAACAGAAATGTTAATAACGTTTTGCCTTGAAATATCAATGGAATGGCAGCGAAAATTTCACTTGCCATTTTAGGAGTGGCGCTGCCGCCGATAGATCGGAATAATCTAGTGGGTACAAGAACTAAGGCTCTAAATATTCATTCGCGAACCGTGTATTTCTATCCGGTTGAAAAAACTTCAACCTTACATATAGCACGCAAATGAAGAGGCCTAAAATTATGGGCGTGAACACGTCAGTCGTAACCAAGCTCTCGAATTCGAGCATTTTACGACAAATGGTAAAAGCTCGTGGATATGAAATGCAGGCACAAGCGCCAGGATACGTAAGAAGGAAGAACGCGATTTCAGCAAACTATTTTCCAAACGAAAGAGTCAACACTTGGTTGTAGAATTTTAATATTAGTTGGACAGTTCCAATCGTTCACAACTTGGGGGAAAATGAGTACTTGAAGCAATTAACGCATGTGCGAAAGGCAGTAACTGTTTATTTATTTATTTATTTATTTATTTATTTATTTATTTATTTATTTATGATACCCTCAGGGTCAACAGACATTACAGAGGGGAGTGGTACAAAACAGAGAAAAACATTATTTTAACCACAAGAGGCAGCACAATGTTTCTAATTATGCGATAGTAGGTATGAAGAGGCAAAATACATGTTACAAAAAATACCATATATATACAAAGAAGCAGTCGAGTTTTTCTAATTATACAATAATAGCTATAAAGAGGCAAACAAAAACATGTTACAGGGCATTGTTTAATGAAGTCACAAATTTTTCATGATCTGAAATTGTTACTACCAATTTGGGAAGGCAATTCCAATCATTTGATGTGCGTGGTATGTAGGAATGTAGGAATGATTCTGTTTTACACAATGGAATGCCAACTTTATGCGCATGATCCAAACGGTGCGAAACGTAATGGGGAGGAAGTATTAGTAAATCACGCAGGTAGGGATGATGATACAGTTTGTGAAAGAGGCTTAAGCGAAGCATCGCACGTCGAGAAGCAAGCGTAGGTAGATTAAGGTTAGCTTTCATTACCGTGATGCTCGCGCTACGACTGTAATTAGAGAGTATAAAACGGACGGAATTATTTTGCACCATTTCAAGCGTATGTACCAAAGTATTAAAATGCGGATCCCAAACCGAAGTGGCATATTCTAACTTAGGGCGAATGAGTGTTTTATATAGCATTAGTTTGAGAGACGAAGGCGATTTTGCAAAGTTACGACGAAGATATCCGAGCATGCGATTAGCGTTGCAGACAACATGAGAGATGTGAGTATCCCAGGTTAGATTGCTACTGATGTGAACTCCGAGGTACTTATATGAAGATACGCTGTCGAGTAGTGAATTATTTAGGTGATAAGTAGGTAAACTAGTAATCTTTCTAGACACTCGCATGATTTTGCATTTTTTAATGTTTAGTTCCATAAGCCATATATTACACCACTCAAAGACTGCGGTAATGTCAGCTTGAAGAAGAGCGGTGTCATTTGAACTTGTTATTTCTCGGAAAATTACGCAATCATCGGCAAATAAATGAACTGATGAGGAAACGCAGGATGGTAAATCGTTAATATAGATGAGGAAAAGAAGAGGACCGAGAACAGAGCCCTGCGGCACACGAGAATGGACTGTGCATTCTTCAGAATTCGCGCCGTTAGCTGAAACAAACTGAGAACGGTTAGCAAGAAAACTTTCAATCCAGAATAAAATACAGGGATCGAGCTTAAGTAGTCGTAATTTATAGATGAGCAGTTTGTGACACACTTTGTCAAAGGCTTTAGCAAAGTCAAGGAAAATGCAGTCAGCCAAGGACCTATTGTCAAGAATGGTGTTTAGTTTGTGTACAAAAAGTGTTAGTTGGGTTTCACACGAGTATGATTTGCGAAATCCATGCTGTGATGGTGCGAAAAATGAATTCGACTCCAAAAAACTAGCAAGATGAGATGCCAAGATATGCTCTAGTATCTTACAAGGTATACTTGTGCGCGAAATCGGTCTGTAGTTTAGAGGGGAATGCTTATTGCCAGATTTATGAATTGGAATTACCTTCCCGACTTTCCACTCGGATGGAAGAAAACCATCGTGCAATGATTGCTGGAAAATTTTAGTTAAGATTATTGATATGTAACAAACTGTGCTTTGAAGGAATTTCACATTAATGTGATCACTACCCGGCGCAATAATAATAATAATAATATTTGGGGTATTACGTGCCAAAACCACTTTCTGGTTATGAGGCACGCCGTAGTGGAGGACTCCGGAAATTTAGACCACCGGGGGTTCTTTAACGTGCACCTAAATCTAAGCACACGGGTGTTTTCGCATTTCGTCCCCAATCGAAATGCGGCCGCCGTGGCCGGGATTCGATCCCGCGACCTCGTGCTCAGCAGCCCAACACTATAGCCACTGAGCAACCACGGCGGGTACTACCCGGCGCAGAGGATGGTTTTAGTGACCTAATGATGCTCGCGACACCATCATAGCTGATAATGACAGGGAACATTACATCATGGTCATATGGTCGTAGGTGTGGTGGAGTGGAATTGCTAGGTAACGAGAAATGAAAATGTTTTGCGAAAACTTCATTTAGTACTCCGGGACACTGGTTGGCCGGTATAGCGTCACCATTAACGTCACTGAGCGCTATTATATTATTGTCTTTAAAATTAACCGTGTGCCAAAATTGTTTAGGGTTAGTTTTAAGCATACGAGGTAATGTGCTGCTTAAGAAGTTATCTTTGGCGTCTTTTAGGGCCTGCGCGTACTCATCGGCACTCACTTTGTAGGCTGTCCAACGAGCGTTGGTACGGCTTAGTTTAGCCGATTTAAACAGGCGCTTTTTTTTATTAGACCAGCGTTTTAGCTGATGATTATACCATGGTTTCTTCAGATTAGAGGTGATTGTGTAAATAGGGATATGCCTATCTGTTAATTCAATCCCTTTATTTACAAAGATACTCCAGTTTGACTGAACATTACGGCATTCAAATTCACGCAAGTATTTGTCAAGGAACACTGCAAGTTCATTAATAATTGAAAGAAAGTCAGCCTTGTTATAATTTCTTAATGTCTTGATCTTTTTAATCGGTTTAGGTCGCTCGAGGCAAACATTAAATGAAAGTAGGCAATGATCGCTGATACCTGGCGAATATGTTAGGTCGGAAATAAGATCGGGTCGGGTAGTAAAAACAAGGTCAAGTGTATTGCAAACAGACGTGGTTATTCTTGTCGGTTCCTTAACGATTTGGGTCAGCGAAAAGGTATTGCACAATTCTAAGAAGTCCTGCGCCATAGAGGAGTTAGGATACACTGTGGGGGGATCATTGTACCACATAATATTTGGCATATTAAAATCACCAAGTAAGGCAATTGGCACTGTGGTGTGACAAGAACAAACACTATGAATGGCATCGTGTAAATGGCTCACAAATGTTGCAGTGAAATTCGGGGGGCGATAGAAGACACCCAAAATTATTTTTTGATGTGCTAGTTTGACGACTGCCCATACAATCTTCAAACTGGATGCAATTTTAATGCAATTTGAAGGGAACCGTTTATTTATCGCCAGCAGTACACCGCCTCCTTGGCGTGTATCGCGGTCACAGCGATAAACAGAAAAATCGCGCGAGTTCATGAATAATTCATGGTCTCCGATTTGTGGATGAAGCCATGTTTCGGTTAACGCGATAATGTCCGGCCCGCACGTGTCGATGGCCGATTCCAGTGCAACGCGTTTGTTGATAATGCTGCGGATGTTAGTAAAAAGAACTGAAGTATTCGATAGGTTGCGTTTGTTGACCCTGTCGCATTCCTATCTCACAGAGCGAGCAGGGGACGTCGACTGCTGAGGCGCATGCTCTGTACTGTCTGCAGCTCTGCGCGTTCGCGACAACTCGTTTTCTTTGACACATTGACTTATCGGGTCATAGACATACTGTTTCTTATTAGAGAGTTTTAGCAGAGCGTTCACGGTCCGCTCCGCTCAGACCGGCCCATCACAACAATTGGCACGCAGCCGCTCATCAAAACGCTACCGGGAACACTGACGCGCGTGCGCACAGCACACATAGCGGCAGCGGAACGTGGGACGCTTACCACGCTCCGCTGGGAACCTGATTTAGCGGTGCGTCAGGGGGCGTGTAGTTGCTTTCGTAATCGTTTTACCGCCAAGCTGAGAGCACCTCAGTGGCGTCTCTGGGAGACGCGCTTGTTAGATAAGCGAAATCAATGCATTCTATGCAGCCACCGGCGCGCGTGAAACGTGTGCGGAGCGGAGCGCAAGCAGACGCTCTGCTAAAACTGTCTATTTATTATTAACTTTTTGTAACGCACTTGGTAGGCGGGTGCGCCAGGTTGATCTTTAGCAAACTGGAATAGTTTGCGCCTTACTTCACATGTGGCTGCACAAAAGTCTTCGCTAACACTTATATTTTTCTCTTTCAGTATTGCTCTTGCAGAAAGTATGCCTTCATCTGGCGGCATATACGGCCAAAAACTTTTGATCTATCAGTGTTGTATTTCCCATAAATTAGCCCGTTTAAATTAATACGTCTACAAAGATTCCTTTGCGATAAGCATTGCGAGAGCTTGCTGTTGGTGAAGAGCGTCTCAAGAGAGAGAGAGAGAGGGGAAGACAGAAAGGCAGGGAGGTTAACCGGACTGAGTCCAGTTTGCCACCCTACTCATGGGGAGGAGAATGGGGAGTGAAAGAGGGAGAGACAGAACTTAGGTGTAGGATGTCTATGGTCGGGCACTCAAGTCTGTTGCCCTCAAGTAGCGAAAAAGCGCTCGAACTGCTTTCTGGGCCAATGAACTGTGAGGCCAGGCTCCCAAGATCTTCGCTTCCGTAAATGGCCTGTCATCCAGTCTAAGAGCGTCACAAACTGTTATATGTAAAGTGGACATCAGTTTTTCTTGTTTTTCTCTCTTTTGTCTCTATCAGCTTTATCAAAACGCCGCAGATAGTGGCAAGACAAGAGTTCTACAGGCTAAGATCCCAACAACAGGGGTTGATAATTTTAAATATTATTACTATAAAATTATTTAAAGTGGGTTATTTGATGAAAAAGCAGATGTTTTGCAGAAAACCTCAATTTTAAAGGTTTTCGTTTCAGAGAAATAGTCACAAAATCCTTTCGAAATTCGTTACCATTTCACAGAATGGACATCCTTCAATGATCTGCTAGTAATCCTGAGTCAGCTTTTCTCTGTGAAAAAGAAAAATTTGATCTCGAAGAAACAATAGAATCGTCCACGTAATACTTAATTGTATTCGAAATGTGTGTTACTTTGTCAATAATGAATATGCGAAATAAAGCTGATCCAAGTACGAATCCCTGTGGTACGCCAGTGTCTAGTGAAAGTGGTTCTGAAGAGTGCCCTTTGTAAACAACATACTGCTGCCAGTTTCATAGGTAGGCTGACAACCAGGTTACCTATTGCGCGTTTTGAGGACTTCATTTAGTTTGTAAAATAACTCTCCGTAAGAAACCTTGTCAGAAGCTTTGTTGAAATCCACAAAAAATGGGTCAGTTTGGTTAGCATTAATAATTGCTACTACAAAATCATGAATCATGAAACCTTCTCAGAAGCTTTGTCGAAATCCATAAAAAATGCGTCAGTTTAGTTAGCAATAATAATTGCTACTACAAAATTATGAACGGTTTCAGTTAGCTGAATAGAGCTATAAAAACATTTAGAAAATTGACAGTCCCTTTAGGACACGCCAGAGAGGGTGGAGAAAAATTATCTGCGCTCAAGAGACATTCATTAAATTACTTGACATCTCAGTCAAATGCGTTGTTACTTATTGTTACTTCTTTTCTGCCACCAAAGGTCATGCGTTCGAGTGCCCTAATTAACTCTATAATAATTAACAGTACCCTAATTAACTTCGCCTTAACGCCAAACGTCGTGGGTAGGACTTCCACATAAGCTCGAGGGGTCGACTCCTACCGATCATCGTGGATTCCAGTGCCTGAAATAAATGTATATCAATTAACTTTGGCTTTCTTTTTTTGGCATGATGAGCGGCATCGGAGCCAGCTGCGGAACACGACAATGACAAACGCGCGAGCAGTGGCCCGAGCGCGTGTCTGCGTGAGGCGAGCTCACATAACTTTTTTTACCGGACGCCTCGCTTTCCTGACCATCGATGGTATTGACACGTGTACTTATCTTTATCGGGCGACCAAGTTTCGCCGCCTAACAAATGTCGCACAGCGCGGGACGCGCCTGCATGTATCCGAAGTTTCTGGAAAGTTATCGATGCTTCTATCCGCTGTCTGTTGTCCCCGAACCTTCTGTTATCTGATTTCATCGTGTGACGCGAATGGTGTAGAACTTTGTGGAAGGCACGCGGGTCCCAACGATTAGTCTGGAACATTCGATGACTGCTGTATAAAAGCCTACGCGCTGGACCCGCTGATCAGATTTTCGACGATCGCCGACCGTGTTCGCCGCTATCGTTGTGCTATAGGTGTAGCCTGTTTTGTGGGCACAGGTTCGCCCAATAAAAGTTAGTTTTGTCTAGCACAGTATTGCTACTGTGTTCTTAACGTCACCACCACGTGACATCTGGTGGAGGTGCTTTAGGTCTATGTACCGGACGCCACCGACAAGCCGTGATCCAAGCCCGGAACGCAAAGACAACACCAACGCAGTCCCGGACCATCGAGCAAGCCGCCGTCTTCAACAACTGCCCCCGGAGCACGGACTTTTTCCTGAGACGACCAGAAAGATTGCCACCAAGTCCACCCCAATGGCAGCCCCGGCATCGCCCATCGTGCTACAGCAGCCCAGGGAGCCTCCGACGTTCCGTGGTTCAACTTTCGAGGACCCGAGAGGCTAGCTTGAGACGTTAAACGTAGCGACTCTCTCGTACAACTGGAACAGCGACGACAAACTGCGATATGTCTTCTTCGCATTGGAAGACGCGGCCAGGACGTGGTTCGAGAACCGAGAAGCCACCCTAACGACCTGGCAACTTTTCCGAAGCGGCTTCCTGCAGACATTCGCAAGCGTCGTACGCCGAGAACAAGCCCAAGCGCTATTGGAAACCCGGGTGCAGCTACCTAACGAGACGACCGCGATCTACACGGAAGAAATGAGCCGTCTCTTCAGCCACGCCGACCCTGAAATGCCCGAGGAGAAGAAAGTCCGCCTGCTGATGCGTGGTGTGAAGGAGGAACTTTTTCTCGGAATGGTACGAAGCCCACCGAAGACCGTCGACGAGTTTCTTCACGAGGCCACCAGCATCGAGAAGACACTCGAGATGCGAAACCGGCAATTCGACCGCCGCACGACCTCGACAAACTACGCCGGAGTTCAGTCACTGGCCGCCGACGACCTACGCGAGACTATCCGAGCTGTCGTGCGGGAGGAGCTACAAAAGCTGTTCCCATCATCACAGCCTCAAGTGGCTTCGATTGCCGACGCCGTGCGTGAGGAACTCCAACAACAACTTGGAGTAGCCCCTCAATCGCCGCAGCGTGAGCCGCAAGCGATGACCTACGCCGCCGTCGCACGCCGTCAAGGACCCCCTCCGCGACCGCGCCAGGGCCCTGTCACGCCACAGTTTCGTCGTCCGCCGCCGCCGCCGCCAGCACGACCACCCGTCGCCCAGCGCACCTACGCGAGGAAGACGGACATCTGGCGTGCTCCTGACCACCGCCCGCTCTGCTACCACTGCGGAGAAGCGGGTCACGTCTACCGACGTTGTCCGTACCGGGAGATGGGACTGCGAGGTTTCGCCGTCAACGCGCCGCGTCCACAGCTTGGCGAGCGCCTACGTGACATCGCCGATTACCTCGCCGCTACTCAGTGGAGCCCTCGACGGCCGTCCCGTTCGCCATCACCAGGCCGCTATCTGTCGCCGCAGCGCCGACCATACACGGGCCCAGCCCGGGGCCGGTCAGCGAGCCCATATCCGGAAAACTAAAAGCAGCAACCGATGGAGGTGCGGTTGCTGTTCGTCTAACTGACGAAGATCCTCCGCCGCCGACGAAGACGACGACGAAACGATCTCGACTACATAACAACGACACGCCGCCGTCCCGACGAAGTCAGGAAGGCAAGACTACACCGACAAACGACGACTTGACGACGCGACGTTCAAACTTCAGTTCAACACGACGCAGCCGTGATCCGACGCGACGACCTAACTGCAACGCCAGACAAAGAACCACCGACCTCGACGTGCTTCTCGACGGCCATGCAGTCACTGCCTTAGTCGACACAGGGGCTGATTACTCCGTCATGAGTGGACACATCACCGCCCAGTTGAAGAAAGTTAAGACTACACACTAAACATTTTTACACCCTTATGGGTGTTAATAGGGGTGCTTTCGGCATTTACACCCATGCTCACACCCTTTTAGCACCCTTTTCGGCCAAAGCACCCAATCACAAGGGTGGATACCACACATAAGGTGTGACTTTGCTCAAAGAAGGGTGTTAAATCGACGCCTGAAGGGTGTTGAACGTATTGATGCATAAATCTGAGTAACGTGTACACGTCCACGCATTGAGCAATGTGTGTATGTATTGCATTTTTAATGCGAAAGCGTTTCATGGCCTTTCAGGTAGGAAAGGTGGCGTTCTCCGCAACAACAATCCATACGGGACCCTGCTCATGCCAATCTTGTCATTTCCCTTGAAAGCATTCAGAACCGCGCCGCCCGTTTTATTCTCTCAAATTATTCACTTCATTCTAGCGTCACGTCCATGAAAAGAACACTAGGTGAACCTGACCTTTGGTTACGTCGCAAATACTTTCGTCTCTGTCTTTTTCATAGAATATGCTAATTTAACCCTTCCCGTAAAGAAAATCTTTTCACCACACCAAGTTCTCGTCTCGCATCGACCATCAACACAAAATTGATGTGCCATTCTTCCTTTTTGCCAAGAACAGCCACTGAATGCAACCGCCTTCCCGCCTCAACAGTCTCAATTTGTGACACCACTAATTCAAGGTCGCCGTTCAAATTATCTTATGGTTTGATTTTCTATTTTTGCGCTGCATTGCAATTATTGCATATTTTCACCACTTCTTTCTGTTGTGCCTACTAGGCCTTGAATGTATATAATAAATAAATAAAATGTGAAGTCATCACCGTCTTGTATGACGTCAGTAGTGATACAGAAGGTAGTAAATACAACAACGTTAAGTATGAGCAATTATGGGTAAATAATGTGAAATAATGTGAATAAGGGTGGAATAAATTGAATTAAGGTTCGTACATACTATAGCACGGTGGATTACGGGAGATTAAGGTAGTATTGTGAAGAACACGTGACAATGTATGAACTAACCTATCATGGTCACGTGACAATTGCAAGTGTAGATGCGTGAAGCGATTAAGTTTTCCCATTCCTAAGTGACTGTCGATATTTCTTCAAGGATTCTGATGTTACTGGCATGACGGCCACTCCAAAAATGTATCATCCAGAAAAAGAACGCCCTTTCACTTACAATTCCATTATCATTATTTTTCGTGCTCACAGGAATATTAACATGGAATTAAACACTTCTAGAAAAACTGCAGTAGCAGAGCGAAAACACGAGAGCAACTTGCGCAATTCTGTAGTAATATTTCGGTGCCATTAATAGCCCAACAAAAAGTGGTGAAATGGAAGAAGCTGTTTGGATACATTGCTGAACAAACAGGGACGTGCTGTTGGACGAGCCTCTGCTGTACAATGGCATCAACATACAATTTGCATGGTGAATCCATAAAGAAGCCTTATAGAGGCGAGATCACGTTGGAAGTTCTCGAACCCGAATTTCCACGTACCTTGCCTAATTCATTCAGAGGCGTACTAAGCTACTGATCTGCTAAGTGCATCCTCAAATACAGCTTGTAAGGCTGAGCCTATATATTAAGGGCTGGTGTCGTCAAAGCTGTAATTTCTTATCCAGAGCATACGCACTTGCAAACGCAGTCTTCAGTCTCCTCATGAATGTTTACGTGTCGCTGTCGCACGACCAAGATGTGAGCGTCTTTATCGAGCCATGATATCCAGTGGCGTAGCTAGGTCGTCTGGCACCCGGGGCCCATAGGTCTTCTGTCACCCCCCTCTCCGGGTGTAGCAGGCGGAAAGAGGGGTGCCTTAGGGGTGCCTTCAGACGTACACCCCCCTCCCCCTCACTGGCCCCTTGCACCCGGGGCCCACGGCCCCCCGGCCCCCCCTGTTGCTACGCCACTGATGATATCGCTGAAACTACGCTGTGACCTCGCAAAGTTGCTTCGTTCGGACGCAGCGAATAATCTAATCGCACCAGCAGAAGAGCGCCGATCGTCTCGCTCACGGTCCCGATTTGTGTACTGTACCCTCAGTGATGCAGCACAGACTGCGCCCCCCACCCCAAAATAAAATGCCCGCACGAAACGTAGTAGTAACTACCCGCCTCACCGCTCTAGTTAGAGACCACAACGAAGCAGCAGCAAACAGGCGGCCATGCGAGCAAGCAAACCTGTCAGAATAAACGTTCAATTTGCGCGGCCACCCCATGCCCAATGAAAAGCGACCGGAAGTGACGGCCGACGCTGTACCATCACTTCGGCGCGCGGCAGGACGGGAAGGCGGAAGCTGCGCCATCATGCTCGTTTTCGCGTGCGTTCGCGTCGCGCGCTGTGCGAAGTAATTTTAAACGTGTGATTAGTTTTGCGCGCGGGGTAGAAAAAGATGTGGCCCATGCTTTGTGTATTACTCGTGCCCCACTTCAAAGCAAAGCGTTCGTACGCACTGGAAGATGGATCCACGAAGGCTGAAACGAGAAGTTGCAACGTGCCCGGTCGGTAGTACTGGCATGATGGAAACTTTCAGGCAAGTGGCCGTTTATTTGGTATTTGTTTTGTTCGCTTTAGAAATATCTCACTGTGATCTCGTAGCATAATTCATAATTCGCTAATGTAAGAGCAAGAGCAGCTGCACTCCTACTAGGGCAAGTTAACTACCTCGATCGCGTCCCGTGTGACTAATGTTTGTCAAATCTACATCGGGCGTGGTGCGCCTGCATAGTTACGCTTTGTTTCTCAGCGCTTGAACGTTCATTGATGTGATTCTCTTGTGCGTTCAGCGCGGCTGCTTGTAATACGGTCGTTCGCACTTCAGTTAAATGTGGTCGACCACTTTTGCGTCGCGTAGAAAAAGCACTGGCCTAGCCACCTTTCGAAGGAACCGGCGCGGTATGGGGCTCTTGCATTGCCCAGGGGGCGCTGCGAAAAAGGTGCTAAAAAGCGCCCTCTGCGCTAAAATTGGTCGTACCAAGCTCGGTCGTCTGCTTCGGAAAGCACGTTTACACTATGGACCCGCCACTTTCGGTTGTGTTGTTTCACGGCCTGCAGCGAATATCGGGCGCCGAAGATTTTTTCAGGGGTGGCACGCTGCGTAAAGGCAAGAAATTATGCAGTGCCGAATACGTGTACGCCGTTCAAGAATTGGGCGGCGAAGTTTTAGCACCGTGTCAATCGCAAGTGAAGCGAGTCGCGTACGAAGTGGAACTTCAGGTAAGGTTTGCACGCTAGCTGCTAGATTCAGGCGCACAAACGCGAGGAAATGCTTGCTATAAATGAATCCACAGCGGCGATAAGCAGACATCATGTGTACGGAACTGCTCGAGCACACGACGGTACGCGCCGCGATGTACGAACTGCTCGAGCGCACGATCGTACGCGCCGCGACGGCAGCGGTCTTTCGACATGCCGCGAAACGGCGGGCCTCCTGCAATCTTTGTTGACTGCACGCCGCTAAACAAGTAGTTATGCCTGCGTTGTAGTAGCGGCCATCTGTCCTTTTTAGTAACTGGTAATAATTGATGCAATGCATATGAGCTCGCACGTACGTGCGAATCGCGCTGCAGCGCGAGCTCGTACGCCGCTCGCTTGATGTAGGTTTTAATGACAGCGCTCGAACATCGATGTGCTGCAATCAATACTGCCTTGCTGCGTTGCCTCAACGTGCTGGCTTGAGATCAAGGATGAGCGCATTTAGCTCTCTTAACCTATGCTGCTCGTAGTGGAGTAGTGAATTGTCATCGAATGAGCCCGAACATTTGTGCTCATTTGCACACACCTGGTCACTTCACCACTTCGCATCGGTCGAATTGTTAATTGTCGCTGTGGCCGGGTCTCGAATCGTGAATTACCAGCCATGCCTGCTGCTATGTCGGTCTGCTGTCGGGACTGTAGGTGCAAAAGACCGAACATTAGAACGCAGATAATCAAGCAAGCTTCAAGACAGGCGAAGCAGTCAGCATGGCGCGAAGTTTCGCTTACTCAGCGCGACGAACTGCAGCTATGCAGCGCGCCCGATGCTCCACTTCGTGAGGCCTTGAAGGAAAACGGCAGAATATGATGTTGGGATTCAGGCCTTCTTGTTCATGGCAGCCCACGACGCAGAAGTAATGACGGTGACGCCTTCTCGAGGCTGGGCTAGGTCTCTCCGGATCGGCGCTACCGATTCCGTCTGCTCCCAACATTGCGTCCCACGGCACACGGAGAGCCCGTTTTCGTTAAACTATAGGCTGCGGCGAGCTCGCAGCGTGGTCGGCATGGTCTGCGAGAAGTGACGAGCCTTTTCGCACTCGCAACAGGGCAGAAAAAAGTGCGAATCGACGCAAAACTCGGCCGAGAAACGTGCTTCGCCACAGCCAGGGCTCAATACGACCCAAGCTGGTACGACCCAGATGTCGTTTCCCGCGCCGCCACCAGGCGCCGCTACTATACCTCAAACTCCAGCGCAAGACGCCCATTGGTTCTCCCTGATGCGGTCGCGTGCTGCTGTTGCTGCTTGCCGGACGCCTTCAGCATTTTTTCGGCTCGCTTTGTCTGTGCGTGTGCGCGTGCTCGCGCTCGGCTTGATTTGTGTGTGCGTGCGTGCGTGTGTGCGCTAAGCTTAGCTCGCTATGTGTGTGTGTGCGTGCGTGCGCTCGGCTCGCTGTGTGTGTGTGTGTGTGTGTGTGTGTGTGTGTGTGTGTGTGTGTGTGTGTGTGTGTGTGTGTGTGTGTGTGTGTGTGTGTGTGTGTGTGTGTGTGTGTGTGTGTGTGTGTGTGTGTGTGTGTGTGTGTGTGTGTGTGTGTGTGTGTGTGTGTGTGTGTGTGTGTGTGTGTGTGTGTGCGTGCGTGCGTGCGTGCGTGCGCGCGCGCTTTCAGTACATGCCGGTTTGTATGGGCCGGCGTGTTTGCGCATGTCTAGTGCGTACGTGTTTTGTGAGTGTGTTGTCTGTGGGTCGCTGTGTGTGCGTGCACGTGTTAGCGTGTCTGCCTGCATGCATGTATGTGTGCTTGTTTGTGTTCATCAATGTGCGCGTGCGCGCTTTTGTGTCTGCGCTTTGAGAGTGCGTATACTTGTGTGTGCGTGTGGGTGCGTTTTGTGTGCGGGCGTGTGTATTGCATGAGGCCGGTAGAGTTTTACTCGCAATAAAACTCCTCCGATTTGGTGCAGCGAATGTGCCCGCCTGAAAGCCGAGTTTGGTTTCAAGCCACCCTGGACAACTGCTGTATGAGGCGCCGTTTCTCGGGAGGACCAGTGGGAAGGCGCCAAGTATACGCTTCGTCCATTTTCCTCCCATGCACTGATAAATCAATAGCCTTGTTTTTTATTGTGAAAGGAACGGTACATCCAGAGCATAAATAAATGATTAAGAAATCTGGTAGTGTGTTTTAAAGACGTGGATTTCCCATTAGCCCACATTTCTTTTGATGCAGACAACCGCTGAAATTGTTAGCGGCAGGTTATTCGAGACGTTCTACGTATATAGCAATTGTCTTCAGGAGCTTTAATGAATTTTGAAAATTTGAAGTGTTGTGCTTTAGAGGTATCATATACAAGCTTTAGGTCTCCGAGTAATTTGCATGCCCTTCGAGAGCTGTCGCCTATAGCCCTATTGAAATTCGTAACTACAGTTTGGAGCACTGGGGAAGCTAGAAGGCTTGTCCTGGCTCTCGAGAAAGTGTTTAAGCTGGTGGTGTAGGTTGAGGAGTTTGGGGTTGGTAACACAAAGGATTTTTTATGCCTTAGCAGTAGGAGTGACACAGGATAAAAAAAAATGTATGTGTGTCAAGCACAGGAAGCTGCTCATATTGTAGAAGCATGTGTGTGTGTGTGTGTGTGCGCCCATGCATGCGTGCGTGTGTGTGAATTCTCTCCTCAAAAGGGAGTATGTGTGTAAGTGAGCTATTTCATTGCTGGTCTGTTTGCCGAGAATTGGCAAGAAAACACGATAATCAATTTAACTTGAAATAATAAACTTCAAAGCATACTGGCGTACTGGCGACAGCAGCATACAAGCATGCAGCTGTGTGACAATCTTAATGCATGACTACAACATCTGGAAGGAGGCTTGCTTCTTCAGTAAGCAGCACAAAGTCCATATTCTTGGCTTTTCTAGTTCAAACCAAAACGAGGCTCATTGCCAATGATCTTGTCTTTTGCTCTAACAGCATTTGTTTATCTTGTACTTAGAGCGTCGTTTCTCGCAGGTCATGCAGATGGTAGCAGCAATTTCACAATGCCCAGCCTTGGCGCCCCCCATCAAGAGCAAGCCACTTGCGTTCGCCTTCAGACAGATGGTTAATGTCTTCTTGAAAGCGGTTGAGAAGACAACATTGTAAGTAGATATAGTTGTGTAGTGTAATATAATAAGTCAAGTTATAATTTAAAACTCAGGCTCCTTGGCCGCCTAAGCTTGATATGATGTGCAGTTGTGTGTGGTTGTAAATATTGCCGATGGTACAGTGCATACTGCAGGTATGACTGCTGGTCCAAAGTATACATTTGCATTTTCTTGATGGTCTTTCATAATGAGGATTTTCTTTGTGCAAGAATATTCACAGAATGCCGGGGCATTGTAGCATCATATTCTTTATTGTGCATTCACTGCTAATTTCGTAAGACCTTCCTGCTACCAATTTATTTGCAGGAAAGGAATATTTGTTTACTCTCTGCAATGAGCTTGTTATTTGCTCATTGCATTACACTCTTCTACCTTTAATTTATTCCCATGTAATTATCAGAACCTTAAAATTTCAGCTGTTTTTATTTTGAATACAATATCAAAATCAAAATGCACCGGATTGCAATCTAGACTGCAAGGGATTTGAAGAAATTACAAGAAACCAGGACCTCTCGAGAGCGTTAAAAAACGTTTCCGCAGGTAATGTGCCTAATTGTACAGAGCTAGCTGCCCACGAAAATTGCAAGCATATTTCATTTCACATAGTTTTGCAGGATATAGCAGGCCTATCATAGTCTCTGAGCACAACCTTACCTCATTTGCATCATGAAAATGTCTCGTGCTGAATTTGGGACAAGTTTTGAAAAATGAATGTATCATAATTTTCAAACTACACAAAGTATTGGTTGAGGCTAGACAGTTTTCAAACAACTTGACCATGTTTAAATTAGCCATTACAGGACGGAAAAAAAAACATGCACAGGAGCACTCATTCAATGAAATGTGATGCTTGTGGTTATTTTCCACATGCAAAATGTACTTTTAAGCGAGAGAGGGCAGGTAGCCAATTTACAACCATTGTGACTCATGCGGGTAGTGGCAACACAGGATGAGAAATGGTTGTGTCTCTGAGGTTCATTGAATATGTGAAAACTCATACAGTACACCCCCCCACCCCCTATGAGGGGCAACCGTGCAATATGTTTTGGGCAAGAAAAACGATTGTTCTAGGAGACAAGAAATTTCAGGCTCTAGTTGAGAGGCTACAGAAAGAAGGACCATGTAAATAGTCACAGATTAACATAAACTGCATAGGAGTGGCATCGCAGTTTAGAGCATGAAGTGGGAGCATGAGGAAGGATCATAAGTTTAAATAAGGGAATACTACTTGTCAGTGCATTGCCAAGCTAACCCATTGAAAGAAGGGGGCGTGCTCTAAGAAAAATAGTTGATCACACATGCTAAATTTTCGAGGAAAGTATACCAAAATGCCCATTCTTACTAAATTAGTAAATAAGAAATACACGATAAATTTTAGGATGCAGAAAGTGTCTAATAAACTGCATTGTAGAGTTGGATATTGTTGGGCTGGATGCATGTATTTCAGGGCAAATGAGAATGCCAGTGGGGATTCCCTCATTTTCATTTTGTGTGCACACTCTGTACAACAGTTCTCTTTGTCTCCTAGTGTAATAATGTTGTGTAAAAACAGTCATTTTTTAATGCCTTGTGCATTTAACTCTTAATGTGCCATATCCCGTAAGCTTCTCACCTGCAGTACTTATAAAGTGTAATGCAGATATATTGCAGATTTCATAATGTCAATTTTGTATTAAGGTCACATACACACTCTTGGACAAATGTCTGTTGTTGAGAGATGTCATTGGTAGTCTTTCAACTTTATTCACTCTTATTTTCTGTGGTGAAAAGGCTACTGTAAATTTATGTTTTTGCTGCTGTATGTACCTTGTGTTCACAATGACATAGTGGTTTAGCATTCACAGTAACATGCAATTCCTTAATTTGCAAAATAGAAACTTCTCCTACCTTTCACTTGTCTTGCCCAGCTGCCTGAGCGGTGCATTCTGCCCAGTCACATTAATTATCATTTTTCCGCAAAGTACGTGTGTAATTGCACGGGCTGAATTCTCATGATTCCATTCTTATTTTGCTAATGCAGGATGCAAGATTCCAGCAATGCCATGCGCTGCATTTATTGGTCAAGATGCTCAGAGAATGGAGTCCCTGCACCTCGTGGTTAACCGTGAACATTTCTTTTTCTTTTGGAAAGCTAAAGGCCATTTGCTGCATCACTTGCATTTTTGCAGCTCAGATGTGTACTATATTTTTCTAATTTTGAATAAATATTGGCTGTTCAGTATAAAAAATGACGTACAGCGTGAAGGACAAGGACTGCGAGAGACACACTCCAGTGACTTTCAACAATATTTTATTGCGTTGCCACATCGTGTGTGTATACACAGAGGGGTCATGCGCAGAAAATGAAAGCCAGTCGTAAGGGGTGTTCTAACAGGAAGTCATTGTAAAAAGAACATGGTCACTTGAAAAAAAAAACATCACAATTTCTATCTGTTTAGATACAAAATTTCACTAGGGGTCAGCGTGATAGAGGGGCCACTAACGCACACACAACCCAGTTTTCTGGTGAAATCAGCTTCAATAATTTACCGGGTGAGCTGTGTCTCGCTGAAACTTCCGTATCTTAAAGAGGGGCATGCAGCCGCAGTCCCGGCAATGAATGCCTAAGTGGCCTTGAACAGTGTTATTGACGTTGTTATAGTGCCCTCTTAAACGATCATTTAGGCACCTGCCTATCTGTCCAATATATTTACTGCCTCAAAATGGGAATTTGGGAAACCACATTCGTTGCACACATCGCAAAACGTTTTCTGTGCCTGGCAGAGCAACAACTCTGACGTGATTGAGGCGCGTTTACACACTTACAGAGCCTTGCCAGCTTTTCCGGGGCTGAGAAAAGGACTGCGATTTCTGTAGGTTCCCTAATCTTTTTAAGCCTATGGGAGACATCATGAACATACGGTAGCACTGTAAACCTGTGTCTTTCAACCGGCTGGTTCCTTGACCGAGTGCGCTCATCATGTTTTGTGCACTTCAGAAGCTGTTCCGCTATGCCTGAAATTAAGGCCAAAGGGTAGCCAACCCAAGAAAGGCAATCAGCCTGTGCAGCAACGCTATGATGCATCTCGTGTGAGCAAGATTTATTGAGGCTGTTAAGGAGGCAAAGCTTTACAATATCTCATTTGACTTTGTTGGACAGACTGGCAGGCGCCTAAACAATCATTTAGGAGAGCACGATAACAACGTCCATAACACTATTCAAGGCCACTTCGGCATCCATTGCTGGGACTGCGGCTGCGTGCCCCTCTTTGAAGGTACGGAAGCTTTAGCGAGACACAGGTCATCCGGGAAACTATAGAAGCAGATTTCACTAGAAAACTGGTTAGTGTGTGCGTTAGCGACCCCTCTATCGTGCTGACTCCTAGTGAAGTCTTGTATCTCAACAGATAGAAATTCTAATGTTTATTTTTTTCAAAGGGCGATGTTCTTAGTACAGTCACTTGCTGTTAGACACCCCTTGTGACTCATATTCTGCGCATGCCCGCTTTTGTACAAATACACATGATGTGGCAACATAATTAAATATTGTTGGAAGTCAGCGCAGTCTGTCATCTCTCGCAGTTCTTGTCATTCAAGCTGTACGTAATTTTATCTCATTAATTGCAAACTATCCCAAGAAACTACCCTTGTTCAGTATAATTATAATGTTTGATACGACCATTTGCTGGCAAATGTTAACAGTGTGATATTTAACTTGAACTTTTGCATGACTGCCTATGCCTGTGTTCTTCTAGTAACCAGAGTATGGCTAATTTATTAAACCATATTTGCTAATTTGCATGCTCACATGCTATAGCATGCCTTAATCTTGAATTACTGCATCTAAGTGCAAATAATTTATAAATTTACTATGTATTTTAAAACGCTGTCCACATTTTGTGCTCAGCAAAATCGTTTAATCAACAGTGGTTTGTTTTTATCAGGCCTCCTACTGCACTTTGCACCCAGGCACTAGTAGATGTGGAATATGCACTCTTTTGATTTATAGTAAGAAAAGAACCTATTTTCAAACTACATATTGTATATGTACCAGTGCTTTAGAGTTACAAAACAAAAATTTATAGAAACTGGTATTGTAGTTAGAAAAACCACTACACAGCACCTTTAGCCCAGAGAACTCTCGTTTCACAAAAGAGGACAAACTATGTAGGCACTAAAAAATTCTACGTATTTTTTGTGCTCAAGTAATCTTGTTGGAAATAGAAAATTAGCAATAAGGCTTCTGGCATAAACCTCACTTAAAGCATGTCTATGCTTGGAAAGTATTGTTTCAGTCTGAAAAATGTTGGCCAGTTATGCTTTACATAGACTTTCCAAACTTTTCATAATGCTTTGCGATTACATTAGTGTACAAAATAACACGTGCCTTTCTTGTGCGTTTGCTCTGCATTTCAATTGCTTCCCTAATTCACCTTTGCAATATGCCTTTTTTTAAGGCATCAAAACTTGAATTTTCGTTCACTGGAGCCTAATACTAAAAATTTATTCCTTTATGTGGCCCAAAACACTGCGAATCAACCCAGGCTCTTTCAGTGCCTCTATACATAGTTTCTTCTCTAATAACAGATTTGATCAATACATATATTTTAGGTACCTTTGTGGGGAATGTACATGTTCTTGTACTTACCGATTTGTTTGGTGATTGTGCATGTTTATATTTCATGTGATTTATGTATATGTTGTACTCTGTATTGCAGCATGCAATAAATATATTTGCGTTTTCTTGAAAATGCAGCATATATCTTACCAGTCTGTGTTGCATGTTATTTGGATATGGAAATCGTGATAACCTTGGTGTTGATATACATGCTCAAAAGTTTCAAGTTTGCTAGGTTGTATTTGTGCAGCGAAGACAGGTTTTCCAATATACACCATGAATTACTAATATGTAATGTGATCCACACGTATAGGTGTTGTGTATGCCCATCGAAGCTTCAAGGCCGGCTGTTCGACAGTGCGTTTGGCAGCCGAACTTGAACCTTCTGGCACACGCAATAGTTGCGCGAAGATCGCTGTACATAGTAGTAATTGAAGGCGTGTACTGCCGAATCTGCCTTCCATACACGCTAGAAATAAAAGGGTGTACACCCTTCCAACACCCACACAGATGGGTGTTAATTTGGACGAGCACCGTTACACCCTAAATTTATTTTGCTGGACACCCTTCCTTTAGGGTGCTATAGTGGCACCCCAACTGTAGGGTGTAGACAACAGCACCCTTAGGGTGTTCGTCTGGCGACAAACTGATTTACACCCTTAAGGGTGTTAAATTGTTTAGTGTGTACGTGGGAAGGCCCTCAAATTCGAACCGCTGGAGGACACCTCATCACGCCGTCTGGAGTCTGCACGGCAAGAATTACCGTTCATGACCGGACTTACCCTGCCACCTTTGTTATCCTCCAACAGTGTTCACGAGACGTCATTCTCGGCATGGACTTCCTGAACCAACACAACGCAATCATCGACCTGAAGTCGAAGTCAATAACGCTGTCGGAAGATCAAGCGATACCGCCGGAGAGCCCTCGTAGTCACCACGCCTTGAGGGTGCTCGAAGATCAAGTGAGCATCCCGCCTCGCTCCAGCATTGTCATTTCGGTGGGCTCCGAAACACCCGTTGAAGTAGAAGGCGTCATCGAAGGCGACCAACGTCTACTGCTCGACCGTGAAATTTGCGTCGCAAGAGAGATCGCTCGACTGCACGGAGGAAACACGAAGGTGTTGCTGACAAACTTCAGCCAGGAGTTCAAGCACATCAAAGAGGGCACGACGATCGCATACATCGAGGAATTTCAGGAAACCAGAGATGCGTTTGTCCTCTCGGATTCTGTTGCATCTACCCCGACGACCGTAGTTCCCGAGCCAGACTTCGACATAAATCCAAGCCTCCCCGTGATTAAGAAGCAACAGCTCAGAAATCTGCTTCGACGATACAAAGACTGCTTTTCGACGTCATCGAGGATTCGACAAACCCCAGTCGCAAAGCATCGCATAATAACCGAAGAGTGCGCTTGACCACTCCGCCAGAGCCCTTACAGAGTTTCGACGCGAGAACGCGAAGCTATAAGACACCAAGTCGACGAAATGCTGCGCGACGACATCATCCAGCCGTCGAAAAGCCCGTGGGCCTCTCCAGTAGTTTTAGTTAAGAAAAAGGACGGAACCCTACGTTTCTGCGTCGATTATCGTCGAGTGAACAAAATCACGAAGAAAGACGTATACCCCCTTCCACGGATAGACGACGCATTGGATCGGCTCTGCAATGCTAAATACTTCTCATCGATGGACCTCAAGTCTGGCTACTGGCAAATAGAGGTCGACGAAAGGGATCGCGAAAAGACCGCCTTCATCACGCCAGACGGCCTCTATGAGTTCAAGGTTATGCCATTCGGACTGTGTTCGGCGCCTGCAACGTTCCAGCGCGTCATGGACACAGTATTAGCAGGACTGAAGTGGCAGACCTGTCTCGTTTACTTGGATGACGTCGTCGTCTTCGCCGGGAATTTCGACGATCACCTCAAGCGGCTTGCGACAGTACTAGAAGCCATCAAGTCGTCAGGGCTTACTCTGAAGCCGGAAAAATGCCGCTTCGCTTGCGATGAGCTTCTGTTCCTAGGCCACGTAATCAGCAAATCTGGTGTCCGTCCAGACCCGCAAAAGACAGCTGCAATCGCACAGTTCCCGCAACCCATCAACAAGAAGGCAGTGGGTAGGTTCCTTGGCATGTGTGCCTACTATAGGCGCTTTGTCAAGGACTTTTCACGCATCGCGGAGCCGCTAACACATCTAACGAAATTTGATGTCGAATTAAAGTGGGAAACACCGCAGGCCGACGCATTTGAAGAACTCAAACGACGCATGCAGTCGCCGCCGGTACCTGCGCACTTCGACGAGTACGCCGATACAGAAATCCATACTGACGCCAGTAGCCTAGGCCTCGGTGCCGTTCTAGTCCAGAGGAGAAACGGAGTCGAACAGGTGATAGCTTACGCTAGCCGGTCGCTGTCAAAAGCGGAAGGCAACTATTCTATGACCGAAAAGGAATGCCTCGCCATCGTTTGGGCTACAGCTAAATTTCGCCCTTATTTCTATGGCAGGCCATTCAAAGTCGTCAGTGACCATCACGCGTTGTGTTGGCTAGCGAATATAAAGGATCCTTCAGGACGACTCGCGCGGTGCATCCTCAGAATACAAGAATACGACATCACTGTCACCTACAAGTCCGGACGAAAACACTCCGATGCCGATTGCCTATCACGCGCCCCTATTGACCCGCCGCCGCAAGACGACGAGAATGACGACGCCTTCCTCGGAATGATAAGTGCGGAAAACTTCGCTGCACAGCAACGGGCAGACGCGGAGCTAAAAGGCCTCGTCGAATATTTGGAAGGGCACACCGACGTTGTCCCCAGGGCACTTAAGCGCGGATTATCTTCCTTCACGCTTCAAAACAATCTACTCGTGAAGAAGAACTTCTCCCCAGTCCGCGCTAACTACCTTCTTGTTGTCCCGTCAGGACTTCGTCCAGAAGTATTGCATGCCCTACATGACGATCCGACCGCTGGACACCTAGGATTTTCCCGGACACTATCAAGGATACAAGAAAAGTATTATTGGCCGCACCTGACCACCGACGTCGCCCGTTATGTCAAAACATGCCGAGACTGTCAGCGACGCAAGACACCGCCGACAAGGCCAGCCTGATTACTACAGCCAATCGAGCCTCCTTGCCGACCATTCCAGCAGATCGGGATGGACTTGTTGGGACCCTTTCCGACGTCAACAACCGGAAATAAGTGGATAGTCGTGGCGACGGACTACCTCACCCGCTTCGCTGAAACTAAAGCACTGCCGAAAGGTAGCGCAGCCGAAGTGGCGAAATTCTTTGTCGAAAACATCCTGCTGCGACATGGTGCCCCAGAAGTCCTCATCACCGACAGAGGAACGGCCTTTACAGCGGAGCTCACCCAAGCCATTCTGAACTACAGTCAGACAAGGCACAGGAGGACAACGGCCTACCACCCGCAGACGAATGGTCTTACGGAGCGGCTGAATAAGACCCTCGCCGACATGCTAGCGATGTACGTTGACGTCGAACACAAGACGTGGGATGCCGTCCTGCCGTACGTAACATTCGCTTACAACACGGCGGTGCAAGAAACAACACAGATCCCGCCGTTTAAGCTGGTTTACGGCAGGAATCCGACGACTACGCTCGACGCCATGCTGCCCCACGTCACTGACGAGGAAAATCTCGACGTCGCTAGCTATCTCCAGTGCGCCGAAGAAGCCCGACAGCTCGCCCGCCTGCGGATCAAGAACCAGCAGAGGATTGACAGCCGACACTACAACCTCCGACGACGCTTCGTGGAGTACCAGCCCGGCGACCGTGTTTGGGTATGGAACCCGATACGCCGGCGAGGACTCAGTGAGAAGCTACTGCGACGCTTTTTCGGACCCTACAAAGTCATCCGATGTATTGGTGCACTAGACTATGAGGTCGTGCCAGACGGCATTTCACACTCACAGCGGCGCCGCGCACGATCTGAAGTGGTCCACGTGGTGCGCCTTAAACCATTTTACGGACGCTGACGAACTTCCTTATTTTGTTGCTTTCTTTGCTACGAGTGCTTTTTTTTGTTACTTTCGCTTGTTTAAAGCATCGGGTCAATGCTTTTTAAGAGGGGGGTAATGACACGTGTACTTATCTTCATCGGGCGACCAAGTTTCGCCGCCTAACAAATGTCGCACAGCGCGGGACGCGCCTGCATGTATCCGAAGTTTCTGGAAAGTTATCGATGCTTCTATCCGCTGTCTGTTGTCCCCGAACCTTCTGTTAACTGATTTCATCGTGTGACGCGAATGGTGTAGAACTTTGTGGAAGGCACGCGGGTCCCAACGATTAGTCTGGAACATTCGATAACTGCTGTATAAAAGCCTACGCGCTGGACCCGCTGATCAGATTTTCGACGATCGCGACCGTGTTCGCCGCTATCGTTGTGCTACAAGTGTAGCCTGTTTTGTGGGCACAGGTTCGCCCAATAAAAGTTAGTTTTGTCTATCACATTATTGCTACTGTGTTCTTAACGTCACCCACCACGTGACAGTATGAACCACTTAAAGGGAAACTCCGGCGATTTTTCGATATCCACTGATCCTAATAAAATTTTGAATAATGTTCTCCTTTGCACTCTGATCACCTTTGCCGTATTATATGGCAGCAACTCATTTACATTCTCTGAAAATGAATGTTAAAGATTGGTTGTGTTCCCGACTCTCGACTTTCTACTGGCCACCCTGTGTATGGGACGTCAGAGACCACACTGCCCCTGCCGCCGCAATCGTCGCTTAAATCACCGCTGTCTAGTTCGCAAACTCTGTAAAAGATCCCTGTGTCGTCAGGAGACACCATGAGCTTCGCTTCCTTGAGGTTAGCGCCACATGTACTGTGTATATATAATATGGTAGTGTAGGATCTGACGTCATCGACTCATCTTGACGTCCCACAAATCAGCTACCGGTTTCGGTTTTGGAATCTCGTTTATTGATTATTTAAAATAATTGATGAATTTCTAAGCCCTATAAATCAGGCTACCGGGGACAGGTCTGCCAATGCTATTTGAAAATGAGAATGTCCTAATATGGCTAAAAAAAACTCCCGAGTTGCCCTTTAACGTTCTCGCCTGAATAATCCTGTTTTAATATTGTACTAATATAGTTAATGGTGGACAACGGCAGTTTAGATTCTGTGCTTACTTTTAGATTGAAAGATTGCAAATAGAGCACGATTCAGAGTAACAAAAATAACATACATTTCCCAGCACGAAAAGCCACTTAATCTACCTTATCCTTACATATTTTTGGCTGTCGGCACTCCTGATAGAAAATTAAATTCTTCGCCGCATTTTGTTACCACGCCTATAAGAATTACCCGGGCTTTATAGAGGTCAAATACTACTCTTCGGCCCTTGATCTACCTAAAAGCCGAAAGTCATCTACCTCGAAACGGAAGCTATTTGTTCAGATTCACGAGAGCGAGCTCAACCATTCAGAGGTATACAGTGGACCTGAACGTCACATTTATTCCAATTGATTTTTGGACATCATTTACCGCTACGCTTGCCAATGCACTCCTACTGAGTGCATTTAGTGATGCCTCAGAACCGGCAGTGTTTCAACCCAGTAAAATCGGCTTTGTAGAGAATAAGAAAGTAATTTTGTGAACACAATATGAAGACTGTGATTGACCATTATCTTGTGAAGCACAGTTACAATGTGAAGACTGGCAATGTAAACGCAACAGTTTCTTCTTCGTGATCATGGAGCCTATGCATCATACAGGGATTTTCGTCCGCCCACATGTAGCTTTTTGATAATGAGCTGCGTTCTAGAAGGCCATTTTTGAAGCAACTTTCCTAGCTTCGAAGTCGCTAAAATGTCCCCAGTTTATTCAAGTCGCCAAAAAAGTCACCGGTCGGTAAATAGGAAATTTGGCCACTAGACCGGCAAGAAAATTGCAATATCTATCGGCAAGATAGCCTAAACGGCAACAATGATTTGAGACCATTCAATTATAAAAAAACAAAGCGCATTGTGTGTTCTCATAGATGGTTAGGTTAGATGACCCCAAGAAACACAAGATGATGGAAGCAGCGTGAGATGAAACTTGCTTTCAACCCTCCGACGTCAAGCTTCCTGAGCAATGCAGGAGTGCGAGGCGCGTGGCGCAGATGGCTCGCACCGCGAAGAACCGTACTCTGCTTAGTTCGGTTGGCCAAGCGCAGTCTGCATGGTCCGAAGAGAATCCTCGCTGACAGAGCAGGGAACACGTTTTAAATAAAACACATGCTTTCGGGCCTCCTATTCTGAAGAACAACTTGGTCTCTGTGTTTTTTTTTTGTCAGATTTTTCCATGGGCAGCTGGCAATCACCGCTTTAGATAGTTGGGTCATGGGGAATGGCATACTTTGCCCCTCCACTTCTGGCGGTAGTGGGGCAGCCCTCCCCCCCTCCTGCCTCCCGCTAGGTACGCCCATGCTTTCAATGTTGTTTTGGAGGACATTCCTTTTAAGGCTTTTCCTGCTGTTGATTGGAAGATTATTCGTCTGCTATGTTCTGCTCTTGTCTATTCGATGTGTCCATAAAAAGGCATTGCACGCAACTCCCGTGGGGTCGCTTTCATAGCGCGGCAGGGGCAAGACACAATGGGTGCCTAAACGCCTCTGAATTGCACACAACAGCATGCCCACGAAAAAGTGGAACGCGGCGACGCTACACAAAACACCGCAAAGACGTCTGGATGAGGAGACCTGGAGGATCGCGAGTGGTTCTTTAGAAATGCCACGTCTTGCCGACAGGCGCTATTTACTACACCGGCCTAAAGATCGCTCTGCAGCGGCCCAGAATGCGGAGGCACGCAATCAAGTGCGCTTCACAGCGGTGCATCGACCGTATCTTTATACAACCCTGTAATCACTCTTCATCCAAAAGGAGCTGCTGCCGAAACACTCGCACGCTGAAGCCGGGCAACTATGAGGCGATGTTCACCGGGGACGAGAGACGGATCTGCGAGGTGGTTGCACGAAAGCGGATTCCTGAAGCGCAGAACGACGTGAGAAGCACCCCTCGCTGTTCTGCATTGAGTTCTACTGTTGCAATTTTATAGCGGTGGCACGCGGGCCCTTATCCTGTTGACATCACATGGCAAGAAGTTTGTCCACCGATGAAAAGCCTACTGCGGGAACTTCTTGGCACTCTAATTTTCCTGATAGGCCGAATGAAACTGCTCGCAGTGCCTTAAAGAGCCGCCTAGAATGCATTAGACGCAAGTCGCTACAATGACATGTATTTTATTGTTCACTAGTACAGAACGTCCTTCAGTTAGCTTGAACTTATACCTAGACGAAAAAGAAACGTAGCCCACAACAGATTGCCGTTTTCCTAGACTGCTGAAAATTTTTTTTATGTTCGCACTTTGGAAGCTCATATGAGTTATGATTATTCATATCTTGTTCTGGAAGCGCAAATACTGTAAGTGTGCCTGTAAATTATAACATGGGGAACACGGAATAAACTAGGTGTCATACTCTTGCCGAACCCACCATTTCTTAGGATGCTGCAATTGCAGGTAGAGCACAATGCAGTTATCACACATTAGTTAAGTCAAAGATTTCTCTGAATCGGAAGGTAGAAAGAAAAATTAGTCAAAACGAAACAGGTAAACGTAAAAGCCGTGAGAGAAAAAGCGGTTCAATTGGGCCTGCCTATTGCGAAGAAGTATGTGCCTTTTCCACAACAAATAAAGATAGCTTAGAAACCAGGAAGGAAACCTTAACTAAATGAATCTAAGTGGTCGCAAAAGAGAAGCCGAAGGTTAGGTACCAAGACGCCAAACAGGCGAGCTCTCTCTCAAGTAACAAATTGCCTCATAAATGAAAACAGAAGATGAAACTTTCTAACTGCCGAAATCAAACCAAACTCGCTGAATTGTCAAAACTCGTGTACAAGAAGCAAATAAGTGACTTTCGAAATCTGAACATTGACCACACAACTAGCAAGCGAGGTGAAGCCACCCCCTTTTTTTTCAAATCTGACCAAGTTTTCCGAAACTGTCATCCAGCTGATCTCGGGTCTGTTTCGTGTAAATTGTACCTAGGCAAAAAAAAAACAATCATAGTCTCCTTTTTCTACCATTCACCAGCGTCCTCACCCGATAACCTTTTACTTCTTGCTGCTTATATCCACACGCACAGTTTCCATGCATCCACTTTAATTCTAATAGTATACTTTAACACACCAGATATTCACTGGCCCTCACTGTAGCATCGCCGTTCTTTAGGGAGCGAACTAATTAACTTTTCTTTATCTTTTGGGCTTACAGAAGCAATTGATGGCGCAACAAGAAGAACGCACGTATTGGCCTGGTGTTCATTAGTTCAAACGTTATTGATAAGCTGTCCAAGTGTGAACTTACATACGGTATCTCAGATCACAAGGCGCTATTTATATTGCTAAATTGCACAGTCTGTACATCACGTGCCAAAACTCAATTGTTTTAGGACTTTAATTCCTCTCATGACGCATCTATTCTAGAAGTTGTACAAGAAGGTTTCGAATCATTTCGCACACTCAGTAATGATTGGGACGTCAATACACTACTTCGTCAATTTTAAAACATTACGAAGCTGCGTATTCAACGCTTTGTTTCGTTAAAAAGTAAGCAAGAAAATCGTGCCATCCCATGGATGACTAGAGAAATTTTGCATTGATCCCGAACGTTAGAACACTGAGACGTTCTAAACGCAGTAATGACCCTGATTCCATTACTGGATTCACATCTGCCTGAGAGGAATAAAATTTGAAAATGGATATGGCCAAAGATTTTTCTTTCATGTCGACTTGCCAGGATTGCTAAGAAATAATCCTAGGAAATTATGAATAAAACCGCTACAGACACCGAATGAAGGGAGGCGACGACACAGGAGACGACACATACAAACAACCGCCCGATGTCGTCTCCCTCCATCCTGTGCCTGTAGCAGTTTTATTCACGCCTCACGAAATGGCCTACAACTTTACCTCGCTAAATTCTAGGAAGCTCCGGCGTTCCGTGACGCCTGCTACTGATTCTTTACCATCATTTCCTGTCAGCGACCTATTTCTGGCATCTGACAGTTGCTCAATTGTTGACTGTACTTTCCTTAATTTTCTAAAAGCCTTCAGCACCATTTCTCACCGTTTGCTTTTCCTAAACCTAAGTATGCTAAATATTGACTCGAATTTATTGCAGCGGAATAAATGGTTCTTGTGTAACAGAACCCAGCATGTAACTGCTAGCGGCCATACCTCGCGGAATTGTTCTCTCACATCTGGTATACCACTGTGATGTGTCAAGTGCGCTAGTGCCGTGATCGGAGTGGGTCAGCCATGAGAAGGCGACGATGTGACGATGCAGCGGTGGCACGAGCGCGTTGAAGAAATAATTCGAAAAGCAACAACAAGAAGCGAGAGACAGGGGGAAGAAGAAGTCGGGGAGACGTTGATTGGACCAGGGCGACATTCCAGGGGCGTGTCACCGCGTTCTCATGATTGCACGCAGGAAGATGCCGAGCGATGTCAGGAAAATGAAGTCCATGCACCGGGAGCAGAGTGAAGCCATTTGACTTGGTTTCCGGCGTCGAGACCTCTACCGTGCCAAGGCCGCCTGCCCTTATCAACGTCGTAACCGGACTTATGTGGCATCACTGTATCCCGGGGGTTCACCTGAGGGTGGCTAGCATTTTTCTTCAGCAGTGCCTGTCTTCAGCAACGCTGCTATGTTCCGAGGGTTGCCTCCATCGCCACCTCGTGTTCATCTCGCAACTCTACTGCCGACCATGAAACTGTAGGCCCTTTTTGACTTTGGCACTTTCTTTGAGACCTTAATTCTTTTTTGTGCGCGCATGTTAGTTTGATTAGTTTGTAGAGTTTCTGTTCCTCTTTTTGCTGGGTCTTCTTTAACGAATGGTTTGCAGTGTCAATTCATGGCTGTGGCAGTACCTCAGCCAGAATTAATTAATTGAAAGAACCTCATCAGAAATGGCTTGCGCGGCCGGACGAAGCCGTTCGTTGTTTTATATTTGGAAAAGAAACACACGAAAATTAGTTTGACGGACTTAGTTACCGTGGCCCAGCGGTTAGGTTTACATGGGGAAGACTTAGACAACTTGGTTCAAGAGCGATGGTAAATAATATGCGAGAAAGCTCAGAAGGAGCGCGAGAAGTGAGTGGTTGAACAGGCAGCTGAGAAAGCTCGTCTGGAAGAAGAGCTTTGCAAATAACGCCTTCGCATCAAATCAGTCACGGTTGCTTGCTCCGAAAGGACAAGTTCCATTGTTGGGGATGCAATACAGCAGTGAAAAGGTGAGTGGAAAGCTCTCTCCAATAAGCGTCAAACCATGGCGAGAGAAAGTGTCCCATGCAAATACAACTTGTAATGATGTCATCGTAGGCAAAGATACTGATTTTTTCAATAAATATAGTTGCTGACGAAGCAAGAAGCATATTGCCTCCGCATCTCACCCTGTGTTACACGAGCCCAGCGCATGTGATGACCGGCTTGTGCATAATCCCGAGCTACCGTGCATAAGCCTGATTGAGAAAACGAAAGTTAGAACTCGGCATCTCCTAGAAGCTAAAAATAGTACGTCGGTGGATTTTGCACCATGGTCAATCTAAACCGGAAGATATCAGGGCTCCTTAGGAACCATGTTTCGTTTCCAAAAAAAGTTTTGAGGTGCCTTCGATGCGTTCCTCGAATCCGACAAAACCCACTGCTTGTAAGGTTACGCGCACTTGGGAAGGTTCAGGCCTGTGTGCTAAATCAACTCATGGCTTTAAGGACTCAGAAGCTCCTTTGTGTTCTCGTGCGCTCGTGTGTGGTTCGACCACTGGCAGTGATGCTGCAACAACACATCACAACGTTTATTACCATAGAACGAAGGCAGTTACTTGGTCGATGTCATGAACAGACACGACTATAGCTTTACCTATAACGTCTTTGTCAAGCCTACAGTCGACAACAGTAGAGGACTAATTTTATACAAATATAAAGACAATAATTCCTGGAGTGATATGATCGTGGATTGGCCAGTGTACTCTGACGGAGATGATTGATGTCTAGTTCGGTTGATGTGGGAACGGATCCCTTAAAGAAGCTATAATGCTGCACCTATGGTTTCTGTCGGACTTTTGATCTCCGGCACGGCGACACATAGACTTGGCTATGTTTACTCCAATGCAGTGTGTGGTGATAGTCTATCGCGCACTTAGCGGTGGTTTTTCTCCATTTAAAAGAACTTCTTAAAAATGGGGCTTACGTGATGTGTCAAGTGCGTGAGTGCCGTGATCAGAGTGCGTCAGCCATGCCAAGTTGACGGTGAGACGCTGCGGCGGTGGCACAAGCACACCGAAGAAATATTTCGAACAGCACCAACCAGTGGCAGAAAAGAGGAAGAAGAAGTCGGGGAGACGTGGAATAAACCTGCGTGGCGGAAGGAGTTTGCCAGTGCTCCAGGCACACGAATGAAGTCGTTGGGCCTCAGGCCCGTGCTTCGTGTCTTCTACGGGACCAGGGCGACCTTCTACGGGCGTGTCACCGCATTCTCATGAACCGCGTTTTCATGATCAAACGCAACAAGATGCCGATCGACGTCAGGAACATGTAGTCCATGCACCTGGAGCAGAGGTGAAGCCGTCTGACTTGGCGTCTGGCATGGAGACCAATACCGCGCCAAGGCCACCTGCCCTTGTTCTCAACGTCCCAACCGGACTTATGCTGCATCACTGGATCCCGAGTGTTCGCCTGAGGGTGACCGGCATTTTTCTTCAAGTGTGCCGCTCTTTAGCACCGTTTCTATGCTCCGAGGGCTGCCTCTGTCGTCACCTCGTGTTCGTGTGGTAACTGCACTGCAGACCATGAAACTATGGGACCTTTCTAACTTCGACACTTTCTTTGATACTTGAATTCTTTTTGCGTGTGTGTGTGTGTGTGTGTTTAATTAATTTGTAGAGTTTCTGGTCCTCTTTTTGCTTTATCATCTTTAACGAATAGCTTGCAGTGTGATAGTGAACGATTTCGTCACTTCATGGCTGTGGCAGTGCCTCAGACAGGATAAATTAATTGAAACAACCTCATCGCAACCGCAACGCTCCGTCCTCGGACCCCTCTTGTTCTTTATTTACATTAACCGCCTTCCCACTTGCACTACATCAACAATCAGGCTGTTCGCCAATTATCGTGTCGTCTACCGCGTAATAACTAACTGTCATGATTCTTCTCAACTTCGATACGACCTTGACAACGACCTTCTCGATCTTGACTTCTTGGTTTTAACTCTGGTCCTTGAAATGTAATGTTAAGAAATGCAGAATAATGAGGATTTCCCGAATAACTGCTCACTGCACTATCAGTTGTCATATGTCAAAAGTGACCAATACCTAGGTGTCCACATAGATAACAATTTATATGGAATACTCACATTAATAACGTGATTAATAATGCGAATCACACTCTCAATGTTTGCGACGTAACTTTGCTTTGGCTCCTGTTTCCGTAAAACGTCTTTATATAACTTTAGTCAGGTCGAAGCTCGAGTACGCTTCTTCGAAGAATCTGGGCTCATCACTGCTGTACACTTGTAAACGCACCAGAAGCCATTCAAAATCGTTCAGCTTGGTTCATTGTTGCTAAATATTCTCGGAACGCCAGTATTACTTCAATAAATATTTTTCTAGACCTGCCTAACCTTTCTATCAGAAGGAAGCAGGCCCGCCTATGTTTCTTTGATAAAGACTTCTTCACCAATCCTGAAATGAGACGCACGTTGTTCTCACTTCCTTGTTACCTTTCATCCAGCGTCAACCATAACTTCAAAGTTCAAGTGCCGTTCTGCCAGACCAACATATATTTCCACTCCTACGAGCCGGAAACATGTTCCGAATGGAATCAGCTCACCGCCTCCATCGCCAGCAATCTTCAGCAGGCATTACTCAAGACTGCCATTTTGAACTTTTAACACAACTCCTCTCTGACGCCGCAGTGGCATTGAGAGTATTTAAATAAGTAAATAAATAAATAAATAAATAAATAAATATAATACTAAATAAATAAACAAGTAAATGATGGAAATTTAACAGATCCTACGCGCACTTCCAATGCGTTCAATGAATATTTCCATTCTGTGTACCCAAACGATTCTCATATCTGCCCTGCTTTTGATGATTCAGATTTTTCTATTTCAGACATTACAGTTAATGTTAATGGCGCCCTTAGTTTGAATTTAAATATAGACACAAGAAAATCTAGTGGCTCTGATGGTATTTCGAACTCGTTTTACGTAGCTATTCACATTGGGCATGACGCTGTCTTGAAATTATATTCAGCAAGTCTCTAGAAACAGGAATCGTTCCTTCATCGTGGAAACTTGCAAGAGTAATAACCTTGTATAAAACAAGCAACAAGACAGACGTAATGAATTAAAGACCAGTTCGTTTAACTTCCCGCTCCTGTAAAATGCTTTTACAAACATAAAATAGATTTTCTTGAATCGAACAAAACATTCAAACTAATATTCAGCACGACTTTAGACATGGTTTCCATACCATTGCGCAGTTAACCGACTTCATCCATGACATTACTTATCCGTTAGAGCTCGCTAAACAAATTGACCCTATCTTCAATGATTTTTCTACAGCTTTCGATTCGTTACCTCATCTCATCTGTAGCAAAAATTAAATGTCGTACTAAACAATTGCCGTCTGGTCGATTGCATTGCTACTTTCCTTTATAACCCCTTCCAATACGTCGACTTTAGTCCTGCAAGGTCATCCAATCTTGAAGTAGGCTCTGGGGTTCCTGAAAGATCAGTCCTGGGTGCTTTATTGTTTTTAATTTATGTCAATGACCTCCCATAAATGTCCTCTAGCAATCGTCCTTGTGCCGACAATTGCATGTTATAACACGTTATTGACTCTGCGACTACTTATAAGCGATTGAACGATTCCTTTGTCGCTTTCGGTGCTTGGTGAGAAAAATGATAAATGTAGTACAATTTAAAAAGAATGGTTGTTTTTTTCTTCGCGAGAAAAGTGGCATCTGTAATTGCGACATATACCGTAAATGGATTATCTTTTACCGAGTTTCCCAATATAGATACCTTGGCATAACATTTACTCACAATCTCTCATGGACGCCACACACTGAGCAAACATGCTCAATGGCTCTAAAACAACTTGGATACCTATGCTGTACTATGCATTAGCTCCGAAGGCAATTAAACTCTTAACGTTTGAAATTCTTGTTCGCCCCGTTATCGATTATGCCGCCACAGTGTGGTCACTTCAAAACCAAAATAACATAATCGAACAAGAAGCAGTCCAGAAAAACGCAGTCCGCTTCATTTTCCACCACTATGACCGCTATTTTTCACCCTCATCTGCCGTCCCTACTCTGAAACGAACATTACTTTCAGTACGTCGTGATGTGGAATCATTGATATTTTTGCACAAAATTAATAATATGTCATATCATACTTAGAACATAGCTTGTATACCTTTGGCCAAGCCTCTTTGCATGTGCAACTTCCAGTAGCTTAATCATCATTCTTTCTATGCCCATGCAAATACTTTCAAGTACGGTTTCTTTCTCCGCACAATAGAAGTGTGGAATTCCTGACGTGGCTGCTTTCGTTCACTCCCGACAAGCAAATTTGAAAGTGCTCTCTGGGAACACCAGTATGGATAACTGCTTAAATTAGGTTTAGTTTATGCTTTATGTGTATGGATTTCACTCTTTCCCTGCTTTTAGAACAGAAGAAAACAATTTTTCAATTCTTCGACTGTCGTACAAATACAGCCGCAAATGTTGTGAGAGTCGATGTTATCTAACTTTCTGTTTTGGTTAACGCCTGTATTATCCTGCTCCTGCAATAGGCATCCTATGGGGCTGCAGTATGTACACCTAAATAAATAAATAAATTAATAAATTAAAACAATGAGAAAGCGGTAAAAATTGGAAGCATCATGAAATTCTTAAGAAGGAAACAGGTAATTGGAAATAACACGATGTAGGCAGTGAATACAAGCAATGCAATGTCGTCAAGAACTTCGATTACCTAATAAAGCTAGCGCACAATGTCTATAATGAACTGTACTATAGTGAACTTGAATGGGGGAACTGTAGCCACCTAATCTTGATTGGGCGTGTTCGGAGCTCGGACACGTTCCTTTACTGACCATCTGAGCCACCAAAAGAATCGTTCTCAGAATTAGTAAAGTTCTTAAAATATAGATTGGCTGTACCCGTTGAAGGGCAGAGCAGTGAAAGCTATAGCGAGATTTAGCGTTGTGCTCAAGCACTTCGGGTGCTGTTCTGAGAAGACGCTGGGACGACATGTCGCGACGTGGCACGCTCGGCAATGGATGATGGTGCGTTCAAGTATGGACAGTATAAGGGGGCTCCGGTCTGTTTTCGTTCTTCAGCGAAATTTTTATATGAGGTCGCAAAATCTCTCTGTAGAAAATAATCAACTTTCGTTTTGCGAAACTTAGCACGAGTTTCTTGATAAAACGTTTTTACTTCACTAACGGTGGAAAACGTCGTTTTAAAGCTGAAAAATATTTCTGACAAATCCTAAAAATGTTTCTCTCAAACTAAAGAAAAAGTACTCAGCTATACGACGTACTTCGTTATAAAATCCCAAAATGTAACATTGCAAAAATAGCGAACAGAACATTCTAGGAAAGTTTTTTTTAAAAATATTGCCACGGGGATGAGAACACCTAAAAGGGATAGGAAATTGTATTTACAGAATATATACAGAGAGAGGCGGCTGCAGGCTAGATGGCCGAACAACAACACGAGTGCTACTCTGATCGTCGTCTTCACCATTAGGCAAAAAAGGGGGTGAGGCGTGCAGACAGGACACAAGAGTAGAGAAGTGGACAACACTGAAGACGACAGAAAGTCGTATTCCCCTTCTTTCTGGCGCATTCCTCCATACTCGGCACGATGCATGCTTCAGTGCGCGGGAATGGCGCGTAACCTAGAACCCCCGCCGGCGACAGTGCAGTCTCGGCGCTTAAGGAGCAGTACGATCGTGTCCAGCAACATAAGGCTTAAGCAGAGAGACATGCACGATCTCAGTGGCGGACGCGGCAGATCATTAACTGTTCATTGGAACGATCTCTTACGTGACGTCACTGATCTGACGTAGGACCTGGTAAGGCTCAGAGTAGCGGGAAAGAATCTTGGACGACAAGCCAACGTGGTGGCAATGCGTCCAGAGGACCAAAGAGCCCGGAGAGTACTTGACGACTCTGATGGGGATTGTATCGGGCCTTCTGGGACCCCTGGGAGGCATAAAGACGATCCCTTGCAATCTGGCGAGCCGTTACAGCCAGAGATTCTGCAGCGCGGGCGTAGTCTGTAACAGGGTGCATAGGTGAGGGTAAAAGAGTCTGAAAGGGCAACGTGGGATGGCGGCCAAACAAGAGATAAAAAGGGGGAAAGCCAGCGGTGTCATGGCGTGACGAGTTGTAGGCAAATGTACACTAAGGCTAGGTGCTCGGCGCATGGCGGTGCATGGTGGTCTCAGGAAACGTAGATGGAGAGCATAGTGGTCAGCGTGCGGTTGAGGTGCTCGGTGAACCGATCACGGTGAACCGAGCAGTGGTGAACCACTGCTCGGTGAACCACTACGGAGAACCGTAGGCAGTGGTGAACCGCTCCCTACCACCCGCAAACCGATTGGTTTGCGGGTGGTGGGCAGTGGCATGACGTATGCAACACAAACGAAGAATGCCATCGACGAGTTGGGACAGAAATGAGCGACCATGGTCTGTCAACAGCCGTCGAGGAGCGCCGCGGTGAAGAATAACGCCGTAAAGTAGAAATTCCACGACGTCAGTGGCAAAGCTTGTCGGCAATGCCTGCGTGATAGCATATTGCTTCGCGTAGTCCGTAGCTACGGCAATCTACTTGGGGCCGTATAACGTAAAACTATTCCACTATGTTTTTATTCCAATCTCCTGACGTCAAATTTGCGTAATCGCCGAAGCGAGCATCGGGCAATCACGCATGGGGTTGTCTGAACAAACCAATCAAACGCTCTCCTCGTTCATAGGAGGTCACTTTTGTTTGCTTGAAAAACGAATAACATTGACTGCACTGAGCGGCTTGTCTGATCTAACTGGCTCACAAGAGGCGAGGAGCACGTTCAAGTGAAGAGGGATTCGATGGGGCCGAGCCAGTGCACTAGATAACCGGATAAAGAGGGTGGCGCCGCCATCTGCGATTGGTTGGCTATCTCTAACACATACTTGCGGTGGCTCGTCGACAATCGGGACGGAACCCGCTTTGGTTGCTCAGTGGCTATGGTGTTGGGGTGCTGAGCACGAGGTCGCGGCATTGAACCCCGGCCACGGCGGCCGCATTTCGATGGGGATGGAATGGGGAAACGGCCGTGTGCTTAGATTTAGGTGAACCTTAAAGAACCCCAGGGGGTCAAAATTTCTGGAGTCCTCCACTACGGCGTGCCTCATAATCAGAAAGTCGTTTTTGCACGTAAAACCCCATAATTAAATTTTTTTAACGGGACGGCATGCAACGGAAGCTTAAGAATGACGCCAGAACTGATCCTCAGCAAAGAAGAATTGGCAGAACGAGGTCGTACACGGGCCGAAAGTTCTCCAAAACGTTACACGGCCACACAATAAAGTGTTTTTACACGCAAATAAACTCATGCTCTCCGGCAGGTGCGAGCAGCCAGTGCCTCAGCCATCGGCGGCAGCCATATTTTATTCCTTTCGGAATGGGGCAGCCTGCGGCTATTCACAATAAAATTTAGTTTTCTTCCGCATAATAATGCATCTTTAACGCGTACACGTCACTTTGGCGCCGTGAGTTTCTGCGGTTCTCTGATGTCGCGTGACAGGTAGGTGAAGTAGGCGCAGTCGGAACACGTTTGACCCACAGAAGAGGGCTAACGGCGAAAAGGCGTCGAATGAGAAATAACTATTTTTTTCTTTTGTACAGTCAAATTATGCATAATCAGTGCGTACACGTCATATCAGATGGCGAGGTATAGCGGTTTTCATGACGTCGAGGGACGGACAGGTGAAGGGGGGTGGTCCAAAGAAGTTTTTGACCAATCGTGGAGGGCTGATAGCAGAATTGAAATAGAAACGTTTGGAATAGTTTCACGTTATAGCGCCCTTGTTCTCAGTCAGAGTCGATGGGAATGACCCGATGAGATCAAGGCCGACGTAGTGGAACGGGACACCGGGAATGTCTATGGGCTACAGAGGAGCGGCGGGCTACAAGGATGGTTGCTTGTGGCGCTGTCAGGACTCGCAAGCAGCAACTTGTCGGAGCCCAGAACGGTGGAGGCCTGGTCACGAGAATCGACGCCGAACGCGATCGTACGTGCGAGTTGCTCCAAGGTGTCTTGCGGTTGGGGCATCATGAAGCTGTTCGTGAAAAGTGGAACGGGGTGTTTCGGGAAGAACCAGTAGAAGCTCTGGGCCATCGGAGCTGATGTTGCGTCTGTATAAGAATCCGTCTAGAAGCACAAGTGATTGTAGGGTCTGAGCAGAATGATGAGAGTGTAGACGGTGGATAATTGACTGCAAATTGGCATCGCGGAGCTGTTCGCTGCGCACGTCGGTTAAATCGGATATTGCGAAGACACAGGCGTCCGAATCGTACGGTGACAAGTCGGGAGGATCCACGGGATGACGGGGTAGGCAGTCCGCATCCAGTTGCAGACCGCCAGACTTGCAAGCGACGTCAAAGCTGTATTCTTGTAGTTGCAGTGCCCAGCGACCAAGTCGTCCAGTGAAATCTTTGAGGGAAGACAACCAGGAAAGCGCATGGTGGTCTGTGTTGACCGAGAACGTGCTGCCCAACAAGTATGGCCGAAACTTGCCGACAGCCCAAACTAGTGCGAGCCACTGGCACTCAGTGATGGAAAACTTGCACTCTGAAGAGGAAAGAAGGCGACTGCTATAGGAGATGACACGGCTTCGTCTTTGTTGCTGCTGGACGAGAACAGCGCCAATGCCATATCCACTGGCGTCGGTGCGGAGTTCAGTGGGGGCCGACAGGTCAAAATAGGCCAAGGCGGGTGCTCACGTAAGTGAATTCGTGAGCGTGTGAAACGCAGTGGCCTGTTGAGAACCCCGCGAAAAAGACGTGTCATTCTTCAGAAGTTGCGTGAGTGGACGGGCAACGTCGGCGAAGTTCTTGACAAAACGTCGAAAATAGGAGCACAAGCTGACAGAGTTCCGTACGCCTTTAATGGAACGTGCCACAGGGAAGCCTTTGACAACGCGAATTTTTTGTGTCAGGTTGCACGCCTTCAGCACTGACAAGGTGGCCAAGCACAGTGATTTCGTGGCAGCCAAAATGGCATTTGATAGAGTTGAGCTCAAAGCCTGCTCGCCGGAAAACTTCAAGAACTTCCGACAAGCGTCTAAGGTGGCTTTCCAATGTCGGGGACAAGCCAATGACATCGTCAAAGTAACAGAGGCATGTTGGCCATTCGTATCATCGAAGGAGGGAGTCCATAATTTTTTTAAAAATGTGGCTGGAGCATCACACAGTCCAAAGGGCATTACCTTAAACTGGTAAAGCCCATCAGGCGTAACAACTGTGGACTTTTCAAGGTGTTGATCATCGACGGACATCTGCCAGTATCCTAACCTCAGGTTGATAGGAGTAGGCAGACCCGTGTAGACAGTCGAGAGCGTCATCAACCCGTGGCAGAGGGTAGATGTCCTTGTGCGTTACATTGTTTAAGTGGCATTAATCTATGCAGAAGCGCCAGCTGCCATCTTTCTTCTTGACAAGGACGACCGGTGATGCCCATGGACTGCATGAGGGTTCAATGGCGTCCTTGGTGAGTATCTTGTCGACTTCACGCTGTATTACTTCTCTCTCGGCATAGAACGCGCAATAAGGACGTCGTCTGATTGGGCTGGCGTCCACACTATTGAGCTTATGAGTGACCACAGATGTCTGTCGCAAAGGACGGTCATTAAAGTCAAAGATGCCGCGGTAGCGCTTCAATATACGCATATCGGCCGTCTGAGCAGGAAGGAGGCCAGACGCTATCATCTTGCGAATATTACCGTCAATGAGATTGTGTGAAGAATGCGAAGGGGCAGAGGACAAAGAAGCGTCGATGACGAATGCAGAAGTGGCACACTCATCGATAGGAGAGATGCGGGCTAGAGTCATGCACCCTGGGATAAGTTGCGTGCACCAGCTAAAATTCAATATGGGTAGAGAAGTTCGATTATCCGTTACTGTAATGAGGGTGTGAGGAAGAGCGAAGCTTTTGGCGAATATTAAGACGTCGACGATCGGGATCAACATGTAATCGCTAATGCGAATGGGAGAAAAAGACCGAAAGTTCACATATATAATGGCTTGAGGAGGTAGAGGAATGCAATCCACTGAGCACAAGCGTGGTTGGCGTGCAGTAGGAGCGTCATGATAGCACAGTAGGTGTAGCTGAAGCAAGCGGGTTCCACAGTCAATAAGGGCAGAATGGGCAGACAGAAAATCCATACCGAGCATGAGCTCATTGGACCATTTCTCAAGCACGGCAACTAGTAGGCTTGTGGATCGGTCAGCAACATTTAATCGTGCGGGGCCCATCCCTAGTACGGGAAACGTTCTGCCATTGGCGACGCAAATGAACGGTACTGTGGGTGGTGTTAGGACTTTCTTAATGTGGCGACGAAGCTCCGAATTCATAACTGAAATCTGAGCCCCAGTATTCATTAGAACAACAACATTTGCGTCATCCAGTTTAACGTCTAGCAGGTTCCTTCTGGTCTGCAGTGTGGTCAGAGGATTTGTCAGGCGAGTCATCGATGCAGCATCACTTCTGGGAGCTTCATCGTCTCGTTTTGCTGAGGGAGTCGTTCAATGGGCGAGGTAAGGCGGCGAAATTGGGGTCATCGAGATGATTGGCGACGAGACAACGGCGAACGGGACTGGTGAACACTTGAGGAAGCTGAACGATGGTACGGCATGGAGGAAGCGTCGTCGCCGGTGGTTTGAGGAGGCTCGCCGTAGGGCTTAAATCGGCCATGATCCATGTCGGGGTGACGGTTGTGTCCATAGTGTGCTTGATGCGGCTTTTACAATGGCGGGCCACGTGTCCAATACGACGACAGTTGGAGCAAATTGGACGGTCATCAGCAGTCCTCCACTCGGCTGGATTGCGAGTATGGAACGGCGGCCTTCGACCTTGGGAATGCTAAAGGGAAGGACAGTGGTCGATCGGCTGGTCCAGGTCAGCATCGGAGAGCTCCTGATGAACGATAGCTTAGACTAGTGGCCCCATCTTGGAGCTATGGTCACAGGTATGGCCGCACGGAGAAGCAGGAGACACACAGTCAAGCTCAGGTCAGATGATCTTCTTCATCTCATCTACGGTGAGCGGCACCAAAGGCTCAGGTTCCCTTTCGCAAGACCACGTTGCTGCCGTGTTCGGAATTCAAGCGAAATCATGAGCAATACGTCGACTATTGGCGGCATAAAGCGCTTGCGCTCTTGGATGATGGCATCGAGGGTATCGCAGTCTTTTCAGATTAGCAGATTGAAGGCGTCATCTGCTATGCCCTTTAAAACGTGGCCCACTTTCTCACACTCTGTCATGCCGTCGTCGGCTTCGCGGCAAAGGCCAAGCACGTCCTGCATATACGTCACTTATGACTCTGCCGTTGTCTGCGCGGGAGAATCCAGCTCCTTCTTTGCTGCTGCCTTTCTACCTCCACACTTGCCGAACGAGTAATGCATATTTTCCTTGCATGCATCACAGCTCCCAATTTCACTTTCGTTATTCTCAAACCCCAGCTTCGCTGTTCCTTTGAGCTACAATAATATGTTTGGCAACATGACCGTCTCATCCCAGTGATTATTCTTACTCGCACGCTCATACAGGAATAGCCAGTCTTCGATGTCGACACTGTCAGTCCCACAGAATGTGCTGGGGTCTTTTATCTGAGCCAGGACGACCGTTGTTTTTGCAGTCGCCTGTGGCCGCCGACCCCTTTTCGTCATCGCGCAGAAACCCAAGTGTCGGCGGCTGCGGAACTCCGTTGTACCATGTGGGTACGCCGGACATACGACCAAAATGCCACGTGGATGAGATCATTCAAAATGTATAGGAAATTGTATTTACATAATATATACAGAGAGAGGCGGCTGCAGGCTAGATGGCAGATTAACAAGACGAGTGCTACTCTGATCGTCGTCTTCACCGTCTTTCTGCCGCATTCTTCCATGCTCGGCAGGTTGCGTGCTTCAGTGCGTGTGAATAGCGCGTAGCAATATACTCAATGCCAATTTTTATAAAATTTTTAAGAATACCCACACAGGGTTGGTAAATCTAGTACCGCAAGAACATGTCGAATTATTTTAGTTTTATTGAGAGAATTCAGCCTTTAGTGAACTCTCGCTTGAGCGACCATGAAGGATCCTGTAGCAGCACGACTGCCACTTCCGAAGCAGGCGAACAAGATGGGTTCACGTGGAAGTAGCGCGCAAAGAATACACTAGGGCGCTCGGCCTGGCCAGCTGCAGTGGCCATGGCTCGCTAGATCCCGCGGCACCATGGCTCCCTGGCCTAAATAAACGGTGGCCACGGCAGCTACATTTCGGCGCCACCTCCCAGAAACTGCACAGCCACACCAGACCCAGTACACTGACTCTGCCAAGGTGAGTGACGTGGCCTCACGCAGTCCAGCAGACGTACCGCGGTTGTAGTGTAACCAGGAATTCTAAATAATTAATAACTGTATAAGTCGAGGCACATACCCTGATATATTAAAGATAGCAAGAGTTTCTCCTATATATAAAAATGGTGACGTCAATGACCCTGGAAGCTATCGGCCTATCTCTGTGCTTAGCATAATAAATACTGTATTTGAAAAGGTAATCTCGGCTCAACTGAAGCACTACCTAAACGAAAACAAGCTTCTAACAGATTGCCAACATGGATTTAGAGCCAATCGATCAACGTCTTCAGCAGTGTTAGAATTAACCCAGAGTATAAACACAGCCCTACACAAAAACGAGATTGCCGTAGGATTATTTTTAGATTTAAAGAAAGCATTTGACACGGTCTGTCATTCCATACTTCTAAAAAAATTACGAACTTATGGTTTTAGCGAAATGACAATGGACCTCTTTTCAAGCTACCTAAATGGTCGAAAACAATATGTAAAATTTGGCTCCTTTGTTTCCCAGTATACTACTATAGTCACAGGAGTTCCTTAAGGATCAGTTTTGGGGCCCATACTGTTCTCGCTGTATGTAAACGACCTCCCAACAATACTAAAGTCATCAAAATGTATCATGTACGCTGACGATACCACGCTATTATTTTCAGGTAAATCTCCTGGAATATTGCAGAACACTATAAACAGCGAGTTATCCAACATATCAACTTGGTTTGCTTGTAATAAATTAACACTTAACAGAGATAAGACAAAATACGTAGTATTCAACTCCCGTTATTCCAGGGGTGACACAATTGGCATGCAAATTCACCTTCTATGTGGAACAATAGAACAGCTCGATCACATAAAATATTTAGGGGTATTATTGGACAGCAACTTGAACTGGAGACCACATATATCTAGTATATGCGCGAAATTAGCTTCGGCTTGCTATTTATTAATAAAATGCAGGGAATATCTTGACCTTAGCGTACTTAAAGTTGTTTACTTTTCCATATTTCACTGTCACATCACATATTGTTCTGAATCATGGTCAAGCACATATAAAACATACATAGATCCCGTTTTTCGGTTACAGAAAAGGGCCTTGCGCATTATGACATACACAAGCCCACATGATAATACTGACATGCTGTTCTGTCGTCTCGGTATATTACCTTTATCTCTGGCATGCGAAATGAAAGTTGCAATTTTGATTAACAATATCTTACATGGGAATCACTCATTATCACCAAGCCTGTTTGTTACACCTAATCGCAATACAAGGGGTGCAACAAATATAAATTTTAACCTACCAATCGCTCGTAACACGTATGGCCAACGACTACTTGAGTTTCATGTGTGCTAAAATTTGGAATACAGTACCTCTTGAGGTAAAAATGGCCAACAATTTCGTGTCCACTGTTAAAAAGCTATACCTATCAAAAAGTACGTGATTTTTTGTCAGTCTGGTTCTCCACCTGTTTCATACTGTGCTGAATCTTTTCAGAAAGCCTAAACACTTCAACACATACCCTTGCAAATGTGTCACTTCTACGTATAATATGCTATCTCGGTTTTTTCATTGTGTATGTGCATGTATTCTCCTGACAGTTCTGTTTTATTACCATTGATTGATATGCACTGTTTTTCTTTTGTAATGTTTTTGATTGTATGTATCCACCTAACTGTATTAGGTTGTATCATTAAAAAACTAGATAAGCGCATGACATTGTAGCTGCTACTACAAATATGACTATGGGCCTACACTAGCCTTTGGCTACAGGCCCAACAGTTCCTTTGTACAAATTATTATCAATGAAAAATAAACTGAAATGAATTGAAAAATTGAATTGAATTAAATCGACATGCCGGGCGCCTGGTTCGTCCAGCTGGACAGCAATTTCCTTCTCAACAAGGTTCCAGGCTCCGGCTGTCATCCCCCAGCCCGGACGACTGCGTGCACTTGCGGGCAGCCTTCCTTGCTCACTACGTGACCTCATGCGCTTACTCACAACAGTTCTCACCATTTCAACCGTCGCGTGATTGTCGGCCCACATCGCCTGCGTTCTCCTTTGCTGATCGTCAGCACGTGCCGGCCCCGGCATGAAACCTCTATTTAGTCCGTATGTCTCCTCCCCAGCTTGAAGGCAGTTGCGCGACGACTCCTTCTAAGGAATTCGCTGGGCGAAACACGAGCGCTTTCAGATACTATACGGCCCGTCGCTCTCCTTCCGTAGACGTTTCCGCAAAGTGGATGCTGTCCGTCCGGAGGGAGCTCAGTCACCACCGAATAAGAGGCCCTACCACCGGCTCCACTGGCCGCAAATTTAACTCTTGCAGGTACGCCGAAGCCACAAGCACAACCTTCGCGATGCCTTATGCGACCACCGCAACCTTGGCGCTGACGGCATTCGAGATTTCACCGAAAGCAGCAGCAGGCGAGCCTTCCCATGTTCTGTGCTCACACCTTCCGTGGATGTGATGGCCTACCAAATTTTCACAAGAGCAGCTCTGCCCTCTCTGGTATCTTCAGCTCGAGCATCACTCCAACGTCTACATCGTGAGTGGCCAGCACTTGCGCCTCTACGCAAGTCCAGAGCTGCCAGACGGTCTACTTTTGCAGCGCCGTCTTCTAGCAGGCCCGGGCATCTACAAGAACCTGCGGCAGGTCGCGATTTCGTACTACGGCATCAATGTGGCTGCGCCTGGCTCAGAACGTACGCTCCCGGTGCTGCCTGGTACATCTCGGCCGGACTGCGCAAACCCAACCCTACCATCGATGACACCATCTGCACACTTTACCCAGGCTCCTTTACCTGGACTTCATATTGGACTTTATTTCAATCCCGCTTCGCACAAGGAGGGAGCCCTGTAGCAGCACGACTATCGCCTCCAAAGCTTGCGAAGAAGGTAGGCTCACGCGCAGGCAACACGAGAAGAGAACGCTGGCGCGCTCGATCTGAGCAGCCGTGGTGTAGGCCGCTCTCTAGATCGCTCTGTGCCGTGGCTGGCCGGCCTAAATAAACCACGTCCATGGCGGCTACCTCGTCGTGCCACCTCCCCACAGGCCCAACGAAACAGTTCACTTAACTCAAAGTTTATTAAGCTGAATAACGACTGGAATATGAAGCAGCACAGGGCAAAGGAGACTACGAGTCAAAAGTGTGAAATGCAGTTTATGGAGTTATTTAAATCGATATATGTGGCATGACAGTTACCTTGCTTCCAATCTCATATTAAAATATATATATATGTATATATATATATATATATATATATATATATATATATATATATATATATATATATATATATATATATATATATATATTCCATTTGTACTGGTGCTCTTGAAGCGCAAAGAGTATCAAAGCTGTCCGGACAGTCTTTGTTATTGTGCACTTCCTGTGGCACAGGTTGTTGCTGAAACAAGAAGTCTCGCAACTTTCCTAGGCATCCTTTAGCCTCGGCTGGAGTTACAGGATTAGAATCCTCATCTGACATTGTGTCTTCCTCGTTGCACTCTTCTCATTGGGACGAACAGTGGAAACAATTTCCAGATCTGATAGTTCAGCACTGGTAACGAGCTCATGGTCACACTGCACATAGTCTTCAAACGAAGTGTTGCTCTCAACATCTAGCTAGTGACAGACCACTGACCACATCCCGGGGTCGATTACCTCATTATGCTGTTCCTCTTGCTTGTCTTCAGCGCACAGGGCGAAAGGCAGGATTTATGCGCAGTGGTTGTTAATTATTTATTTATAATTTTTTATTATACCTCCAATTTCCTAGTGCAGGGGTAGTAAATGAGGGGTGGGGATTGGTACAGGGTTTATTCGATGCGCGTTTTGAACAGAACGAGGCTGGAGCGGGGCACGACGTGGGGCGGAAGGTCATTCCAGTCCTTGGCTGTTTTTAAAAAAATTGAGTGAAGATGTGGAGTTGTAAGGGCGTGCTCAGAATAAAGGGTGTTTTGGTGATTAGTACGGGAAGATGTGCAATGTGCGGGCAGGATAATAGATGCGTCCCACAGATAATGGAAGAATTTGGGAAAGTGGTTTAGTGGAGGGACATTGCGTCGCAATTCTAACTTTACAAGGTGGGCTTTCTCCTTTAGGTTAGCGACACTTGAGTGACGTGAGTAATCTGAACATACAAACCTAGCTGCCATATTCTGGACAGATTCTAACGTTTTGGACAGATTAGATTGTTGTGGCTCCCAGACGGTGCAAGCGTTTTCAAATTTCGGGTGAACTAATTGTAGATATGCTAAAGGTTTCATAGATGGAGGAGCAAGCCATAGGTTTCGTCTGAGGTGGCCAAGAACTTTACATGGTTTGTTGGAAATGTTTGTCATGCTTGACGACCAAGCCAGATCTGGTGTTATTGTTATACCTAAATATTTTTACGAATTCACAGGTGATATTTCGGAGTCGCAAATAAAGTATGACGGAGTAGGATATATTTTTCTGTGATGGAAAGAAATGAAAGGTGTTTTCTTAATGTTGAAAGTCATTACCCATTTCTGCACCAGGTTTCAATGGCTGTTAGATCATTTCCGAGGGTCAGGGAGTCATTAGGGCAGTTAATAGGACGATAAATTACGCAGACATGAGCGTCTAAGCGGATACTAGATGATAAAT